>NC_079136.1:42949160-43549160 GCF_945859705.1 Episyrphus balteatus
GTTGAGCTGAGCTGTTGGGTGAGCTAAAGTAAAGTGAGCTGAGCTGAGCTGTGATGGGTGAGAGGATACATTGATTTTTATTTGGAAAGTATAATGAAATATGAAGATATTTTAAACTTTTATAAAACACCATAGCTCAAGATGTTTGGTTCTAGTTATTAATGGAATTATTTTAACACATGGATATTTTTATAAATAAAACAGATAATTTTTCGTGATCTTTCTCTTGGTTTTTTTAACCCTAGAAAGATAATCATAATATACGTCTCAGAGACGTATGATTCTAAAAAAGATTTTTGGTCTTATGTTAACACTTTTTGTCATATTTATTTAACTCATTACTTAGATTATTTTAAAGAAGTGATATAATAAATCAAATCAATTTAACAAAAACCCAGAAATTTGAATTGAATTAGATAAAACAGTTCTTTACACGCCATACGTCTTACAGACGTAGATTATCTTTCTAGGGTTAATAGTAAATATATTTCTATTTTTTTAGTAAAATATTTCTTTTTTAATCATAACAAAAATCAGGTACAATCCGGTTTTTCGACTTTTTTCAAAATTCCGAGAAAATCGCGTTTGAAAGTTGGGGTAAATTTTTTTTTCGAAAAATCCCCGAATCTTTGAACGCTCCTGGAAGCTAAACTGCTTCAGAGCAATTTTTGGGAGTGATGCCAAATGATAGCTTGTGTCATGGGCCTACGCTTTGCACATTGTCAGATTTTTAAAAAATCGCTTTGCATGTTAAACCGCCACATCATGCCTATTTTTTCAGAATCGGGCTTAACTTTTTTTTTACCTTTAAGTTCTCCTGGTTTGAGAACGCGTGTACCTACAGGGATGGAAGTTGTACCCAAATGTAGGTTAGAGTCCCCGCTACCTTTTGGCATCAAAAAAATTTTTTTCATTTTTTTCAAAATTCAGAGATATAGGCGTTGGAAGGCTTTGATCTAGAGACAGGGGAGTGGTGCCATATGAAAGCTTATATTCTCAGCTACCCGAAAGTGGTATAATCCGGTTTTTCGACTTTTTTCAAAATTCCGAGAAAATCGCGTTTGAAAGTTGGGGTAAATTTTTTTTTCGAAAAATCCCCGAATCTTTGAACGCTCCTGGAAGCTAAACTGCTTCAGAGCAATTTTTGGGAGTGATGCCAAATGATAGCTTGTGTCATGGGCCTACGCTTTGCACATTGTCAGATTTTTAAAAAATCGCTTTGCATGTTAAACCGCCACATCATGCCTATTTTTTCAGAATCGGGCTTAACTTTTTTTTTACCTTTAAGTTCTCCTGGTTTGAGAACGCGTGTACCTACAGGGATGGAAGTTGTACCCAAATGTAGGTTAGAGTCCCCGCTACCTTTTGGCATCAAAAAAATTTTTTTCATTTTTTTCAAAATTCAGAGATATAGGCGTTGGAAGGCTTTGATCTAGAGACAGGGGAGTGGTGCCATATGAAAGCTTATATTCTCAGCTACCCGAAAGTGGTATAATCCGGTTTTTCGACTTTTTTCAAAATTCCGAGAAAATCGCGTTTGAAAGTTGGGGTAAATTTTTTTTTCGAAAAATCCCCGAATCTTTGAACGCTCCTGGAAGCTAAACTGCTTCAGAGCAATTTTTGGGAGTGATGCCAAATGATAGCTTGTGTCATGGGCCTACGCTTTGCACATTGTCAGATTTTTAAAAAATCGCTTTGCATGTTAAACCGCCACATCATGCCTATTTTTTCAGAATCGGGCTTAACTTTTTTTTTACCTTTAAGTTCTCCTGGTTTGAGAACGCGTGTACCTACAGGGATGGAAGTTGTACCCAAATGTAGGTTAGAGTCCCCGCTACCTTTTGGCATCAAAAAATTTTTTTTCATTTTTTTCAAAATTCCGAGATATAGGCGTTGGAAGTTGGGGCGCTCACTTTCAGCTCAGCTCACTTTCAGCTCAGCTCAAATGAGCTAAGCTATGGTACCTAGCTCAAATTTGAGCTGAGCTGTGAGCTGAGCTGAAATGTTAGCTTTTTGCAACCCTGGCAACTTGCCACATGTAACTTGCCACATGCAACTTGCCACACGCAATTTGCCACATGCAACTTGCCACACGCAACTTGCCACATACAACTTGCCACATGCAACTTGCCACATGAAACATGTAACTTGCTACGTGTTGTGTGTTTTATGTTTGCCGTACTGTAGCGTACTGCATTTTTAAATACTAAAGTACTGCGTACTCTAAAGGTGAAACGACAGCCCTGCTACCCAGGGTGATCGCGTCATAATCCCTTTGACATTCTTGTCAAAAAGTAAATTTTCATACCCACCCTCCCATAAGAAGTATAACTTCAAAAATATTTAGACGGAGTTAAGCCAATTTTTTGCTCTTAGTAAAAAAAGTATTTAAAACATTCTAAGAATCGCCTTCTAAAAAAATATTTCTACACTGCAAAAAAAAAAAAAAACCAATATCATTTTAACATATTTAAAATACCTATCATATTAACATTTTTAAAATACATATCAACAAAAAATGCTGGAAAATGTGTTTAATAATAATTTTAATATGAAAACAATATTTTTATTATAAGGATGATATTTGAGTAGCTGATTTCCAAAACCAGAACTTCGTCTTTGTTTTGCTTCTGTTTTGGCCTTTTTAATTAACAGCCTGAAATGTCAACGCCTTCGAACACTCAAGTACTTGAAAATAAGGGTTTAAACCTAGCTTACAGTTCAACGCATAACAAAACTTAATTTTAAATACCTGGGGTCGAATCACGGTAAAAGAAAAAGGTACAGATAGCGTTCATACGTTAACAACCGTGTGCCGTGATTCGACCCCTGTTCTCTGTTCTACTTTAGGTGGGCTATTTTGGTTTTGTAAAAAGTTTGATGAAAATAGTTATCATCGATTCTGATTCAGTGGAAACATGGAAATTAAAGTCAAAATTCTATCACATGAAAACAATTTTCTCATCGAAATATTTTCTTTGAAAACAACAATATGTAGGTACCTGCCGTGATAACAAAAAAAAAGGAGCTCGAGCCCACATAAAAAGATTAGCAGTCGAGCAATACAAACAACCGTTGAACTACACAAATTTTGATGGAAAAAGGAAATACATCCTTTTTTTTTGAACAAGAAAATTAAAAGTTGCCATAGAATACGTCAAAAATTATATTTTTACGATCATACGTTAACGTTTTGACTATTGCCGTATCTATTTAATCAGTGGAAAAATGTAGGGACAGGTAGCTTATAAGCAAAAATGGAATGATAAAATGAAAAGTCGAATGAAAACTCCGATGGTGAAAATTTTATCATTTCATTTTTTCACAGAACCAGAATAAGGACCCAAACAAAACGTTACATGCCTTAAAATTAAAAAGAAAGATTTAGAAACACAAAGAAGATTTGACCCCAAACTTGAATGTGGAAGTTTTCTTTGTAAATTAAAAGCTAGTATGTGTGAACTTAAGGGAAATAAAAATAGGAAAACAAGGGCTAAGTTTTTAACGTGTGCATGAAAATGATTGTCAAACAATACACACACCTTTCATAAGCCGAATGAACCGTTTTCAGATTCCTTTAACACTTTTTTAAAGTAATTTTACACAATAGAAAGGAAACCCACTTTATAAACTTATTTAAAAGCGCTACGCGATGCTTTGAATCTTTAATGTTTTTTACACGGTGAACTGTAAATTAGGCCTTAAGAGCAAACAAAAAGTGGTTTGAAAATAATGGCAGAAAAAGAACGGTGTCCATAACTAATATCATCAAACGTGTGTAATTGCGCCAGTTATGGACACCAGTGTCGGTCACTGAATTTCGTTGAACATTATATTCTAGTTATGAACACCCCACGTAAAATTAAATTATGTTATTATTTTTGTAATAACTTAAATTGAAATAGATCTACAAAGCAATTCTCTAACAAAATATTCAATTTTAATTTTTGTACCATATACAGATATATTGTTTAAACAATGATCTGTACTTACGTCTTTCTTAAGAATTTCTCAAGTTTCATGCACTTCACAGAGGTTCGAAACTTGCCCCTTTTATTACAACAAAACCAATCACTACCAACTATGAAGTAAAGTGTTTTCTGATGGAATATACATGCCTGAACGCGTTAAAAATTGTTTTCGTACGCTACACCCCAACAAAACCTTAAGAAAACGGAAAAACTGTGCCAGGTGTCGGTAACTGGCAAGGGTGTCGGTCACTGAATAGTTTACCCTATGCGTGTCATTAGGTCTTTTCAACGCGCGTCTGATTCAATCAAAAATAATTTTCTAAACAGCACACAGAGATAGTAATTCAATGTCAAAAAACGACTTTATTTCCAAAACAGCCTATTGAACACCAAATGTTTTTTCCAAAATGGCCTACACAAAATGTTCTTTCCAATAAGGCCTCTTCAGTATAAAAAATATCAATTTGGCGTATGATAAAATACCACATTATGATGATGGAGGAGTTACAAAAGTAGTTTTCGTCAGTTCTTAGTTCCGTTCGTCCATCTGTACACCGTGCTAGGACCTAAACGGTCTAACGATTTTAATTAAATTTTGTTTACTTAAGGCTTTTAGTAAATAATATTAAGAATCTTCTTTTTTTCTCAAAAATTTTTGGATAATGGAAATGGCGTTGTGGGTTTTTTTGCGAAAATTGACTTTTAGTTTATTTCGTACCAATTTATTTTTTCAAACTATTCAAATAACAAATTACAAGAGCAAGTACGTGCGATCCAGAAACGCATTTTAATTCAATTTCATTTATAAAAATGTATTTTTGTTTCTCGTTATAAACTAAAATACTGATATTTATAAAGGTTTATTTAAAAAAATTTTTAAAATAAATCGTGATTTTTTTTGCAAACGAAGATTTTTGAAGTGAAAACTTCTTTAGTATCGTAGTGATTTGAAACAAGATGAAACGAAAACGCGACACGACTTCAACTTGTTATAACTTTTTTGTTTTAATAGATAGATGAATGAAATTTGTACTGTAGATAGGTAATTTAATAAATTATAATTGTACAAAATTTCAATTAATTTCATATTCAAAATTTTGAGATAACGGTAAAAAGATGTTCTTTTCCAACACACGTTATATCTTTTGATCTAGTGCACATACAAATTTTATTTAACTTTAATAGGCATGCTGATAACATAACCTTTTATTTGATATATCACACATAACGGTACGTGCTCTACAAGTTACATAATCTAAAATTGAAAAATATAAAATTTACTATAGGTTGTCATTTAAAAAAATATATTTAATGGTGTTAAAAGAGAAAAAAGATTAATTTTTTGCTTTTTTGATGAATAGTTATTTGGTTTAAAAAAAATAAGCTCTTTTTGTAGATGTTGTATAGACATGGACGATACAAATATTTTGAGCTGAAACAATAAGCTTTCAGATGATATAAAATTAATATAGGTTGTCATATAAAAAACATGCATTTAAAGGAGATAGATTACAAAACACGTAGATTTTTTCTTTTTTTTTTGCAAGAATTTTTTTTTAAGGTTTCACTTCTACCACGTGTGAATTGCACACATGACTTTTTTTTTTTTTAATAGTTTTACTTCCAAAAGAAGACATAATTCAATTGTACTTCCAAAAGCAGATATAACGACAAAGATATATTTTTATTTTGAAAACTTTAATTTTATTAAAATTTCGTAAAGAATAAATTTGTAGAAGATTATTTTGCTCTATATCTTCTGTATTACGAAGTAAAGGTTTTTGGCATTTTACCTACTCAAAACTACCTTCAGGTCAGATAGCTGGTTTTGGAAATCACCTCCTCATTTATACATATATCAAATTTTTGAAATTTTTTTTGATTTTATATAATCAATTTATCATATCAATTTTTTATCTGCTTTTGATTTCATATTATTGAAAAATATTAAATAAAAAACTACTGATTTGTACTAAAACAATTATATCACTTATAATAGAGAAAATAATATCATATCATCTTATAAAAAATATTCACTTTAAGTAATGTTTTCTTTCATCTTTAAGAAAAAAAAAAAAGAAAATACTTAAACTAATAAAAAAGAAAAGAAAAAGTCAATATTGATATTTAAATTGCCAACGACTTTGGTCACTCGAAAATTTTAATTTGAAAGCTGTTATTATCAATTTTTTTTTCAGTGTAGACAAAGGCGTTACGCTAGAAGAGTAGAGCTGTGTCAATCGTGATTGATTCGGTCTTTTTGACCCGTTCACCGAAAATTCTGAGTGATTGCAATCACTATAAACCAAATCAATCAATCCTTATATCAATCTCGTTCATAAAATAAGAAAGTACGAAGTAGAAAAGTACGTTTCGTTCATCCAAATCGTTCACAATCAAAAACCACGAAGTGGAAAAGAACGTTTCGTTCATCCAAATCGTTTTCAATCCAAATCGTTCACAATCAAAAATCATCTAAAAAATCTCTTAGAACTCGGATTTCGTTCATTCCATTCATTCTCAATCATCATTTCGATTCCATGCATACAACTGATACAAGTTTATATAAGCAGGTTCAGAGTTTGAATTGAATCGGATTCGATTTTGAATTTCTATCGAATACCTGACCTTGACTTCTTTTTGTTTTTGATGTATCTATTTCGACGTTTTGAACTTGGCGGAGACATAATGCCTTACTAATAATCAAATTTACCGTTAAAATTTTCCAAAAATATATTTTCAAAAAAAAAAGCGGAGATAATTAAATTTTTAAAAAACTCTCATAGAAAATATAAACGAAAAATTGTTTTATATGGTTGCATTGAAATTTTAATATTTCGGTTATACGCGATTTCTTGTTTTTTCTCTCATTTGTCAGAACGAAATGAGTAAAAAAGAAATGGTTTCGATTAAATGAACGAAAGAACGATTGATAGAAAAGACCGAATCTTTGGTGAAATCAATCTTTGAACGATTCGATATTTTGAAATGAACGATTTGCCCAGCTCTACGCTAGAGCATAGCTTTGCCAATAGCACCAAAAATAATTGTATTAAGTGCAATAATAATCCGAAAATCGATTATTTTACTTAACTTTCATTAGTACACTGAGGGAAAAAATAAATTGAAGTTGAATCGTCTCTGTTTCAAAGATGAACTACTTTGATTTATGTGACTTTAAGATACGAAACCATCAAAAATTAACCTTTTTTCCACGTTGATTTCAAAATTTTCATCTTCAATTCAAAATCATTCCTAATAATAGTTAAATCAATGTGGTTTTCATTGATTTCACGTTGTTTTATTGTGGCTTTTCCCTCAGTGTACCCAAAGCTTAAGAATTTTTTCAAGGCTGTTGCACTTTCCTTGTTCGTGCTTATTTTTGGACCTAAAAGTTAATTTTCTTAGAAATATGTGTAATAAATTAAACATTACGTACATAAGAAATTTTTGAAAAAAAAAAAACAATACTAAACGAAAAGGTTTAAAAAACCGTCTCCAAAGACTAAGCATTAAGAATTGAGACAGAATAACTAACAATGCATTTGTATTTAAATAAACATACTCTCCTGTCAAAATTCTGAGTAAAAACATACATTTTTTTAAATCTTCTTTTACTCTAAATGATTGTTAGAAGAATATGCCTAAACAAATATGATGAATTATGACATTCCTTTTCATTCTAAACGACCCCGCATCATAATTTTATTAACAAACTTTATATTCTTAACTAAAGCGCCTAACAAGGGCACACATAGAACACACACACACACATATACACGCACATAAAGAAAATAAAGCAATTTAATATTAAAATAGTTCAAGACCACAAAACCTCCCCAGCGACTAATTTAAATGTCAACAATGATTAAAACCGGGACCGCTTGATGGCACAAAAGTAGACCTCTGAGAGGGTGGCTGCTGTTGGCTGATGATGGCTTCAACCATTCAGCTTTTACTTACGCATAGAATGAACTCTGTTATAGAAGATAGACAAGAAAAAAGAAAAAAACTCCTCCTCTTCCTCCCTCTTTTTCATTCATTCTATAATAAATTTTACAACAAAAGGGACAAATTCATGGAACAAAAGGACAAAAGTATATAGAATAGAACCAACAAAGAAAAATTCACACAGAACTTCAAAACTATCTTTAATATTAAATTCCTGTATATAAAAGAGAAACCAACAAACCAACCAACCTAACAACCTAGCAACCTACAAACCGACAACCATCAAACCCACACACCTCCCATCATCATCATCATCATCATACCCAACAAAATATCTACACAAAATCATCAGCAGGACCGAAAACTATAGCAAACTGCTTGCTACACCCAGGACCTGGTCCATATTTCATCTTATGCTTTTGCCTGTTTACAAAATTCGCTTTTGCTTTTTGGGACTCTGAAAAGTAAATATACTTCAAACCGCGCGTTCGCAACGCAAACAAACACACCACAGGGAATTCGGGGTTTTTGCGGACAGGCCAAAAAGGACTAAGCTAAAAACTAGGAACTATATAAGGCATTGGGGCTCTTGCAGTTAGCTTATAGCAGTGAAAAGAACGCCTCCCTGTAGTAGTTCCTATATTATATTCTGTTTTTCATTTAAATTTTTGTTTTTAAGTTTGTGTGGAAGGGAAGTTGGAATGGAATTGGAAGGTATATTTTTTAATTTTTTTTTTTTAACTTAAAGCCACATTGCTCAGAACTGACCACATTGCTCTCAAAATAACCTTCCATCTAAATGTTTTCTTTTTTTTTTAGTATTTTTCTTCGATAAGGGTTTGTAGGGTTTTGGACCTCATTTTCTTCCCAAAAATAGAAGAACAAAAAAAAATTAATATATTTTAAGAAAAATCGGGGTTTTTTGGTCGCCTTTTTAGTCAATTCAATGGCATCAAAAAGGTTTTGACCAAAGTCCAAAAAGGAAATGAAGCAGCACCGGCTCACACATGCATTACTCGATTCACTCAATTTAGCAAAAGGATAAGAAATCGGGTGAGTATGATGGGTTTTCTTTTAACATGTGTGACATGCGAGTAGATATTATATAGTAGATAGGGGAAAATGGGGAGGGAAAGCTGATAGGTACATGTGTGTGGTAGGAATAGAGGAAGACAAAAATAACAATAATTAAAGAACGATGTTGGACATCTTCCGGTCGAATTCTCTGCTCGAAGATCCTTTTTAAGACTAGGTATATGTACATTGTATACATAAGCTTGTCATCTTAAATCTTATGTATTTTTGGAAAATTATATTAAGATGGTGAATTTCACCAGTAAGATGGTTCAAATAATAGGTTAAGATAGTCATATTGGAGTACAACAAGGTTGAACTCTATAGCCCGTACTCTTTAAATAAAGAAATTTTTTTGTTAGCGCAGTTCAACGAATACTGCTTCTGAATCATACTTTGGGTGAACTTGATTGATACGAGTGAACGATCATTGATCTTTCTGGAAGTTCTGAGGTTAAAGTTTATACAGTTTGATTGTCTCGAAGTAACGTTATGAATCAAGAGTGATATTAGCCAGCTTATGTAATAATTGAATCATCTTAAGTGAATAGTTCTTGCATTCAGTGAGCAAGAAACCTCAAAGTCGATGAAGAAGTGAGATTACCTCAAAAAGTCTCATTTCTTAAAGACCGAAAACCGGAGATACAATAGTGCGGAGCTATTCTTCAGACATGCTTTCTTCAGACTCAATTGGACAAATAAGTTGGGACACGGAAAAAAAAGACTACTAAAAACAATCGGATTCAACATTAAATTAAGCGGATATCATGTTACTTTGCCAAGATGACTTCCATCTTAAATTAAGCGGACAAATCTGCTTAATTTTTTTGAATGCGCAAATTTAAAATAAATCCACTTAATTTAAGCGTAAAATCGTCTTATTTTTATGTGGAAACATTTTGATAAAAAAAAAACATTGATGTGGAAACATTTTGATAAAAAAAAAAAAAATATAATTGACTGCCACTGGGGATCGAACCTCCAACTGATCACTAGGCGAGTGCTTCACCGCTTCTAAAGCTGAAGTCTGAATATAATTGTAAAATTTTTATTTTCTGTCGGTTTTCACAGGTATTCATTATCATCGTAGAAAAGTGCATACATTTAAGAGGAAATTGGTTTGTCATCACAATTACAAATATTTTAAAAGTGATTTCTTCGAATTTCTAACATCACTTGCGACTTCAACATGATGTTGGAAGAAGAAAAATACTGTACACTCATGCGAGTTTTGATCCTTGGGCAATTTTAGCTCAAATGCACTATTATAAACTTTTCATTTGTGACAAATGAACAAAAACCTTCCTGATAGAAAGAAAATAAAATAAATTTAATTAGGGCGAGAAAAAGCCTAGTAAATGAATTTTATGGGTAAGGGCTTCTATCTAGATAAAATTAAAAAATGAGAAAAATACTTTTTTCATCAGATTATTCTATTTCAATTGATTTTTTTAAATTTTCCAATGTTCTCAAAACCTAGAAGGCATAAAAACATATAGTTTTCATTGTTCGATAAGGTATAAATTGAGGCAGTTTTCTATAAATCAGTCAATTTTGTATTAAAATTCGCAGCCTGGACAAAAATAGTATCCAATGAGTTTTTTAAATTTTTTGTTTTGCCTATTTTTAACTTTGAAATCGATTATTTCAAAAACAATTGGTTGAAATGTATTGATTTAAAAATAAGAGTTAAATGTACAATTCTGTCTTTCGGAAATAGTATCATTTATGACTGTTAGTGTTGCCATTGTTATTTTAATAATTTTCTTAAAAAATATCTCGTTCGGTTTGGAAATAAATATTATTTTAGAGTTTTTTTTTTTTAACAGCTTATTGTTTTGAAAACATACTTAACATACTTTAAATTGCTGTCGAAGTTGTACAGGTAAAATAGGCATTTAAAAGAAAAAAAATTGTTACACTCATCAAACTTGGCAAAAAATTTGCTTTTGGGATAAGAACCAAGTACAAACAAAGTCTATACAAAAAAGTTGGGTGGAAGGGTGTTTTTTCGAAAAGACAGTAAAATCTGCAATTGGTCCCAAAATGCCAATGATTCGCGTAAAACGTGTAGAAACTTATCTATAAATGTTTAATTTATCATCAAAACCATAAATAAAATGAATCATTGGCTTTTTGGGACCAATTGCAGATTTTACTGTCTCTTAGAAAAAAACACCCTTTCACCAAAATTTTTTTTATAAAAACTCTTTATTCTTGCTTTCTATCCTAAAATCAATGTTTTTACCAAATTTCATTAAGGTGACCCATCATTTTTGTTTTCACTCAAAAAAAAACACCCTTTTAACGATGATATTTTTATAGACACTTTAAATTCTTGTTTCTTATCTAAAAAGTAACATAATTGCTAAATTTCAATAGGGTTCCACTAATATTATACTAGTATTACACACTTTTCAAATATACTCATATTTTCTTTACTTCTAAAAAAAACACCCTTTCACATAAAAAAATTTATAGACTTACATTATTCGTAGTTTCCAGTGGAAAGAGAACATATTTAATGAATTTCGTAAGGGTACTATTTATACCATTGATTTTATCGGACTTATCGCGGATATTTCCCTATTTCCCAAAAAAAAAAACAACCTTTAACCTAAAATATTTGTATAGACTTTTTTGGTTCATTGTTTCTGTTATAAATGAAACATTTTTACCAAATTTCATTGGTGTAACAATTTTTTCCTAGTTTTTGTGGTACTAGTTCCGAATTTCATCATTTCTTAAAAAAAAAAACACCCTTTCACTCAAAATAACTTTGTACACTTTATAGATTCTTAATTCTTATAACAACCAAAACATTTACACCAAGTTTTAAAAATTATTAAAATTTAAGTCAGCTGTTATGATACCTTCCTCACACACAACTTAACCCATCAAAAAAACACCCTTTCACCAAAAATAATTTTAAGAACTTTATGAATCCTTTGTCCCCGCTTTATCTTAAACCTTCATCCCGAATTTCATCAGTGAAGAATGTTTTTCCCATGGTTTTCGGTTATATTTTACCTGTTGAAGTAAAAAAACAAGCACCCTTGTTTTCAATCGGCTATAACTTTTTTTTTGAGCAATCGTATTGACTTTATTTTTATGTCTTTAGAATCAGCATCAAAAAACACCTTGAAAACATGTGTCATATGATGATATTCGACAAACAATTATTTTCAGTATATTTTTGACCTTCATCCCCTCCCTCTTGTCCGCGAAAAAACACCCTTCCACCCAATTTTTTTTTATAGATTTTTTTTGTACTTGGTTCTTATCCCAAAAGCAAACTTTTTGCTAAGTTTCATGTGTGTAACAATTTTTTTTTTTTATTTCTTGATTTTATGTAGGTACTATTTTACCTGTACTAAAGTTGGGTGTCATTTTTCAGCAATAAAATCAAAATTTCGAAAAAAATTAATGTTCCGTTTTAGAAAATTTGATTTTTGATTTATATTAAAATTATATATGTAACTGCTTTTACATTGAAAAATTATTGAAATCTAATTATTGTTTGGGAGAAAATCTGTTTAAAAAAAAAAAACGTTTCTATTGCAGGTACCTACCGTCAATAATGATTTTCGAAAAAAAAAAAAAAATCATTAAAAGGTAGACCTTGTATAAAAACTTAAATTTTTGTTTTTTTAACAAAATCGTTGAACCCGTTTTTGAGAAGCTTTAACTTTTCCAAAATCGATATATGACAATTACCGTTTTTTTTTTTTTTGGTGCAAACAAAAATTGTTTAAAGAAGACCAAGCTGATATTATGTCGACATCAATTTTTTCTTCGGCATTAGCGTACTTTTTCCATGAAATCCACCTATTATTTGTACATATTTATCTGTATACATAATACAAACAGAAATACATTGTAAATATATTTATATCCTTTGTTGTAGGTATGTCGTTTCTTGGTCAACAGGAAAGATTAATGAATTGTTACATTGTGTGTCGTCTTCGTCGTCGTCGTCGTCTTCGTCTTCTTTGGAATCGTCGTCGTTCGTTGGTCAGTTCAGTATATGCCCTAAGGACGCACGTAATAATTTGAAGGACGTGTTCGTTCACCAAACCAACAACCTACTCTTCAAGTATACTATATTCACATGACCATCAGGCCAGCGAGTGTTTATTTAGGTTCTACTCTCTGTGAATTGAGCATGCACAAAGTACATATACACAAGTATTTATATCTGTACCCACCCACCTCTTGGTATCTAATTTTAGGGACGAAACAAGGACCTTTTCTTAAGCTGCCTTTCTTAAATTGTCTTTAGGCTTGAATAAACATCTCCAAAGAAGAAAACACGAGGAAGAAAACAAGGATGAAATATATGGATACACAAAAAATTTTGGGGTATGAGATATATCTTTTTGAAGTGCGAAGTCCACTTTGGACATTCGACATTCCCATTTCTCATACTCCAATGTGTATAGAATGAATGAATGAATGTCCTTTCCAACGAACTACAAATAACTTTCACGCATACACTTGTTTTAAGAGATAATACGGAATCGATTGATGTTAAGTTGGAAAACTTTAATTTGTTTTCTATGGTAAACCTTCCCTTTCTCTCAACACCACCGCCACTTCTTCATCATCCTTCTTAACACAATTAAAGATAACAAAAAGGACTATATTCTTTGGTGATTAAAAGAACCATAACCCTATAGCACTAATTGAGTTGTTGTCCATTTTTAGCAGCAGAAAACAGGTGTGGCCAAAAGGGTAAACATCTCAGAGTCAACAGAATAAATCTCCATAAACATTTGTATACTTTCAAGAGGAAGAACATCACTGGACATAATTTCGGAATGAATTGATTGCGAATGGTTCGTGCCAAGGAAAAGGGAATCCTTTTTCTTTTCCTTGATGGGGTTTCGAAAAGAAAGTATTTATTTAAGGCTTTATAATTAATGGCAAATAGAACATCTTTCGAATATGATTTTTATTAAAGAGGCTTTAGTTCATAAATATTCTTCCTTTTTCTTTTTTTACTTATTTTCATGCAATTTCCTCTTCCTTATACCAATACCAACCCACACTCAACCTATAACCAAGTTTTGGTTCGGTGTTTTTGGGGTTATTTTTGTATAAATGTTGATGAGTGTTAAACCCAATTGAATGCTTGACGGATGGTCGTCCGTCGTCGTCGTCGTCGCATTGAACAGAGAACAGGTTTTGGAAAGTGTTGGGTGTTTTTGGTGGATTGAACAATGATGAGGGTGACAGAAAGTGTTTAATTGTGTCAAAGTTGTGTGTGGAATTTTAATGAAGTCATTCGAGTAATCAGCGAAGGATTGATGGGGGTTTTCAATCTGTTTAGAGGGTGTGTGTCGTTTGGGGATTTGTTAGTAATTAAATGGCGTCTGTTGCATTTTTGTTGTTGGAGAGGATTGTTCATTTAAATTGAAATGCTTACAGAAGAAATTAATTCTACGATTGGGTCGCAAGTAGGTACTTGTTCTTATGTAGTTCAAAGTATTTAAATATTAACTTATCATTTAAAATGCAATCTTTTAATTTTTTAGAAGATGACTTTTCTGTAGAAGATGATTTATTCACAGATAAAGATATTACCGTATTAATCTGGGAATAATTTGGCTACGTTTAATTAGTTTTTTGTAAAACTTCAACAACATGGACTTTATGATGAGCCCTTTAGTCTCACCCAGTTTTGAAAAGAATTGTGGAGTCCTTTATTCTATTTTAGAGATAGTAAGCTAATTTTTTTAATAAAATATATTATCAACTAAAGTTTGGTGTAGGTATATTTTAGGGTTTTAGTGTGTTAAAAGTTATACTTTTTTGTTCAAAAAAAGATTTTTTGTAGTGTTCTTTTTTTTCTCTATTCCATATATTATTTAAATTTTTACTATTTGGGCTTTAATTTGTCACTTTAAAAATCTTATTATTTGATCACGCTACAAAGATTTGAAAAAAAAAATGGTCATTTGTTACAATTTTTTTTAATGTTTTTGGGGCTGGGTCAAAAATGTATTAAAAAAACATTTGTTCGAATTTCAAATCCTTATAGTGCGGAAAAGCTGCAAATGGTGAAGATTAATAGGGGTTTAAAAAATAATCGAAATCGGTTCATATTTTCTGCTTCCGAATTGGCCATTAAACTTGAAAAAAAAATTTTAAAACTTGTACATATTTTTGAAAAAAAAAAAAAAAAATTGATCAATCTAACGCTTTATTCTCTTGGATTTACTTTTCATATTCAATGTTCATATTCAATGCGAAAAAAATTTATATTAAAAAAAAGAACAAATATGTAGTACCAAAGTAGTAAAACAAAATTTTAGACCTTTTTTTTATGTAATTTCTTGGATTTTTTGTTTAAGTTTGCACTTTTTTTTACTTCTTTCCTATTCCGGAATTACCCAATTTGAACAATTTCACGGTGTAACACTCAAAATATACGCGGGCGGAGACCTATCAGGTTTTGTAGAGCTAGTCGCACTGAATACGAAACGGTATTTGAAAATCCCCTAACACCCCCAAAATCTAGAGTTACGGGCAAAAAACGGTTTTTTGGACCTTCACCCATTGACAAAATTCTAGCTTCGACAATTTTTTACCCATTTTCGATTCTTTTACAGTTTCTGATAGAAGATAAATATACCTTTTCAACAATGTATAAAACATGTAACTCGGTTAAACCACTTAGAATTTATAAGCTGTCAAAGTTCAAAAATTCCATTTTTTTCGTCATTTGCCCAACTTCGGCATCAATTTAAAGTATATGTTTTCAAAACAACATGCTATTTGAAAAATATATTCTGAAACTATATCTATTTCTCAATCAATCGAGGTATTTTTTATGAAAATCACTTCAAAATTGGCTTAGAAAAAAAAATTTTTCGATTTCAACCCAAATACAGAAATTCGAACTTTTAGGTATAGAATAAAAATGTTGTTTCTGCACTTAGTAGGATAACTTGGGCGCCAGGATTTGATAACAGGTTTTTGTAGAGGAGCTCAATACAAAAATTTTTTTCTTTGGGAGGGGGGTCTATCTCTCCCCGTTTAGGTGGGAGGGGCATTTTTCTAAAAAAAAATTATCAAAATAAAAAATTTATTAAAAAACAACGGCAACACTTACAGTAATAAATGATACCATTTCCGAAAGGAAAAATTGTACATCTAATTCTAATTTTTAAATCAATATAATATAACCAATAGTTTTTGAAATAATCGATTTCAAAGTTAAAAATAGTCGAAAAAAAATTTTTTAAAACTCATTTTATACTATTTTTGTCCAGACTGTGAATTTTAGTAAAAAAATTACTAACACAGAAAACTGCCTTAATTGATTCCTTAAAGAACAGTGAAAACTATATGTTTCTATGTCTTCTAGTTTTTGAGAAAATTGAAAAATTATTTTATCAAATTTTTCTTTTTTCAAAATATTTTTTGTTTTTATTTTCCAATTTTCTCAAAAACTAGAAGACATAGAAACATATAGTTTTCACTGTTCTTTAAGGAATCAATTAAGGCAGTTTTCTGTGTTAGTAATTTTTTTACTAAAATTCACAGTCTGGACAAAAATAGTATAAAATGAGTTTTAAAAAATTTTTTTTCGACTATTTTTAACTTTGAAATCGATTATTTCAAAAACTATTGGTTATATTATATTGATTTAAAAATTAGAATTAGATGTACAATTTTTCCTTTCGGAAATGGTATCATTTATTACTGTAAGTGTTGCCGTTGTTTTTTAATAAATTTTTTATTTTGATAATTTTTTTTTAGAAAAATGCCCCTCCCACCTAAACGGGGAGAGATAGACCCCCCTCCCAAAGAAAAAAATTTTTGTATTGAGCTCCTCTACAAAAACCTGTTATCAAATCCTGGCGCCCAAGTTATCCTACTAAGTGCAGAAACAACATTTTTATTCTATACCTAAAAGTTCGAATTTCTGTATTTGGGTTGAAATCGAAAAATTTTTTTTTCTAAGCCAATTTTGAAGTGATTTTCATAAAAAATACCTCGATTGATTGAGAAATAGATATAGTTTCAGAATATATTTTTCAAATAGCATGTTGTTTTGAAAACATATACTTTAAATTGATGCCGAAGTTGGGCAAATGACGAAAAAAATGGAAATTTTGAACTTTCACAGCTTATAAATTCTAAGTGGTTTAACCGAGTTACATGTTTTATACATTGTTGAAAAGGTATATTTATCTTCTATCAGAAACTGTAAAAGAATCGAAAATGGGTAAAAAATTGTCGAAGCTAGAATTTTTTCAATGGGTGAAGGTCCAAAAAACCGTTTTTTGCCCGTAACTCTAGATTTTGGGGGTGTTAGGGGATTTTCAAATACCGTTTCGTAATCAGTGCGACTAGCTCTACAAAACCTGATAGGTCTCCGCCCGCGTATATTTTGAAACCTCATTTTTGTAACACCGTGTTTTTTTCTTCTACTTAATATTTAGCTCATAATAAGTTGTCCAAACTTATAATAATAAGTTGTCCAAACTTATTATATTAAACAAATAAGGCGTTACGACGATCAAAATTTTTTTTCTAAAAATACAAGTTTTAAATTGTTTTTCAAGTTTAAGACAACTTTTCCGCTCTATTAGGATTTGAAATTCCAAAAAGTGTTTTTTTGACCCACCCAAATATGTTCTATTTTTTACCAACTTAAGACTCCGTATATATGTAAATAATATTAACATCACTTGAAAATTCAACTCAGAATGTGTGGAATCTAAATAAATAGTGGAAATAATAATAAATCAAGTTTGCTTCTCAGCTCTTTCGTTTCTTTATACAATCACATATTATTGGAATTCTTTTGAATTGTGATAATTGATACACGTTTAGGATTTTGAGTCAAATCGAAATTTTGCAATCGTTGTGAGGCACACCGTAAACATTTTGCAGTCAATGGTGCTATATCAAAAATGATCTAGACTGAACAAAGAAGTTGATTTTTAGAAAGTTTTCAGAGAGGGGTTTGGAATAAACTTTTTAGATTAAAAAATAACGGTACCTGCCATATAATTTTGGAACGATTTTATAAAAAAAAATCAAGTATTATTATTATTTGGACAAGGTCTTTTGTATATAGTGAAAAAAATTTTTTTCGGAAAGGAAATCGATTTTTGCCCTGGAATAGTTTTTTTTTCCAAACAGCTTATTTAATTTTTAGTTTTAATATTCTCTTCTTTAAAATATTGTTTTTTTAATAAATTTTTTCAATATGAAATAAACACAAAAAATATATTTTTGAATACAAATTTTGCATTTTTTTTTAAATTTTGATTTAAGGTATTCATTAATTACTATAAAATTGCATTCCAACATTATTTTAAATTTAATTTGAATAATTCTTTTCTTATTCGAGTAATTGAATTGAAATTCTAGAAGTCAAAAATATTGAAAAAGTTTGTTTTAGTAATTTAATTTCACAACGATGTGCAACAGCTTTTATACAATCCTTATTGAAAAACAGTTGAACTCTTCAAAATAACGATCAACTGTAGACTCAACTCCTTGATTGTTAGTCAATTTGTAACCATCAGTTCATTTTAATAAATGTAAGTTTGGAAACTCAATTTTCTAGTTGGTCAGCAGTGTAATAATGTTACAAAAAACATCCTGGTTTTGACCCTTGCGGTATTTCGGCCTTCACGAAAAAATAAATAAATTACAGACCCGATACTCCTATAATTTCCAAAATATTGATTTTCAAATATCATCAATTATAACTTGTTAAAACATACGATTAGTTTTTAGTAGTAAAGTTAGTAGTCGTGAAAAGTTGCAATAGTCCTTGTTTATATACATAGGTACACACGTTTTTTTTAATAATCCAATCGGACATTGTTCTTCTTTTAAAGTATATAACAAATCAAAACTTAATTCATATTTCTCCTTTCACGTACGTGTGTTTTGGCTGGCGCCCAACACGAACCTTCCCTCCTATATTCATGTGATATGTAACTAATGTATACCGTGTACTTTCTCTTAAACATTGTATAGGTAACCTCCTACTTTTTGATCAATTGCATCTTTCACCACAGCGCTACTTGCTTCCATTCTATTTTTCGTTTTTTTTTTTTTTCAATTCCCTTTCTTCATTTAACAAAAAAAAAATCAACCATCGAAAAATATAAACCTCTGTCGGAAATTTAATTTTTCAAAATTACCATTCAATTTGTGCGCCAATTCACTCGAACGCATCCTGCTCCAGCTCTCGCTCGTAAAATTTGTACATTTTCATCGTCCTTTCAAACCAAGGACGACAACACTAGAATCGGGTGGTAGGTACTTTTGATGGTTTAGGTTGTGCTGCCACAGCGGGACGTGAACTACACTCTTTTTTCTCCCTCGAAATCATAACATTCATTTTTGTGTTAAAGTTGTTCGTCATGCCAATAGTGTATCCTCGCTCGTCTGAAAAACTGAAAGCGGGACCAATTGAAGCAATAGCAACTAACAGGCAACTATATATAGCACCCGGGACCAAACTATATCCCAGGACTCAAAAATATAACACTCGTCCTTGTTAAAGTCTACTAGAGTAGTACCAACTCTCGTGTAGTTACAATCAAGTTTAGTTATTTTCTTTCTTTCGTTTTGTATTTTTTTTGGCGCAATTCTCATTACTGAATCCTAACGCATCGCCACCAGTTTTACTACTTATTTGGTTCGACGAACTACGTGATTGGCATTGCTGTGCAGTAGCAGTATAGTGTTGTTCTCACACCAAGAGCGTTGGATGACTGCTAACTGCGACGCGAGAACAAAATGGAAACGGACGTAAGGATTCATAAAGGCACCAAAAAAAAAAAAAAAAAAAACAAGTTAGAATAGGAATTTTTAACCACAATTTAATATTTTCTGTCGACGACAAGGATTCAAATTAAAATTGGCTAAATTAAAAGTGTGAGTGTTGATGTTGTTATGCGCCCCAGACAACTAACACAGTTTTTTGTGTACTTGAAATAGCTTGATGGAAAAATCTTATTAAAACGTGCGAAAATGAACGAATGAATGTTCGTTTTTATTTTTTTCAGAAGGAGAGGTATAGAATGAATAAAAAGAAAAGATTTTTCTTCCCAGCGAGATGCGAAAAGTAGTTTTTTTAAATTCCTTGCTGATACTTTTTAAGCATTAGGGTTTGAAGAGTATATGATTTTCTCAAAGAAAATTTAGGAAGCTGTAAACAAATTCTTTCGAAAGCCTTTCTTCTTCGTCACATCAATTACTGGGTTTTACCGAACTTCTATTTGATTTCCGAGAAAAAATGGAATTCCGCCGCACAGCGGCCGCAACACCACCGCACGGCTTTTTGACCGCCGCACCATAGCCGCATCAAAACTTTCTTTTTGCGCCAAACCCCACCGCTCCAGGATAAGAAATTTCTATTCCACCAAACTACCGCCGCACTAACGCCGCTCGTTTTATATGAAAAAATTCGCATATTTCTAAGCTATTTCCTAAATTCATCTTCTGAAGTATTTTTCAAATTCCGTGATTTCATTTGCTGATTTTTAAATTAATCGAATCCCCTTAATATGTACTATTTTTAACTTTAAATAGCCTAAACTTCTTAAAAGCTAGTTGAAAAACTAAAAATATTTCTATAGGATTAAAAATACACACTCAAACAAACTACATGCCCACATCAAATCTCTATCACTAAAGTACAAAATTAAGCCAAAAACTACCACATCATAGGCGAAGATAAAATCTAAAATAATATTTCAATGTTTTATGCCTCGATGTATCACGTATTCATTTATTATTGTACTTTGATCCTATGCGTAGGCCAAAGTATATGAGAAATTGTCGAGAGTACAATGGCCTATACACTCTAGAACCCAATGTACATCGCGCAGAGTTTGGTTTTCGTTCTCATTGTCGTTGAATCTGTGTCGACATGACACAATAAAGTTGAACTTATTACGAATGCAAATTGGTAGTCTGTCTGTATCCGTTCTCTATTCAAAAACAGTGCCAGATTAAACTGGTCTCAGCACTTAAGGGCTCTGAATTTAGTACACCTATGTTTTTTTTTTTTGTGTACCTACCTAATATGTTTTTCTGATCCTCATTTAGTTTACATCCAGTCAAACGGAAAAAAACATCATAAGTAGAGCGAAATTCTTCAGTAAAAAATATTTTCGGTAATCATTAAATATTAGGTACCTAATACCTAGAGTAAAAGGCCTTCACCCCTTTTCAAAACTGTGGGTACCAGAAGTTTTGTTTTCAGCTTTCCTCCCGCTTTGAAACATTTTGAAATGCATTTTTCTAATAAAAAACCTAATAGCTTATTTTCTGTTAGGTATAACCGTATGATGGTAACAAATTAATATTCTATGTCTATTCCTGGTTTAGAAAATATAAGTATAAGCCAGCTATTTTTCAGCCTTCCCTCTGCCAGATGCCCTTAAAGGTTTCCCAAACAGGTTTTTCTATACAAAAACCACCTAGTTTCTGTTTTAATCTTATAAAATTGAAATAATATTTTTTGTTTAGAGTAACCATATCATGGCCTTTTCCTGATTTAGAAAATGTAAGTTTAAGCCAGTTTTTTTTCAGCCTTCCCTCTGCCAGACGCCCTAAAATGTATCTCAATAGTACGGGAAAGTTAGATTTTGTTATATGGGGGTCTGGGAAAAAATCCGAAATGCATTTTGACTTCAGGACTCGAAAGAGCATAAAGACACGAGTCTTAAACCACATTTTGTACAATCGCACCAAGAGTCATTTTGTTTGTCCCTATACAAAAAATTGCAATCTACAACTTTTACTACGAAAAAATTTTTAAATTTTTTAAAAAACGCTCAAGTAAAAGAGATATGGCAAAAATAAGAAAATCACTTTTTGACGTGTTTAAAAAAAAAAACACCCTAACTTTTAAACCAAAGGGATAATCGAAATATGTTATTTAACATATATTGTAGAAAATTAAATTATTTCAAGTTTGTAATAATGTAATACACTGTTTTTCTGTAGGTTCAAAAATACGCGAGTTATGTGAAAAACTAAAATTTTTATAAAAAAAAGAAATGGCTGCCAAATGACTCTTGTTGCGATTGTACAAAATGTGGTTTAAGACTTGTGTCTTCCAAATGTTTTATTAATTTTGACTAAACCGATAATAGATATGTAAGAATTAAGCAACCTTGTCTAAATACAAATTAAATATTTAAGCAAGCTTAGGTCACTTAAAATAACCTTCGACAATCAATTTAAGAAAATCTAATAAATATGTATAACTGAATATGTTTTATATTTCAAACCGCTGATAAATACCTTAAGGAAAATTAATATTTTTTTGATGCCCGAAATTGTAGCTAATTAAATGCTAATTTGTTGCGCAAATTTTGTAGCTCCTCTCAGTCATTTTCTATTTCAATTTGAAGTTTAAAAAGTGAAAATTAATTAACAATTAATTAATTAAAATTTCGTTCATTGGTACAGCGAACAGGAAGTGCACTTTTTAAACTTGAAATTGAAATAGAAAATGACAGAGGAGCTACAAAATTAATTTTTGCGTAACAAATTTTGTTTCGCAAATCTACAATTTCTAGAAAAGAAAAAATTTGAAAATCCAACTTTTTTGAAAATTTTGATCGTTATTATATGAAATTGAGTCTTATTTTAGCGGAATATTGAATAACAAAAAAACTAAACGAGCTACAAAATCGAGGTTTTTGGATTTCGTCTTAGTCTAGGTTACTTCAAATTTGTGCAAAAAAAAATTTTTGAATTTCGCATTTTTTTTGGATTTTGGAAGGTCACTTTTGAGCTACATATCTTTTTAAAACAAAATCCTAAATATTTCAAAAACGGTTTGAGCTACAAAATTGGGGTTTATACTAAAACTATTGTATTCAAAGGCTACAATTAATGGAAAAAGGAAAAACTTAAAAAAGTGAATTTTTAAAAAAGTCTCCACTGGTCTCATCAAACCGGAAGTGCACTTCTGAAACTTTAAGTTGAAATAAAAAATGAATGGGTGGAGCTACAAAATTACAATTTCGGGCATCAAAAAAATATTAATTTTCCTACTTTCGTCCGCTACCTTCAGTCTTATTATTATAGCGGAATTTTGAATAACAAAAAAAACTGTTCAAGCTACAAAAACCAAGTTTATGTATTTGAAAAGCATTTAAAAAGCTACAAATTTGTAGGTCAACTAAACTCATTAATTTCAAATATTTCAGATTTTGTCCGCTAACTTCAGACTTATTTTAGCGGAAAATTCCATAATTCAAAAACTATGCGAGCTACAAATTTTTGGTTTGCGCAACAAATTAGCATTTAATTAGCTATAATTAATGAGATAAATTTTTTTTATTCCGCCACAAAGTGTCCGCCAAAGTAAGGGACGTCCCCTCGTCCTAAAGGAAATACAAATTCGCATATACAATTTTAAAACAAAATTTAAAAAAAATTGCATTTTCAAATGCAATTTTTTTGCAAAACTTTGCGATTCGTTTGCCTGAGGTTAGGAAGACAATTAATTCGAAAGTTACCAGTGTTATTAAATAAAAATGATTTTTATTTTAACTTGTAAAATAATTTTGGACTAGCGGAAAACAATGCAGAGTTGTTTAATGACAAATTATTGAATCGAAGGACTTGTACATTACTAGGGATCGAGTTTCCATGCAAATGCATGTTTTTTTAGTAACACCTTGGAAGCATGGCAACGAATTATGTATACGAATCAGGAGATTTCCTTTAAATTGGCAATCAATTGTTAGTGCATATTTTTGCATATTTTGCATTTATTTGCATTTTTTTTTCATATTTTGACATATTTTGGAAATAAATGCATGTACACGCTTGAAATTTTTGACTTAAAGTGACTGAAAGTCAAAAACGTAAGCAAATGCTGTGCAAAATTGACAAACCAACGTTGTCCAAACTCATAAAAAAACACGATCAAATGATAAATTGGATTATTTAAGAGTAAATTTTCGGCAATTTTATTTATTTTTTTTTTTTAAAGAAAACCCCAATATTTCCAAAAAGTTACATCTTTAAACTCGGAAATGGTTTCGTATATAGATTTCATAAAAGTTACGTAAAATCCTTTTATAATTTTTATGAATTATTGATATTTTACAAATTCATGCGGCCTTAAATGCATATTTAAAGTGCATATTTTCTATTTTTAAAAGCATATTATAAGTGCATATTTTTCGTTTTTAAGTGCATGAAAATCCTATCCCTATACATTACACAGCACTTTAAGGAGGATGGTCTTAATTGGTCAGACTTAAGGCTAAACCCTAAACAAAAGCAAACGAATCGCACAACGTTTTTGTTTGGTTATTCCTGAACTCTGCGGAACTGTTCAATTCGAAATGCAAAACGAACGAACTTTAATATTTTTAATTCAAATAGTACATTTTCAAGTTTATGCATACTATATCAAAACCCCCCCCTCCAAGAAGAAATCCTGTATACGCCCCTGCATCGACCGACCGTAGGTAATCCGCTATCAAGTTCAAATTTCTTGATATAGTTCTCAAAATTCTTCATTTTCTGATCACCTGAATTATTCCTTTATGCCGATGACTTGGTTCTATTTGCTGAGTCTCCCGAAAGTCTTCAGCTCATGATAAATAAGGTCGATAAGTATTGTAAATTGTGGAATCTGGTCATAAATACCTCTAAATCGAAGGTAATGATATTTAAGAAAGGTAGCGGACGACATAGCAGAAATGAAAAGTGGTTTTTAAATGGAGAAAGTATTGAGGTTGTAAATGAATTCAATTACTTAGGAATGATTTTGACACCCCAACTTAATCCCAAAAAACACTTTCAGAGTAAGCTAAAGAAATCTTTATCAGCTATTAACTCAACTTGGGTAAATTTATTTAGAAATAAAAATGTTGTTCATAGTGCAAAATTTCGAGTGTTTGATGCTGCTTTGAGGTCTATTATGACTTATGGTTCACAGGTATGGGATATCAGCAACATGACGAAGTTGAGAAACTGCAACGTCTTTTTTTAAAAAAGACATTTAGGCTACCACTTTCAACACCTAACTATATGCTCCAACTTGAAACTGGCCTTCCTCCTATTTATATTTTCACCTTGAAAATGGACTTTGATTATATAAGTAGAATCTTTTCGTATGATGATACTCGGATACCAAAAATATTGGCAAAGCATAGCATACAAAAAAACATCAGCTGGTTTAAGAACTGGGAGGATATAGCTTTGTTGAGCGGTGTTTCGATGTATTCTTGGGAGATACCCAGTACATTTATGAGGGAAAAATTCAATACTGTTCTTGAAAAACTTGAAATAAGAATAAGATCAGATCTCATTGAAGAAGCAAGGGGCTCCTCACGCAGATCACTCTACCCAAAGCTAGAATATAATCTTAATAAGTTAAACTATTTTACTGATAAATTGAGCTTAAATGAGATTACAGTAATTTTCAAAATAAGGGGTGAGCTACTTGACTTAAATTATAGGCCATATTTTAAGGACCGAGCAACATACTGTTCGTTATGTAACTTGCAAGAACAAGAAAACTCGTACCACTTCCTTTCTATATGCCCAATGTTAAAAGAAATAAGATTTGTGTACTTTGAGAAATCAATATTAAGCGAGACAGACTCCATAAGTATTTTGAACGGAAGAAATTGGAAACTTCTTGCTCAATATTGCATTGAAGCCCTAAATTATAGAAAAGATTTCATTTATTAGTAAGATTTGAGCCCAAAACTTTAAAATTTATAATAATTATTCAAATTTAGGTACTATTTAAGTAATACTCATAGTTGTGATGCAAATTCGCACATTACATTGAAAAAAAAAAATAGATAATTATGATTATTATTAAAGATAACTCTGGAATTAATTGTATGCATCTAAAAACTGAATAAAATTCCATATGTTTGTATTTATTTAGAAACAAAAAAGTTAAACATTATAAAAATTAAGTGTAAATAATGAGAAATATAAAGAAATATAACTTTAAACAGAAAAAAAAAAAAAGTTGGCATCTGGCAGACGGTTTCAAACCAAGGCCATAATTTATTTAGAATATATAAAATTGTTAAAACATTTACATTTTGAAAATAAAATTATTATTATTATTATTATTATTATTATTATTATTCCAAAATATTTTTGAAAAGGCTCGTCGTATTAGCATTAAGAGTTTCTACTCTTTTGGTTCTTCTAAAAAATTAAAAAACAAATATTCAACTTTCAAGTAATTTTCAGCCCCAAATGGACTGCTACCCTTAACAAGGGCTTTGGAAAACACTTCCGCTTTACTTGATAAATGATTTTGTGAGCTGTCTTTATCAAGGTTATATCATCTCCCTTGCCCCTAATTCCTTACTTTTTTAAAAATCTTATTAATTTCGTGTTATAATAAATTTTAAATATAAGAAGAGGGTCATTTTAATGCTAGTATGTTGTCAAACATAACTTAGTCCGTCCCTGAATTTTGTATTCTGCGAACACATTTCCAAAAATTGAATAATTCATAATTTAAGTAAAATTCGGCGTATCCCCGCTATTCATGATTTCAGCGAAATCGATTGAGGGTGCCTGTTCGAACATAGCATAGCAAATCGATTTACAATGCTCTTCCCCCCACTCTTTAGCCTTAAAATATAACAAATAACAACAACGTCGCGAAAATCTACTCCCTATTAAAAGCGGTTCTAAGTACAGTTACAACAATAATAACGGTTACAGAGAGAGAGAGAAGACAATAAATAAAACAACAAAGTAAATCTAAAATTGGCTTCGAAATAATGGCCCAGATGGGTATTCATTTTCATATTCGTATTGGAAACAAACATTTCAGTAAAATTATAGTAAAATGGTGGACGGGCAAAATCGGTTGAACAACGGAACTAAACAAAACAAACAAAAAGCAACTCAAGTCGACACACTTTCGCAAAATCTCTACTTCGCCAATTGTTTTACGTGGAACTCTGTGTTACACTATACTAGACAAGGAAATGGCCTAATACCGAAATGAATTACATTTTTATACTACAAACAAAAGGCTTCAGGACAAGACAGGACAGTGCAGAGTAATAGTGTAGGAAAGAGACTATACGTACAGTTCGAAAAAATAATATACGACACGATTTGAACGTGCCAAAAACTGGGAATCCAACTAAATTGGCCCTAGGCCAAAATATAGACGACCTCACCGTTATCGTACCTCTACAATACGCCCGACTGAACGGTCCTGCCATTGGCAGAAATCCCACCTTAAAGTATATATGTACCGTTACGCTACACAATTCTACAACTAAATTATTTTCATTTCGTTTTAATTTTCGAGTGTCGAACTTTATTTTTTCATTGAGGAGCTTGAGTTCTGACTCTGCTGCCATCTCTGAAGTCTGAAGGGTGCGATAAAAATTCAACACTTTTAAAATTGGGGGCGTGGGAGATGGGAGAGTGACTTGAGTGAGACTGGTTTGAAGTGTGAGGAGGCGTTTTCGGTGTGAAAACGTAATTGTTTGTGCCGCTTTTTGATACTATGGCAGACACTTTTTGACAAGCTAAATGAAAAAGTCCTGTTGGCGCCGCTGCTTGCACAGATTTTTTCATTTTCGTTTTTTTTTTGTACCTATCTTGTTTTATTTTTTTTTGTAATTTCATTTTTTTTTTGTTGGTCCTGGCGGGTGGTAAAAATTTCATTTAAAAGGGATTACTTTAGCTTCATTCAGGTGAACGTGAAATAGAAGGGATTAAAAGTTCGTTTCGGGTTGTTGTACTTTCATCTGCGAGTGGATGGTATTGGTATATCTATAAGGTAAGAGCAGAATTCTAATTTCCATTTCGTTCAGGATGACATGGTGCGCTTAGAGAAGAGAAGTGTTGGTGTCTAACAATTATTCCAGTTGGATGTTGTATTATTTTTTTTTGTTTTTTTTTTTTTCATCTTGTCCTCGAGTGAATTGCGTGCGAAAATCAATTTCATGGTCTTTTGATTTTAATTGAAGAAGGAGTCGGAGGAGGGTACAGCTGGTTATGGAGGCTTTACGAAGTGTTCAAATTCAAGTTGCTAAAGAACAAAAAAAAAAAAAAAAAAAAAAATAAAAAAAGCAAATTAATTGCGATACTTTGAAGATTTAGAATTGTACTAATCTGAAATAAGAATTGTAATCTTGTAATGGTTATAAGCTTAAATCAAAGTTTGTTATTATTTATTGAAAGTGCTATGGTCCTTTTGACACTTGAGGTCACCTATGCAATGATCAAGATAAAAATACCAGTTAATCTTGATCTAGAGTTAACCTTTTCATACTGATCTCATATAACTGAATTCGGTTTTAAATACGAATTTTTGGCGAAAAAAAAAGAAACCACTTCCTGAGATCGTCCTGAGTTAAAATGGGAATCCCCCGAAGCATCTCCGCAAGGCTTTTTGAGCACTGAACCACCGTCATGGCGAGATCAAAAATTAATTTTTCAACGAAACACCCCCTGAAAAGCAGCTCCACGCATTGTGCCGTGCAGTTTTTGCAACATGGAAGTGGCCCGGTAGTGGTTCGACCCACGGTCCAATATTTGTCTTTGAGCGCCTAACCTCTAAACTCTACCACCGTTAAACCACCATCGAACTACATCGGTTTTGGCACAAAATTGCCCCGACTTTGCGAAGGATGTTTAGCGGTAGTTCGGTGTAGCTTCATTTTTAATCGGGAAACAATTATTATTAGTATGTATTTGCATTTTGCTTAAGGCTACCCCAGTAAAAATTGAAGCTGAATTTCTTAAGAATAACCTTTTTGAGCTCCCAAAAGCACCAACGCTTTTTGGTGTTAAGTTTTGCCACAAGCTGTATGCAGCTGTAATTCGGTGTTCGTCTGGCGAACAATTTTTTTTGCTACGTGATCACGACGCGACGCACAGTTTGACGACTCATGGTAATAGTTAAAAAATACAACTATTTTAGAGGTACTTAAAATTAATTGGTAAATGATCCCAAATATATGAAAGCTCAAAATGCAATAAATTTGTTTGCATATTTTTTTATAAAGAGTTTTAAGGTGTTTTTGTTGCAGCTAATTGTTGTGCAAATATATTTCTCCTGTGAAAATTAAATTAATAATGGAGTACATTCATAGTCAAGGTATTTTAATACTTAATAATATGTGGGCTTGAAATTTCAATGATTGAAAACGTCTTTTTCAAGACTTTTAATTTTTGAATTTTGAAATATTTAAGCTAAAACCAAAAAGCAAAACAAAGATTTAGAAGATCTTTAGATTAAATAGAATCCCTGAAGAAGAGTGTAAACACACTCGAAACGTCGGATTTATAAATTAGAAAAAGCTAAGTAAAAGACCTCAAGTCCACATAGGATTAAATATTTAATTCAACAAAGGTCACGAAGTAAGGAATAATTTATTTTGTCAAGGTATTTAAATTAAAATAGTTTTTTCGTGTGTTTTTTTTTTCAATGGCGATTTTAAATGTTTTAGTGCGATATGAGAAAAAAAATATTTTCAAATTTTAAGTGGAGTTTTCTAAATATGGTCAAATATGATTGTTGGGGTTGTTTTAGTTTTATAATAAGCAATGTGTCTTTAAACCGAATCAAGAAAAAAATCTTGCGCAAGTTTGCGCCATTTTATGTAATTTGACATTTTTAGGTTCAACTGCGTTCATAAAAAATGGTGACTTATTCACAATATGGCTCGATTGTGAAAATTTCAAACTTTTCCAACAAATTTAAGCAGTTACTTGGATTGGAAGAGCTTAATCAAGGAGAAAAATGCGAAAATTAAAAAAAATCAAGGATTTTCGTGTCAGTTTGAAGCAAAAATGGCAGTATTGCCAGAGAAAGAAGAAGACCTTTATGGAGGATAAGCAACTATGGCTTCACTTTAATTTTTTGGCAAGTTCGTAGACCAGAACATAAGCTTCTGTTTGATGAAAGAAAAAAAAAAATTATTCTAGAGAACTTCAGGAAAAAAATGGGACTTCTGGTGGACATACCCAAACCTGGTTATGGCACAACGAATGATATCAATACTAGTCGACGCACGGTTTATTCGAATTAATCCGACATTTTACAAGATCACTGCAGCCAATTGCAATTTTTTCCTTTTTTCTTTTCTTTTTGAAAAAAACTCTCTCCTTAAATTGAATACATAAATATATGTAAATACGAATACCAATTAGTTTAATCGGTAAATAAGAAAATAAAATATTGAATTTAATGTTAGGTAATTTGATTAAAAAAATGCCTAAAACTTGAATTTTCAATCTGCATGATTTTTGCAAATATACGAGGAATTACAAAAAACGGCCAATATTGGTATCAATTAAAATAAAATGAAACATTGAAAAATAAATAAGTGTTTAACTTTGCTTTATACGTTCTTTTGTATTTATTTGCTTCCGGTTACATTCGGTTTTATTTTGCAACACGTATTTGGTTTTTGATTCCCATTGAATCTTTTGTTTCCAAAAATTCTGATCAGAATTTTTACATTGCAGGTTAACAACATAAAATAATGCAGAATTTAAAAAAATCTATTCCAAAGCCACCTGTTTATATTACAAAAACCACAAAATTCAGCAAAAAAAAAAACCACAGTTACATTCATGAAATTGGAATAAAAAAAAGTTTAAATAAAATATCGCTGTATCGCCCCAAACAGTAAATTATTCGATAGCAACCGACTGACTATTTATATTTGGGTATATCATTTTTTTTCTAATTTTTTTTTTTTTTTGCTCCCTCGATAATGGAAATCAAAGCCCGAAACCTAATACCGGATTAGAATATTGAAAAACAAAAAAAAAAAAACGAAAAAAAAAAACTAAAACCTTTTCAGCTTCCGACCGCAAATCCATCCCCATTACAGTCCATTTCACTCGTAACCTGAGTAGAAACCGAAATCTGCCAGAAGCAAATATACACGCTTGATGTTGGGGCCAAAAATTTCTCTGTGTGGGTAGGAGAAGAGTGGAGAGAATCTAGTTGATTTACTTGCCACCCTCATCCCCTGGTAAGTCGTATAGGTATCACACTAACTAACCGCAAGGAAGAATTCATACACCAACTAAACCACTCACCCGTATCTCTGTGCTTTTTAACCCCCATCCTTCCACCAAACTGGACAAAGGACCATCCACCAACATTACCACCAAAAGAGCACACACACACACACACACACTGTGCTGATGCTGATGCACTCTGACCCTTTAAGGGAGCTTAGCAAACAAATGCACGAGTGAACACAAAAAAATTGAATAAAAAATCAAAAAAAAAATAAAAAACTGACCTGAAAATGGCGGCAAAAGTTTTCAGCAAATTTCTATGGCAAATTGCAGTTTTACGCCTTCAGCAAAATTGAGCTTCAACAGCATTCATATAGGCAAGGCAGTCCCCACCCAAATTTACTTGCCATTTGTTTTTGGAGTGCTATATGCTCTCCCTGGCATGGCTTTCACGTTTTGAAACGTTTTGGAAGAGTGACGAGGCTAAGCAATCGAACTGTGTATAGGTTCATCGTCGTTCTAAGTCGAAGGGAGAGGGGGAATGAAGGGGGGGGGGGGATTGGTATGTGTTCCTCTAGCAAATAAGGACCGAATGAAAAATTATTTATGGATTTCTGAATGCCCCTTGTTCGGGGCTTGGAGTGTCATTTTGCTGCGTTGGGCATTAGAGTCATGTGCGCAGTTTAGTGTTTCTGCAAAAATGTCCATTTGGCCGGATGGATATATACGAAATGGCAGGATAAAGCTTAGTGCTAGCAAAAGTATAGTTGTATTGTAATGAAACAACAACATTCAGGGGTGAACTTTAATTTTTGGATTTAAATTTAACAAAGATTTTATCAAAATCGGTTGAGAGGGTAACAAAAATTTATAAGGATTCAAAAGGTCCCGAAAGCAGTTAACTTGACAGGATATAGGTTTATTTTAGAGATATTTTTGAGGAAAAATATTATGGATTGTAGACTTTAAACTTTTTTCCGACTGATATTTTTGTGTCAACATTGAATACATGTAATTTCATCGACTATCTGTATTAATTTCTACATTTTTTGTGGTCGCCTTAGATAATTCTGTCGTTATTGTAAATCCGCTGTTGTCAACACAATATTCTGATGATGCAGCACAATTTCCAGTTAAGGGATGTGTATTCTCTTCTCGTATATATTGAGATTTTTTGAGTGCAAGTAAATCTACAAAAAGATGTGAGAGGGTTGAATTTTCATCTTTGTTGTTGTTTTTGGACAGCTATACGCATTAGCTGATAAGTGAATTCATCGGGTCAACCGCATCATATCTTTTGTAAGTAGAATGATGTTATCCAGCAGAAATATATGCAAAATCTCTGCAGAGTGCTTCAAATGGAAATGGTGATGGAAATGATTCAGCTAGCGTTCTTAAGGAATGATGGTGATTTGGACTTAATGATTTTTTGAGATAAAATCTTTTTAAAATGGAAAGATTTGATACAAATTTTATGTTGTTGTCTTCTTGTTTAATTCAATATGTGTTTGTAATGCCGTAATGGATTGTTAATGCTACAAACTTTCATCCCAGAGAAACTTTTTGTAAGCTTTTAAATTGAAATTTTTTTAAATTGAATTTTTTTTTTTACTCTGAAAAACCTTGTTTTGTTGAATTCAAATTGTAGTATCTTTCATTATAACTTCAATTTCCGAATCTTGTATACTTTTTTTTTTGAAAACTGTGATAACTAGACAAGTAATAAAAATGATAAACCAGTTTCCAAATGTACAATTTATTTTTTAGGGTGTTGCTCTAAAATAAAAGTAGCAAATTCAGTTTCATTAAAACTGCTTACTAATTTGTAGCGATAAGGCGAACAAAATAAATAATGTTTTGATTAAAAAAATAATTGATTCTTATTTACCAATGTTTTAGTGAACGTTTGTAAAAACAAAAATCAATCAGTTTCAAAGTAGGAATTTTTCGAAATTTCACAAGAAGTGCATTTAATCGAAAATAGTAAGAATTTGAGATATGTATTTTATATTATTACTTTTGGGATCCCCCTATAAAGGGAATTCCCAACAAACTTGACATTATGAACAGATTTCAAGTCCTATTTTCTGCCGCAAATCAAAATCTGCAGATTTTATTTTATTTCATCCCCTTTTTTCAAACTTTTATTTTTTACGCTATTTTAATTCTTATCTCAAGCTTTTGTTTTATTTAAAAAGTCTTCTCTATAAAATATAAATAATTTTCATATTCTATTTCGTTTAAATACTTTTTTCCTCTTCAACCTTTTTTTTTGTTGTTTGAGTTTTATAAAATACACAATAATTTTGATTTTATTAAGAAAGTGGTTAATTTAGTCTCTACGTTTTTAGATACTTATCCCTTTCACATTTTTTTTCTTTCTTTTCTTACTTATAAAATAAATTCTACATTCAATGAATTTTGTATTATATTTCATTCGAATGATTTTTTTTGAATTTATAATCTTTCAGTTTTTGCTTTCTTATATCCAGGATAACTTCACTTATATTTAATACAAATTACAACGACTTAAAATATAATTTTGTACATAAATTAAGCCATTAATTGATGAATTTGAGCTATTTTTCACAATTTCTGTTTTTGAAAATATTATAATAAATAGGTACCTACTTACATACATAATTTTTTTAGTTCTGATTTGTTTTACATGTTGAAGCATATACATATACATTGTAGTTTATTTGTGTCAAATTTCAAAAAAAATATTGAGAAACAAAAAAGTTATGGAATTTTGAGATGATTAACATCGTTTGGTCCCATAGTGCGTAGTCGTAAGAAAAAAAAATATGCCTTGTATTAAAGAGAAACAATGTAAAAAATATACAAAATTCGTTTATTTATAACAACTAGTATCTTTTTAAAAGTAAAGTAAATTTTGTATACAGTAAAGAAATTTCGAAAATTGTTTCAGCAGTTTCTAAAAATAAAAATTATTTTGCATGCATATCTACAAATTTTCAAACTTTGAAGAAAAAGAAATTATTCCAATAAAATCGAAACGTCAAAACAAAATTGAAAAACAAATTCATCTATTCATTTTCAAAAACCAGAATTGTTATTTTTAGTTAATCCATAAATGTGTTTTTCGAAAATTTAATTATTTTTGTATAAAAATTTTGGTTGAAATAAGTCGAATTGCTTACGAGTAAGTCTGAAATGAATAAATAACGGTTACATGATGGCTTATGATATATAATAACGGCTCAAAAAATGTGGTTTTTAATTTTAAAGAACGACAGTACATAAACGCAAAAATTTAAACTACATGGTTTGAGCTATTTATTCGGAAAGTAAAGTGTTTTTCTTGATTTTGATTTTGGTCTTTAACTAAAATTTCAATTTCACTTCTAGAAAATCTTACAAAACTTATAGCAAGCTACAATAGTTTAGGCTGCAGTTCAAGATTGATACAGACTGACAGACAGAATGCAGGACTCACTTTTTTGCATTCACATGTCTGATTGTTATCTCGAGTTAGATTGTTTTTAAAGATTCCAAAATTTTACCTAATTACCTATATTGGATACATGCATCGCAAATAAAATATCAACATACTCGTATAAAGCCAAAATGTCAAAAATATGTGCCAACACGTTTTCAAGAAATAAATATATATAAAAAAAAAGTTAAAATTAAAAATGTTATGAAACGCGGTTTGTTAACCATATTTTTAACTTTGGTTCGTGTCAAGCACTTGTACACAATGGAATAAGTTCAAGTTCAATGGACTGTCACGTCAGAGGTCTGAGTTCAAAACTATCCCCTTGGACAGTTTTTCAGGGAATTATCTCCTGACGTGGAATTGAGTTTCTAAAAGTATTATTGAAATTAAAAAAGTGCATATCTCTGCTAAACCGTTTGGACTCGGCGATAAATTCTTAATCTCTGGCATTATTTCAAATTAATTTCACACAAACAAGAATTGTGGAGAGATGTAAGCCACTAGGCCTTGCTCGTTCACGGGTTGTCATCAAACATTTATTTATTATGCAGCTGGCCATTAGCGTAATTGTGACATTCCGATAGTTGGTTAACCGTTTCAGGTTTCGAGTGGCACATGTGAAATCTATCAGGATTAATTAGGTACACCAACAACCATATCAGCCATTACCAAAGATATACATACATAAACTATACATATAGGTATACGTACATTTTATATTGGATTTAATTATTACTCAAAAGTATGATTTGATTACATTACAATAACTATTTCACAATTTATTTCACTTTAGCGTATTTGTTTTAAAAATTTGCTATTAAAACAATACATTTTTTTTTTGTTATTACTTTCGAAGAAATAAAAACTGTATATTATTGAACAATTTCCGAAAAGCATATTATAAAATATTATACTTGATTAATTTTCATGTTGTAAATTTAAATAGATCTATTTTTATTGACTATTTTTGATGTTATTATATTGAAGTTTTTCACAAAAAATATGAGTTATTGAATTAATTAAAAAAAAACTTCATTATTTACTTATGTATGTGAATTTTTTTAAACTGAATGAAACAATAAACCATAACTCGCTTCATAATTCTTCGAATCTTATTTTATTTCATTCAATTCCAAATCAGCTTGAAAAGATTAATTATTATTAAATAAAGTACCAATGCCATCTAAAAAAAAAAAAAAAAACAAAAATCCGTGGCGATAGATTAACAATTAAAATTTACAAGATTTTCAATTATTTGAAAATTGATGAAAACATATAATTTTTTTACTTGCGATATAGGAACTATAGCACTAAAGGGCAAGTTTAGGACTCGTTAAAAAAAAATCAAACTCGAGATAACAATTTTACATGACATTACGATGATGGGAAATGCCAAAAAAGTAGGAATTCTGTCTGTCTCTCTGTCTGCCTGTCTGTCTGTCTGACTGTATGTACCTAAAACTACAGCCTAAGGTACTGAAGCGATTTTCTTCAAACATCATATAGTAAAAAGTTGTGAGTGATTCCCTAGGGGACAAATTGAAATATTTTTTTTAGGACCAAAATTAACGGTACCTGTCATATAACGGGAATAGAAAAGTTAGTTTATTTAAAAAAAGACTCTAACGATTTTGATTAAAATTTTTCTGTTTAATGTTACACATATGTAAGAGCCTCTTCTGAAATTAAAAAATATTTTTTGTACCTACCGTTATTAACGATACCTCCCATAGAACGGTTTTTTTGATTTAGGTATTAATTTCTCGTAATCAAAAAATCAGATTTTAAACAAAATTTTTATACAGAAACTTTAAAATATAAACGTTATATAAAAATTTTATAAATTTTTCAAAAAACTCATTTTTGGATTAAAAAAAAATATTTCAATATTTTTTTTTGAAAAATAAATTTTTTGAAAACGGTCTGATGAATTTTTATTGAAACTTCGTTATTATGTGTTGAATAAAATTTTCTTATAAATGTCATACCAAATTTGTTTTGAAATTACATATCGTCGCCCTATTATTGGAGTGCCGTATACGCCAAATTGCATTTTTTTAACTAGGTATGCAGTCGTATGTTTTCGAAGTTGCTCTTTTCAAATCTGCTATCCGTTTTTTTCTATCTTTTTTCGTTGCCGAGATATTCACTATTGTTTTGACAAAAACAAGAAATTTTGGCATTTACGTCAAATTTTTCATGCAATGCAAGAAAATTTTGAGAATTGTTTTGACGTACGTTATGTTTTTTTTTGACGTACGTGTATATGAATAAAAGAAACTTCTGATTTTCATGGCGTATACGGCAAACTCATTTTGGACAAAAATTTAAATATTTTGACAACTAGACGAATTGCAGATGTCCAATAACATGTATATTACAGACACATTTTAATTATATATCATACTAAAATATCAAAAAAATACCAGCGGTTAGTTATTTCGCAATTATCTTCCGAACATTTAAATGCGATTTCCCAAAAATGTAAAAATGGCGTATACGGCCCTTCAATACTAGGGCGACGATATGTAAAAAATTATTTAAAAAAAAAACGGCTGTAACGATTTTCGATTTGTTTTTCCAAAAATTCTCTTAAACAGGGTGTCCCAAAAGTAATGGATCAAACAAAGTATGTTGATAGGAGATCTTAAGGGCTCTCAGAATTTGGTAATTTGTTCATCCCGAATAATTACGGTTTTCGATTTAATGCAATTCTTGTGAAATTTCGAAAAATCCCTACTTTGCAACAGTATTTTGCTTCCTGCTCCCATTATTGATTTTTGTTTTTTACAATTCTTTTACTAAAACATTGACAAATAATTAGGAACAATTAAATAAAATCAAAATATTTTTTATTCCAAACGCCATATTTCGCTGCAAAATAACTAACTGTTTCAAGTTTTATAAAAAATCAATTTTTAACTTTTATTTGAGAGCAACACCGCAAAAAAAATGTCTATGGTGTGAGAATGGTTTATTATTTTTAAAAGTTACCCTGTTATTGTAGTTTTCAAAAATGTATAAAAGTTTCCAAAGTTGCAGTTAGATCGCAAATTATTACAATTTGAATTCATCAACACAAAATCAAGAAGAACTTTTTAAATAATTGGTGTTACTAGGTCTTAAACAGAAATAAACCTAAACTACAAAAATTAAATTTTAATTCGTACCCATTTTTGACTAAAGCAAAAAAAAAACACATTTTTTAGAGATTTTACCTGGTGCAGGTTTTCCTCAATATCATAAAATCATCAAAGTAAAAAATTATCATGGGAAAGAAAAAAATAATTCCATTTAAAAATCAATATCTGAGCAATTAAAAAAGATATTAACATTTTTTTAATGCAGGTACAAAGAATAGCATTTTTTCTAAAAATCAAGACATAAATGAAGTTTTTATCATAAGTATTAACGGAGTTATTAAAATTAAAACGAGTAAATTCATACCAAAGTAAGCGTTTTCTTAAATCATCGCTAAAGTGTATCAACTTTGCAGATAGAGAGTTACTGTACAACAATTTTTTTCTTAGAATATACCCAAGAATCATCCCTCAAAATCTTCTTATCTCATCCCGGGATACCCTGTATACAAGAAATCAAATGGAATTCTTGATTTTGTATAGAACATCATTTAAAACGGTGTTTAATTATATGAGTTCACATTATTTCATGTAAGCACAAAAAAAAAATTTTAATTAATTTATTAAAATAAAAAATTAAATGTTTAAGTTATTATGTTTAAGTTATTGTTTTCAATGGTAGCGGTGAACTCCAATGACCTAAAAACAAAAATCTCAAAGTGTGAAGTTCTGAAAAACTCACTTCAAATTTAAATTAAAATTATTAAAAAAAACCCTTGTTTCAAACTTTACCTATAAAAATCAATGATGGTAATATCGTTAAGCATTCAGACGTAATTGATAAGGTACTCATTTCTCAAGTTCACAATTCAATAAATAAATAAGTATAACATTATTTTTTATCTATAATGTCGGTTGAAGGTTAAAAATTGAATTTATATTTTCTCATGTTTTTAGTAGATTTTTTTTTTTAATAGGTTGGTGAATCTACCTGTGTACTCAAAATCTACATACACATCAGCTACTTTCAATAACTTTTTTTTTCTAAAAAAGAAAAATAATAAAAAATCAACAAAGCACTTTATTCCAAAAATTCATTTCAAATTTAATGCAAAAATTTTAGAAAACCAATCAACCGGATTTTTCAATAAATAAATGGAAAGTTTCAATTGAAATATATTTTTCCACTTGTTCCCATTAAGCATCCAGTACTTTAGACAAGTTCTATCTCCTATAACGACTAGAGGAGATACGACCTACCTACACGTTACTCGGTCATTCAGCAAACATCATCTAAATTGGTATTCATCCAAAAAAAAAAATGCTATATCACAAATTGAGAGTTTAATTTCGCAAATGACCAAAAACGAGGGAGTACCTACACGAGTATATACAAATTTTGTCCCGCAGTCGAAACGAAGAGAAGAAATGAAAAATAAAATTTAATAAACTATTACCGAGTGTTGGACTGTTTTTCAACTTTGTATGAATCAGTCACGACCCTCGGCTCGCACTCCCCTACTCGAATCGGATCCTCCAGAACGGATGAATAATTTTTTCCAATATTTTCGCCAGTCATAAAGCAACTTTGTATACATATACACGACAAGCGGGATGCGAACTGTGAGAATGGAATGGAGAGGAAAAAAAAAAAAAAAAACGATCTCAACAAATCAAAAACTGAACTGTGATTTATGCAGGAACAAGCACCGACAAAGGGCAAACATACCTACCAACCTTTAGAAAGATACTTTCGCTTCGCTCGTGAAGTGTGTCATCCATTAGAGGGCGCGCGCAACTCCCCCGCACCCACTTGGAGTTGTTGTTTAAAGTTTTTGTACTACCCAACGTAGTTCGAGATGCGCTGGAGGGAAGAGAGACGGTTTCTTTTTGTCTGCGCTTTCATTTCCGGAACGCGGTAGTTTTCCCCGAACAAATGCCAAAGGATTCCCAACAGACATTGCGAACGCTAACAAAAAACGACCAAAGCATATGGATTTCTCTTTAAACGTGCGGAACAAGTGCAACTAACTTTTCTGTCTCCAATGGAACGAATTTTATTCATCGCACTCCATAAATATCCTGATGGAAACTTGTAGGAAAACTTTATGTTTTTTTTTTCTGTCCTTTCTGTCTCCTATTTGAATTCTTACTTACGCCCCACTCCCAAACTCCGCAAAGTAGACTAAATGGATCAATGCATTGATATTGAAAGGAAGTGGGGGCGCGCAACGGAAGTGGAACGGGTATACTACGTTTAGTTGGAGATATAGCCTGGTATCTTTGGCTAGGTAGCCAATAACAAAAATAAAAAATTGTAGGGAAAAGCATCTTTATAATATTTTTTTCTTTTTTTTTTTTGTAAAAAAAAAGAAGAAAATCGTTTCCTGGTATTTTTACTTTTTTTTTTGCTTTAAAAACGCTTTTCTATAAAGAAGAAAGTACCTTTACAAGACGGGTTTCCGAATTGAAGGCGAATCCGCTTGAGCGCAAAAATGTTAATGTGCTTCAGACATTTTTCTCTTTCATTTCGTTGCTAAGTGATGACAATGAATAGAAAATAATACATTATTCAATTTTACTTTTACTTAAATAATATTTTAAAATAAATTATTACATTTCTCGCTATCCCCTTTTAAATACTGCTGGACCTGTGGTACATTTTTACATAGTAGGTACACAATAATGGTATATTACGGTATTGCCTGTATTCAGGAGAGCCTTTTGAAACTTTTGTCTGATATTTGCAATTATGTCCAATTAGTATTAAAAAATCGTTCGTTAGATGAATACATCTGATGGAAAGAGACCTAAGTGGTAATTTTGAAAAACTGGAAAAGACTGCTGGAAGGTGAGAAATACTGTATTGAAAATTCACTGTGCGTGGTTTTCCCGAAAAATTCCTAGGAAAAACTTGGAAAACAGGATGAAAGCACATGACAAAAGACCTTTCTGGACAACGTCAACCGATTATGTGTCATTAGGAGAAGTAACAAGAGGTTAAATTTTAGAATTTGGTCCGATGACACTTTCAAAAAAGCATAGGAAGATCAATTTTGAAAATATGGCCAATTTTTGTTTTTTTTTTAAACTAGGTAGAACTTTGACAAAAAAGTGATAATTTTTTTTTGACAATTTGAAAAAACGCTATTCAAAAGATAATTTAAAAAAAAAATTAGGGGTCTGATATGGATTTTTTTAAAGTCTCTGCGTTGCAAAATATGAATTTTTGAAAAACACCTACTCTTTGGGGTATTTTTGGATAGTTTTTTATTTTTATCAATTCCTTGGAGCTTTTAAAATAGCCAGGTGCAAAGAATTGGTATTCGAAAATGATTTTTGACTAAATAACTGGAAAAAACAAGCTTTTCTGTCTCAAGTTTTTTTTTAATGTTTTAACCGTTTTTTATTTTTATATATTAAACAGTTAAATAAATGGAATTGATAATGTACAGAGATAATGAGCAGGACTATATTTGTGTAAAATTTCAATCAATTTCGTATTCACAATTTTGAGATAACGGTAAAATAAAGTTCTATTTTTGACGTGATAACGTCTTATAAATCGATGAACCATGGCAGCCACCACAAAAAAATGACGCCATTTTCTAAAGTTACACTCTCGCACTTTCGCAGTGCGGCAAAAAATTTCAATTCAAAATTAAAAATAAACTATTAGAGATGCAAAAATCTTCTATAGCTTATTTGAAAGAGAATAACCTAAAGCTTAACCCAAATGAAGAATTTTTAAAAATTCAGTCAGGGTAAAACGGAATAATGAAATTTAGGCTTAAATCTAAATGCGAAGTTGTAGAGAGTTGATTTTTTCGCTATAGATAGATGAGACTAATTTAAGAATAACTGCATTTAAGAAAAAATTCTAAAAAAATTTTAAACTAAGCTATAACGTTTTGTTTGCACGTTGTACACGTGTTGGGGCTATGACAAAATGATGATTTTTGGTAGGAGAAATTTTTGTTGACAATTCTAAAGGTGCCAGGTAAAATATAAGAGAAAAAAATTTAATTGTCTGATACGGATTTTTTTCCAACACTCTGCGTTTCGAAATATGAATTTTTGAAAAACACCTTGTTTTTTAGGGGTATTTTTGGGTAGTTTTTGATTTTTTGCTTTTTTTTGCAGCGTTCAAAAAATTTTAAACTTATAGTTAATGTAGGGCCCTATAGCTATACGCATACATGTGCAAAAAATTGAAGTGATTGATTGATTTTTGACTGAATAACGGAAGAAACAAGTTTTTAAAAAACAGTTTTTTTAGGCCGTTTTTAATCGATTTTCATCGTTTTTGATTTTTATCTTTTTTTCTTCAATAGTAAGAGAAATAAAGTAAACAGAGCAATGATAGATCATAACCAGGACTGTATGTGTACAAAATTTCAATCATTTTCGTAAACACAATTTTGAGATAACGGTAAAATAAAATTTTCAAATTTAACAGGTTATTAATTTTGATCTAGAGTAGGTAGAAATTTGATTAGACTTTTATGAGCATCCTGATACAATTACCTTTCATTTGGTATATCACACATAACGGTACACTAACTACAAGCTACACAATGTTAAATCAAAAAACTTGCGAAAAACCTCAAAACACCAGTGGAGATCTGTTGCCCCCCGAACAGCCACCAGTGCGGGAAGTACCGTAATCTCAGTCTGGAATTTCGACATGGTTGACTTTAAAAAACTCTTACTCCTCTTGTAAGCATCTCAGGAATATGATTGAAGCGTCATATGATATATGTATAGATTGACATTGAAAAAAATTGATAAAATAGCGTGAGGACAGAAAAATAAATGTTTTTTTTTTTTTTTAGTGAAATTTGATCGAGTTCAAAAAATTCTAGCTCTTTTTGTAGATGTCTTATAGACCTAATCGATGTATAAAATTTTGTATAGGTTGTTAGGGAAAAAAATGGAATTAATGACGTGAGAAGATAAAAATTCATGTTTTTTTGTTGCTTTTTTTGATGAAAATGATTGTTTTCCATAAATTATTTTTAAACTTTTTGCGCATTGTAAAAATTTAAAAACGGTTTTATTCTTAAGAAGAAATGCTCGGCTTTTAGATCGCATAATTTTTTTGTAAGCTTTTAAAATAAAAAAATTAATACATAGGTATACATAATGAGAAAATAAAAAAGGTATTTTTTTTTTTAGCTTTTTCTTGTAAATTATGATTGTTTGAAATAAGTAAACGCTTCAACTGACTCATTTCAAACAAAAGCACACAACCTGTCCGTAAATCGGCTTTACAGACAACCTGTTTTTTTAACACGTTCTTTTTCTTGATCTAAAGCACATACAAATTTAACTTTACTAAGCATGCTGATAATAATACCTTTCATTTGATATATTACACATAACGGTACATTTACTACAAGGTTAAATTTAAAAAACTTCAGAAATACCTCAAAACACCTGTGGAGATCTGTTGCCCACGACCACATACCAGTGTGAGAAGTACCCTAATATCAGTTTGAAATTTCGACATGGTTGGCTTTTAAAAATTCTAATTTAGTTTAAAGCATCATAGGAATATGATTTAAGTGTCATATAAAAGGTGAAATAATAAGCTTTCAGGGTATATAAAATGTTTTATAGGTTGTCATATAAAAAATGGATATAATGCTGTTAGAAGATAAAAAAGATTGATTTTTTTGCTTTTTTTTATGAAAAGTGATTGGGTTCAAAAAATTCTAGCTCTTTTTGTAGATGTCTTGTTGACATGGTTCATATGAATATTTCGAGCTAAAACAACAGGGTTTCAGATGGTATAAAATTTATTACTCAAGTAGCACACTTGTGTATAAATTGGTGTAAATTCATTAATTTTGGTGTAAAATTGAGAAAATTGAAAAAATATGGTGTATTTCTCAAAATTAGTGGTATAAAAATTATACCACTGTCTTTTCTGTACAAAATTTCAACATTTTTTTAAGATTCCGTGCAAAAAATACACCGATTTTCAGTTGTTTTTATAATATACCATTAATGGTGCATAAAATTATTTGATTCTGAAATCAACCAAAACGGTTTATTTTGTACACTCTGTTTGGTGTAGGAAGCACACCCTGTGGACATAAAATTCACCAAAATGCATATATGGGAGACGCCATATTTTTCAATGGACGCCATTTAAAAATAGAAGACAGCGATTAATTATTTTATTAAAATAGTATATTTATCGACCTAATAGTCCCGCATTCTTAGTTTTTTAGATTCATTATAAAAAAACTTTTCTTAAAAAAATGTAAAACAACACAAAAATTATAATTTTTGAAAAATGGATTCTTAAAATCGAAAAAAAATCATTAATTCACTGACATTTTTGAGGCGCTCGATTTTTAGAGGGGGTAGCATCTAAAATTAGTAGATAGAATGTGTTTCGTTTTAAAATTTGGCAAACAAAATCATATTTAACCATTGGTTTCTTATGGCAATATTATGAAAGTGAATAAAAATTCATTTTCATTTATTTCATAAGAAATGGTGTGAATTAGAATTCATCAAACTGTTTGAGATAAAAAATAAACTTTGGTTCAAATTTTAAATCAGAATAATTTAAATGGTGTATTTTATCCATAGATTTATTGTGTATTTTTCAATTTCAAAGGGATAATTTTCACCAAAAACAGATCATTTAATATACCACTAGTGCCATTTATACACCAAAATCGGTATATTTTTTTAACCACCGGAGTTTATTTTATACGAGAAAATGGTGTATTTTTTATATTCAAAATGCATATCACGAAAGTGCAAAAAATACACCAAATATTTTGGTGTATCTTAGACTTTTGTGCTACTTGAGTATAGGTTTTGATATAATGGATTAGAAGAAAAATCTTTGATTTTTCCCTTTTTTTTTTGTGAAAAGTGATTGTTTTCAATAAATTTAGCTCAAAATCCTAGCAATGGATTTGATGGCTGTGACAAAGACTCCCAATCAGCTTTGTAGTACCACATTTAGACCCTATTAACATTCAGATTGGTTGAGATTTCCCTATTTTACCATCTCTTTAACCCTCTGTAGGCACACCTCTTTTTTGCGAATTTGGTTTATACTTTTTAATGTCGCTAGAACTTTTTTCGGTCTCCCTATTTTATAGAGAATCATATATGAAATTGATGTAGAATTTTCTTAGGAATTCAAATATTGTATTTACAATTACAAAAAAAAAAATATTTTTACCGTTATAAACACACTTTTTTGTGACCACTTTTTATTTTTGTCCTGCCAAATTCGCAAATTCTGAACTGCTTGTTTTATTTCAATTCTAATTGTGATCGGGTGTTTCTATCATGAAGTTCAGTTGCTAAAGATCAATACAGTTCAATTCAATTTCCTTTCGAAGATAGGAAATCTTACTGTCTAATATCTCCAAGCAACTCGGGAAATTTTGATATGTTTTTGACATTATATTCGTGACTCTGGCTCACACTACAAGACCTTACAATTGTTCTATATGTTTTCTATATAAAATTCCAATTGACCATGATTCGTTATTAAACTTGACAAGATTTAACCACTTGTATCCCTCCTCTTATAATCCAATTTTTCTCTACTAACCAATCGTCTTTTTTTCCCATTCCCCTCTTTCAATATTCATTTTGAACATTGTTTTCATATTTTGAATATTTCCATTGATATAGCCTCGAATTCGAATATCAATCAAATAAAATATCAAAATCCATATATCCATCCAAGACCCAAACCCAAAGACATACAAACAAATAATCCCATTCGAAACAGGTCACACTTCAATTAGAATTTCGTACGCTCCGATAAATCCAAACATGCAATTCACATATAAATTATTATTTTATTTATCTTTATGCAAACACTAAAAAGCTTTGCGAACTTTACAATCATTTCATTTATTTGAATAATATCAAATATATATTTACGAGAGTAGCGAGTTGTTGTTGTATAGGTATGGGTTGTCTTCAATCCTACATCTGATCCGAAAAGTATAGAGTATTCATCATCAGCTTGATCTGCATCATTTGAAATCCCAAACATTTGCTTTTTCTCTGGGAAATTTCATATAAATATGCGATGAATTCAAAAGATAGATACCTACAGATATTGAGAAAGCATCTTCTTCTCCTTGGGTCTTTTTAGTCTTTCTTCTCTTTCAATATTTGCCCACCAGACCACACACACTCACTATTTCTATCCCAATCGCAATCTCAATCTTCTATAGCATATCAAAATTCCCATAATTCCGATTCCCATCACAAAGCCAAATTCATCTTCATATGGATATGACCGACCGACAACGACGACGACCAAGAAGAGGATGACAACATCGACGACGATATGTGTGGGTTGGATATGCCTTCTTATATTTATGTATATAATGCGCTTCAATTGCTATAGAGTCACAGAGCAGAGCAGAGCCTTGTTGCCAAAATCGATTTCATTTCAATACACAGACGGCAATGCTAATATCCTTTTTGGCTTACCAAAGCAAATAATAATGCTTATTGCTTATACACATATATATCTTTCAAAATTTCAAATAAAGTATACATTTTCACATCCAAAGCCGAAGTCGAAGCCGACATTCACATTTGGGTATTAAATAAAATTTTCCACAAAACTGCACCAAGGCAATCAAAATTATAATATCTTCTCTTCTTCGCCTGAGGCAAAGTTTAAACGATTTGGAATTTTCGAAATGAATTTTGTTACCAAAATATTAAATGATATTTAAATGTGTATCCATTTATTTTGAGAAAAGTGTTTAACTATTTCAAATGCTTTTTAATATTTGGGACTAACCAATATTCGATTTATATTGAACTCTGTTGCACTTCAGTCTTTCAGTCCGTCATTAATTTCGTATAGCTGTTATTGTAAATAAAAAAAATTCATGCTTTTATCGACAGAAGAGTGTAACGATGTAACACCTATTTTCCCATTCCACAACATTACCGATCCGATAAAAAATATCAAAACCCTAAGTCGACTTTCGTCATAAGGAGCCTTCAATATAATTTACAGCATAAGAAAATGCCCACACAAAATAAAATGCTCAGATCATTTGGTCAGTGATGAATATTTTACATTTTAAGATTTCGGTACAAAAAAAATGTGATGAGTTATTTGACCAAGTGATTACTTTGTGATTACTAAATGTTACGAATACGCCACAGTATCCCAAAGAAATATTTCTTTTTTAATTACTCGTATAAATAGAGTTTGCACAAAAAAACGACATCAAAAAATTTGAAAATCAAAACAATTAACCATTGAATAATTACAAATAGAAGTGACACCGCAGATTACTCATGCGACTATAAGAGTACCGGAAGATAGATGAACGACAGGTTTGCGCCTCAACAATCATGTATTTTCGAGTTGAGTCTTAACTAATAATTTTTTTTAAACCTTCATAAAAAAATTAATAATTATTATTATACATTTCAAAGAGCTTATATTGATATAAGTTTTCGTATTTTGAAAAGTCATATTAGTCTAGAGAACAAGGACGATGCCTTTTACTCCTACTGGCCTAGGTTCGAATACCGGTAAAATTCGAAATTGTTTTTTTTTTTTTTTTTGCGGAGATTTTTTTGACAAATTTAATTAATTTTTATTCTAGTAATGTAAAAAAAAAAAAAAGAACAATCTCAATTTCCCGTCAGATTCGAACCTAGGTAGGTAAACTTAACAGACATTCACCTTATTCTCTAGGCTATCTCCACTTTTTGAAATAGGAAAACTTTTATCTATATGTATAAGCTCTTTAGGATTTGATTTTGGGTTGCTGGATTTGCTTTTGGGCAATTCCATGGTAACTCACGTTACATTCACAAAAATTTCCGATACATAAATAATTTTTTTTTTTGTTAATTTTAATATAAATTGATACGAAATTACTATCCATGAACGGAGCATAACTATTACTTTCATAATTTACAAAACAAATTTTCTTTAATTTTAGTATTTGCTTGGGATAAATAAAAGTATGATGGTAACTCACGTTACAAAAATCGGACACGAGATTTAAGAGTCCCACAGTATGAAGTTTTTCTGCGAAATTAAGAATCTTAATTTGTTTTAAATGAAGATTCCATACATAAAAAATTACAAACTTTTAATATTAGTGACAAAACCAAACATTTATTCGATATTTCGAGGAAAAATTTTAAAATGTTTAGGTAACTCACGCTACATTATTTTGGTAACTCATGTTACCTGCGATTTGTGGTTCCAAAAGTAAAGAAAAGATGCATTTTCACTCAAGTTTTTTTAAATCGAATATTGTGTAACGAAGCTTGCTTAAATGTTAATTTATTTTAGCAATCACGAGGGCATATTGTCATGGTCACTATTAGATTCATCCAATTTTCTATGGGCTTGTTTTTCCGTCATTTTCATGTGAAATTCTTCTGTAGTTGGCAGCTTATGCTTTAAAAATGCTTTAAGATTATTTATTCTCCTTGAATTTAATTTCTATCCATAAGGGAATACAACAAAGAATCTTTTCTTGCAACTTGCATAAAGTGTTACCGTTTTTAAATAGTAATTTGCTATTACAAAAAGTAAAAAAAACTGCATAATTTGTTCAAAATTCGTGTCCACTTTTTCATGGAATTACCCTTTTGGATTGTTGGCTTTGCTTTTGGATTGTTGGATTTGCTTTTTTAATTCAACGCATGATACTAGCGACGACAATTTTACAGCGGAAGTTTCCCTGGGTGTCCACTTCTATTTGTAATTATTTAATGAATTAACGTATTGAAACAACAACAACTATATCTGTATGCGTATAGATATTTGAAAAATCCAGATAATTATCCGGAGATTACTTTTTTTCGATAAAAACAGTAGTGCCAAGGTACTATATTATATTTGTTGTGTTATCGATAATTTGAACAGAAATATCCAAAAATATTATGAAAAAAAGCGGAGGAAAAGAGATTTGAAAAATGCTCTCATCAAAAACAAGCCAATTATATTGGTGTAAAACGTATAAGAACGTAAGTATAAACGTTCAATTGGTGATCGAAACCAAAAATAAAATGAATTGCTTTTAATGACCAATTACAGATTTTACTGTCTCTTCGAAATAAACACCCTTTCACCTAAATTTTTTTTATGAAAACTCTATATTCTTGCTTTCTATCATAAATTCAATGTTTTTACCAAATTTCATTAGGGTGGCCCATTATTTTTGTTTTCATTCAAAAAACACCCTTTCAACCATGATATTCTTATTCTTATATACACTTTGAATTCTTGTTTCTAATATCAATTAAATGAAAATACCATTATTATTACTTACTTTTTTCAATATACCCACATTTTCTCTACACCTAAAAAAAAAACACCCTGTCACATGAAAAAAATGTATAAACTTATTTTATTCATAATTCCCATGGGAAAGATAACATTTTAAATATTCAACCGTAATACTCGCGCTTCAAGGAATGCTCATCAGTTTAGGTACCCTAGAGTCCAACTTCAAACGTCAAATACAGAGATTCTTTCTTCAGCCGCACTACAGGAATGTAGAACGCGTTACCCGCCTCTGTTTTCCCATCCCATTTCAAAACTCAGAACTTCAAAACTAATGTTCATCGGTATCTCCTTTCAAACCCCTCCCTATTTTCCTAATGATCGTACTGTGTTCACCATATTAAGGGTACATTAATCCCTTTAGTGCGCGCTTATTATAAAAAAAAAAAAAAAATAAATTTCGTAAGGGTACCTTCTATGCCATTGATTTTATCGGACTTATCTTGGATTTAATTTATTTCTCAAAAAAAAAAAAAAAAAACACAACCTTTTACATTAAATATTTTTATAGACTACTAGGTTCTTGGTTTCTATTATAAATAAGACATTTGTACCAATTTTCATTGGTTTAACATTATTTCCCAGTTTTTGTGGTAGTATTTCCGAATTTCATCACTACTTAAAAAAAAAAAACACCCTTTCACTCAAGATAATTTTTTACACTTTATAGATTCCTAATTCTTATACCCACCAAAACTTTTTCACCAAGTTTTAAAAATTAATAAAATTTAAGTCAGCTGTTTTGATAATTTTCGCACACATTACTCAAATCATCAAAAAAACAAAGGGTGTAATAATTTTTAAAAACTTAGTGAATCCCTATCCCTGATTAATCAGTTTATCATGTTTTTCACATGGGTTTTGATTATATTTTACCTGTTGAAGTCAAAACACAAGTACCCTTGTTTTTATTCGGTAATATTTTTTCTTAGAGTAATCGTATTGACTTTTTTTGTATGTCCTTACAAAAAATACTTAAAAAACATAATCGCACTCAAAAACCTCCATTTCGAGAAAACGCTTCTTGAAAATACTGACTGTAAACATTCTCCTATATTTTTCCATGCGACAGCAATTTCCATAATGTCAAAGCTTTATTACAAGAACCATTATGTTTATTTTGTATTTTTAATGCATTTATTTTTTAAATTTGTTTAAATAATATAAATAATAAGAAAAGAAAAATCTTTTTTCAATTATCGCTCTTTTGCATTGAAAAAATTCAGAGAAAAAATCAGAACTATTTTGGTTTATCGCTCTTTAGCACTAAGAAAAATGAAATATTTTTGTTTTGTATTTTTGTTTTGCATTGGAACCAAGAATTGTTTGAAGTGGATTATTTTGGAATGTCTCTGTTTTGCATAGATTTTTTTTTTTTTCAAAATGAGAAAATCAGTGTGATTTATGAGACTATTTTGGATAATCTCTGTCTTGCATTGAAATTACTGAAGAAAAAACGTGAGCATTTTGTGTTAGCTCTGTTTTGCACTGGAAATTATGAAAGAGTTCAACTTTTAATATAATAGGAATTGAATAAAAACAGTCATAATTTTTCGAATTTTTCTTTCATGTAAACGACAAGCCCCTCAAAATGCAGATAATTTAAAAAACAAAATTTACTCATCATTACCTCCAAAATGACATTTTTTAACTTATCGCTGTTTTGCACTGAAAGTGCGAATGATCCCTTGTCTCAAAACTAATACCTGAATTTTTTGATCAAATTCGTAGGAGCCTTTCTTGAGAAAATTTAATTTTTTCAAAATTCCTATGTATATGACAGGTACCCTTATTTTTGGTCCAAAAAAATTAATTCAAAAAACTCCTCTGAACGAGATCCATTGCTAAATACCAAGTTTGAAATGAATCAAGTCAGCCGTCTTGCGTTGATCAGTATATGGTCGGTCAGTCTAGTTGACGGTTAATTGATTTGGAAATTCCATATCGCTTTGCTAAAACTGTTTCCTTAGCAGGAATTTAAACTAGTCTGAAATCGTTTTTGAATAGTGTATCTGGTACCGTCAGAATGTCAGATTGTCACTTTTCTTTTGCGATACACTTCTCATCAACCTCCTTTTAACTTTTTAGAGTCAATCTAGGGCCTCTGTCTGTGGAGTTTGTAAATAAATTGTTTAATATTTTACAGTTCCTTGTGTTTCATGTTTAAATGTTAGAAAATCTCTCAATTGATATCGCTTATTTAACATACATTTTTATCATATTGATTATATATAATTTGTCCCGTTTTGATTTTTGTGACAATCCAATTGCAATTTGACCCAAATGTCTCACACAGAAACCATATCTCTCAAATCCTTTAAATTCTTGTCACAAAAAGAAGTAAATGCAAACATTTGAAATCAATTTGTGATGAAAAGTAGTTAACAACAGAGTGTCTGGGTTTGGCCTTAAAAATTGATGACATGACAGAATGAGGACTGTTATAGGGATAAGAATTATAATTTAGAAGTGAGCATCAGCTGTCAGTTTGTCATCGTATAGAAGGATGTATATAATAGCAACCAATCTTCTTGAATGGGTTGAGGTTTAATAGTATTTGGATTTAGATTTGAAGAGGTTTTAAAGGGTTTTTTACCAGAAGTTTTATTGTGGGCAGACAAAAAAAAATTCTGATAGAAAAAGTATTTTAAATGTTTATTATTTTTATTTTCAAAAAAATCTAATTAAAATTAAACAATGTTCTAAAATTCCAATATAGTGCAATTTTTTTTTTAACTTTTTAGAAATAAATATATTTAAGGACTTACAGCAAACATTTAAATTTTTAAATGAAAATGTGCTTTTTTTTCAGAATTTCCAGAAAAACTCGATCCCATTACAGAATACTCATAAAGGTAGATATATAACATTAGAAAAAATAAGGTCTATTCAAAAGAACCTCCATCGTCTAATATATAATTTCTTTGAAAATGTAGCGGCGGGCGACCAAACCCCCGCTTTCTATACCTATGGCCATTACTTTATCTACTTAATAACGAAAAAAAAAACCTATAGAAATACTTAAAAATGAAACCAATACCTTCACATGATAGTAGGTAGAGGTAAGGAACCTACAATATTTCTAAAAAGTAATCACCAAGCAAAGAATACCTTCCTCTTTGCCATTGTCGCTGTTGCTGATGCTGCTGCCGTGTGCCATGAATATAACCACTTTTATTATATTAGTGATAAAGAACGAACTTCCGCACAATCCCTTCCAAGATATAAAAAGAAATAGAAAAAGAAGAAGAAGAAGAAAAAAAAAAAATTATTTCCAAACATAAAGCCTTCTAAATATTTTTTGTACTTTCTACCTTACACATTTTCCTCTCAAAAAAAAAAAAGAAAATATATATAAATAAGAGATAAATCTTCGCAAAAATGTTAAAGAAGCAAAAAGAAGTACAAAAAAAAAAATAAAGGAAAAAAGAAAAAGATCTTTTTTTCGAAGTAAAAGAGAAATAATTAAAGCAAAACATTTGCCATCAACTTGAATGGTGTGCAATCTTTCTACCCCTCCTTCAAATACAGCCCCCCCCCCCTAAACGAATAACAACAACAACAACAACAAGAACGCCCATTCATATATATATTCCTGCTGCTCCATATCACTGTATCCTTTTTACATTTTTATCCTCAAATTATTTTTTGCCCCAACCGTTCCTTTATTCCGTTTCTTTTTCTTCCGGGCTAGATTGTAGCAAAAACGTACGAACGGAAAGGCAACAAAAAAAAAAAAAATAGACAAAAAAAAAATAAAAGAACTTTGAAAATAGAGTCCTTTTTTTTTACTCCTTTTAAAAGGTGCAATATTCTCTTATCAATTTATCCCTGAAGGGATATTTTCATCAGGACATAGGAAAATTCAATTTCAAATGAATAGCTCACAAAAAAAAAAGTAAGAATGTAAAGCTTCCCATACACATAACAATAACAACAACAACAACAAATAGTCTACACAGTAATAGCTGCTGCTGCCTATGTTGCTGTGTATCTGTATATAGTATATCTACAATTGATGGGTATAAGTATGTGTATGACGAGGAGGACGATGGCAGCGACAACGACAACGACACCGACTCTCGACGCAAAGATGAACCATTCATACTCAAAAGGACACAAAAAAAAAGAGCAATTGAGTACCCACTCCACAAGCACTCTTACATCAAACTATTCACTGAGAGAACCATGAAGGAGGATAAAAAATCGCTTAACTAACTAAATCAAATATAAACACTATTTTGTTTGGACTCGGCCCAACCTGCTTCATCACAGTGCCTCCATATCGTGTCGTTGTGCTATCATCCCATCGAAATTAAATTTCTTGTTAAGGCTTCAGTTGAATGGGGGGAATGGGAAGAGAGGGGGTGGCTATTCATTCTTATGCCCATTCAAATTCTGAGAATATTATTATGCAAATCAGCAAGGACATTGTTAAAAATCGGTGGCGCATGTTGTCTATGTAGGTGTATTAGATATGTTTTTCTTGTTCGCATATTGGCTTTGGGACATAGGAAGGGGGGGGAGGGGGGGTGTATTTTTTGTGTGTTTCTTGAAAATGGACACAAATTAGATTTGAAAAGTTATTTTCAGTTGTTTTCAAATTTTTTTTGTTTGTATTTTTGTTTAAAAACGCCCGAATATACTTAAAACTTAAATTGATATGTTTTTTAAGTTGTTATTAATACCCACCTAATTTCCTCTAAGAGTATTTATTAGTCTTAGTTGTTAAAGAAGTTTTTGAGGATTCGTTTAGACTTAAAAAATCTGTATATATACAATCACAGCTTCAGTATAATAAGATGGGAACTGCTCAGTCAATAACTTTTGAGATGTACCACCAAAAATCTCAGTCCATTTTTTTTTAAATATTAAAATAAAATCGATACAACAAACAATTTTTTGAATAATAAACCAATAACAACATTAAATCCAATTTCCATATATTGCTTATTGTGTTCACTTGCATTTGATACTTAAATCATAAAGATTTAAGAAAATTGTCAGTTTATACATATATTTAAGTGTTAAGTTGGGTGACGGTGGCGTATACGTAATATTTTTTTCCCTGACCAATTGAACGAGCTAAATGATAATTTTTGTACTAATTGTGTGATCTTTATCATGTTAAACCTTTCGAACCCTAGCTATGAAAATCAATATTAAACACTTTCTGGGTTAACATTTTTATATCTTTTTTTCGAGTTGGGGTCAAAATTCTGCCTGGGTCAAAATTCTTTTGTCAAAATTCTGCTTTCAAAATTCTGCTTTACAAAATTCTGCTTTCAAAATTCTGTTTTTCAAAATTCTGTTTTTCAAAATTCTGCTTTTCATAATTCTGTTTTTCAAAATTCTGCAAAAAATTAAAAAAGGGTTTGGAAAATGTTCAAAAGCGCGCACTTTTTAATTAAAAAATTAAAAAAGGGTTTGGAAAATGTTCAAAAGCGCGCGCTTTTTAACATTTTCCAAACCCTTTTTTAATTTTTTGCAAAATTCTGTAAAATCATCCTCCTGAAAAATTATCTGTTTATTTGATTACTTACCTACATAATTTGCATTCTTTGAATCTATATTAATTTTTGTTTTATAAATGAATAAATTTGAAAATATTAAGAAAAGGTTTTGAATACTAAAAATTTCCGAAAATAATTAAAAAATTTTTTAATTTGTCAAATAAAGATGAATATTCAAAAATTTGAATAAGAAAAGGAATATCTTGTATCAAACAACATCGGTTCCAATAAGTTATAGATTTTATTTGAAAGAAAGTCAGTCTATGCATTTTAAAAAATATTTGCGACACTTAAACAAACAAATTTAGGAAAGTGCCAATGTTGAATTACATTAATGAGGTGTATTTTTCTTTAGTCAGCGCATATGCTATAAAAAAAAAAACAGAATTGGCAGAATTTTTTTGTTCAAGTATAATGCTGGCAGAATTTTGAAAAGCATAATTTTAAAAAGCTGAATTTTGAAAAGCAGAATAGAAAAAAAGCAGAATTTTGAAAAACAGAATTTTCTTTGAAAAAGCAGAATTTTGAAAAGCAGAATTTTGAAGCCAGAATTTTGACCTGATCCCCTTTTTTTCAAAATTATGACCATACCTATATAAAAAAAAAATTTTGGAAAAAAAATATGGATTTCAGTCCCTTTTTCGATAAAAAAAAAATTAAAAGTATAATAATTGACTAACTTTTTGTACTAATCCAGTAACTAGGCATTATTATCTTTCAATTAAGCCATCGAAACCTAAAAAATTATTTGATGGAATATTTTTTAATTATTAATAATTGTTCAAAATTTTGCATTTTATGTTAAAACATGAAAGTGCTAGACTTGAATGCCTTATATTCTAATGTACAGGGGGTTCCGGAAGTAGTCAAGGAACATTTATTTTTATTCTAAAATACAAAAAAAATCTACAACTACGATTTACAATCGTCGCACATAGGAGTATTTTCATCAAAAACCTGGCCATAATTATTTTTCGTGGTTTTTGTTATTATTTCTGTTTAAAATCAATATTTCTTATTTTTTTTTGCTATTTTTATTTTTTCATCAAAAACTCATAAATTTGATAAATGGCCTATACTCCGCCTTTCGACATTATTTTTCTCAAATTTTTTTCCTCATCCCTAATACGCAATTCTCTGTTTCTTTTCTCTTCCCCAACCTTAATTAAGATTACCCAAAATAAAATATACTAATAACATCAGTAAATTTAATTTAAAAACACAAAAAAAAGGCATAATGTAAGGAGTATTTTCTATCAGAAAGTGAAAAACTAATTGACACTCAATTCTCTAAAGAGCACGTAAGAGCACCCAATTTTTGTTGCATTAGTTTAAGGAATATATAAACTAACTCATAAGTTTTAATTCATCGCAGAATAACAGGGTATACTAAAAAAAAAAATCATTAAAATTCAAATAATAACTTAACAAAAATTAAAAGTTTTTATATATTGTTTCTAAGTTCGAATTGAAATAGAAAACACCATCTAATACTTCCAAAACTGTATTATATCGTTACTTAATAACTGAAGAAGAATTCTCCATTTAAATTATTTTTTAAAGTTTTCTATCACAACACTTCGATATCGCATATTGAACAACACTCACCAAAGTACTTCGCATTGAAATTAAAATGAGATAGATGTAATAGTTAACTTTGAACTCATTTTTTGACAAGACACGATCGAAAAATAAAAAAAAATAATCGCAGGATATTGACCCATGTTTATTTTGCACCCACTTTGACAACTTTTTTGGTGTCAGTTTTGATTTTCAGAAAATCGAGTTTTGACCAGGTTTTTAATGCAAATACTCCTATGTGCGTCGGTCCAAAGGAAAAACTCACTTACTTTAATTCAATAGCTGTTAGTGAGTTTTCAATTTGAACCGACATGATATTTACTTAAAATTACTTGGTTAAAATCACTTTGCGTCACCTTGGTCCATGTGAACATTTATTTTATTGTTATTATTAATGAAAGAAACTTTGTACAGAACTAAAAAATTAGTTTTTAAAAACGGCTTTAGTGATTTTGACTTGAAAAAAGGCGAAAAAAAAACCATCTTTTTTTTAAATTCACGTGTTTCTAACAGAAAATTAGTTGTAGAATCAGGAAAACAGTGCTTTTTGCATTTCGCAATACTATACAACAAATTTTAAAGATTATGGAAAGACATGTTAATACAAGAGGCACTAATTTCCTAGATAGTACTGATCCTGGACTGTTAGAAATTGATTATTAAATTTCTTGATGCGAGAAATTGGAAGCAGCTAGCTAGGCAATGCACTGCACTAGATTAAAATAATTAGAAAAAGAACTTGAAACTAGATTTTTCACCTACTTCCTACTACAAAAACTAGCTTCTTGATTCTTCTGATCTATTTTTAAGTCCATGGGTAAGCCTTTAGTTTTCTGCCAATGCTGCATGCATAACATTGCTTATGACCAATATAAACAAAATTCATCACAGTTTGCAGCCATTTGGACACCTTTTGAGATCTTAAAATTTATCTGGAATCTCTTTCCATTAGGGCTGTAAAAGTAACGACAAAATGAGTACCCGCATGTATACGTTACTTTTGATACTAGTACCCGCATCAATAATATCGTTACTCGTTACTTTCGTATGTTTCGCATTTTTCGCATATTTCGTATGTTTCGGGTGTTTCGCATGTTTCGTTACTTTCGTTACTTTCGCATGCTTCGTGTGTTTCGTACATTTCGTATATTTCATGTCTTTGATGCGTTTGGTATGTTTGGTATTTTAAGTATGTTTCGTACATTGGTATAAGGGTGTTAATTTTTTTTTTTTTTTTGAAAAAAAACCAAAAACAATTTCTATAATCTAAGCTACATTTTAAGGTCATAAACATTAAAATTAGTTGCGGCATTCTCATGTAATAAGAGTTTAAAGGTAGCTATATAGAATTTTTTTCGTTTTTGTTTTTAATCAAACGTGGAAACTTTTTTGATATTTTTCCAAATTTTTAGACAAAACTTGGGTAATTTTTTGTTTATATTCTTTCAGTAATCTTATCACAATTCTTTAGAGACCTTTATTTCAAAAGTGTAACGCGCAGATCTCGAAATATTAACACTTCAATACAACCATGTCGAACAATTTTTCATTTATTTTTTCTATTGAGAGTGATTTTCAAACCTCGTTTTCTCTGCTTTTTTTTGTGTTGAAAATTTTGCACCGAAAATAAACTAATTTTTTGAAAAACCAAAAAACTTTTGTACATTCTTAAGCTAAATATCAACTATTACCACAAAGGCCATAAACAGATTGGTTGCGTCGTGGTGATGAAGTGATGATACCGATATCGAACCGATACGAGATGCGATAAATGCTGTTCAATTCAGAATGTTCTACCGAAGGGAACCGCAAACGAATACGTAAAAATCGTACTCAGTTTTAGGGAAAATTGCGGAACGCAAATTATCCTCATTCCCGAACACGCCCATGTTTCGTTTCCTCCCGGTCCAAACTTAAAAATTGTCATTGCAGCCAACCTAAAATAAAAAACCATTCAATCATTTCATTCAGTCAAATTCATTCCATATTCTCATTCAAAGTTGTCGTCACTCATGTCAGACACCACCTCACCACACACAAGCAAGAAAGTAGTACCTACTTGAAATCAAAAGAAAAAAAAACAAAAACTTAAAACCACGAATAAAACCAAAATTGTAATTATTTGTTTGAATCAAACTAAAGAATAAAATAAATTAAACAAATCAAACAAAAGAAAAGAAAAATTCTTTTTATTAATTACAAAAGGAGAAAACAGAATACAAGTACGGCTATGCCCCAACAGATGCAGTGTACCATTTTGTTTTTGTTTCACATTTCGTATACCTATCCAAATTGGTATTCTAATTGGAATGTATCTACACTACACTCAAACACACTTTCACATATCTCACTCCCACATGTCCATAAAAAACAGGTACGAAAGAGAAAGAAACTGAATTCTTATTTACCCCTTTTGATATACATACACAAAAACAGAACAACAAAATCGTAAAATACATAAATGATGATACCGAACCGATACGAGATGCGAAATAATGCGCACACGACAAATGCAGTGTACCATTTTGTTTTCGTTTCGCATTTCGTATATCCAATCCAAATTGGTATTGGAATTGGAGTATCGTCGTTACTCGTATGTTCCGTATTTTTCGTATGTTTCGCACGTTTCGCACGTTTCGTATGTTTCGCATGTTTCGTTACTTGTTCAGTACCAGTAACGAAACATACGAGTAACGAAATTATTTGGGCAGTAACGTTTCGTTACTCGTTACTGAAGTGAATACCCGCATTTAAGTAACGAATACATACGGTTTCCTACAGCTCTACTTTCCATGCAAGATGTGGCATTTGAATCTATCCTATGTAGCTTTTATACAAACAAATACCTAAGCTGGAATTAAATTTTCATAACAATATTTCGATGTGCTCTTTAAAGGTTAAAGCAGCCCTAAGGATGTATGGGCATACCTTCACGAAGTTTTAGATACTATGCGTATGGATAGAGAGCTTCTTTTAAAAACCTACCTAATTTCCATTAATAGAAGTTTAAAAATAAAAAAAATTAAAACAAAATTCTAATTCCTTGGTGAACTTTAACGCCTCTTTGTATTACATAAGTAGGTACATATATTACATTCCCCTGAGTTTTATTGAATGGTCTTCGACTTAAAAAATCATACAATTGTTCCTAAGTTGTTTTATAGGAAGTATTTTCGTAACTTTCCACAAACAATAAATCCATCAAAGTTTATAATAAGTTACTCAAAAAAACACATCATACCTATTTTTGAAAAAAAAAACCCAAACATATTTTTAGAAGAAAATCATTTCAAAATGTCAAAATAATTACTAATAAACTTTTTAACAAAAACACCAAAAAAATATCATTACAAAACTACAACAAAAACCCACAACTTATAAATTTCCATATTGCGAGCCAAAGAGAAAGAGAGAGAGAAAGAGTTCCATTTTGGAATTGCTTGCTTATCGCTCTGGCAAAAAACGGACTGTTTTCGGGGCAACTTTTTCCCAAACATAATGATCCCCACAGCGTAGATAATAAATATCAGTGCAATCGCGCAGCGCGAATATTTTCCACTGAATTTCGCAATTTTGTTTCGCAATGGTCATGTGTTCTGCTATGGTTCTGGTACTCTTTCTCTTTCTCTTCTGTTCTGTTTTTTGTGTCCTAGTTGGTCTTGCTACTTTCGCCGCTACCAGTGCCACCTATATTACTGCACCAACTATATTACAGTCGGTTAGCAGTTAAAACATTTCCCTACCGCCATCGCCATCGCATTGCCTACCCTCAAGGGGAAGAGCAGGAATGGTATGAGTTCGCGTGATTGCCGTCGAAAGTTTTGCTTATCGCGTAAAAACCTTTTTCAATTTATGTTTATGAGAGTGTATGGCGCGGCGCGACCATAGCCGCAGTACCCGGAAGGAAACAAGGATTCGATTATGAGTTGGAGTTCTGTTCGGGTGTCCATGTTGGAGAGATATTCTCTGCCAGAGTCATAGTCAATGTTCTACGGAAGTGAACCACTTTAAACAGACAACACGCCAAGCCGGATCCGGATAGTATAGCTGGGGTTATAGGGATTCTTTCATTTTGGTTTTATTCTTTCTCTGTGTGTCTCTGGGTGGAACAAATCCTCAATTTCGTTTTTATTAATCGATTCGATTCGGAGAATGGTTTCTCTTTGGCTTTTTGAGGTCAAAGGAGTGGAAAATAATGGCGAATGTTTTATAGGGTACATCTTTCTCGGGAAAATATTGTTTAATAGGTTTTCGATTTTCAAAAGATTGGAAAGCTAGCTGGCTGGGCTGGATGAAATGAAAAGTTTCTGTGTAACAATTAGATGACAGTTGATTTGTTGGATTTTTTTTTTTAACTTTGTGTTCGATTCGGTCCTTAGAATTGGACACCAAAGAAGGATATTAAAATTGAGATAAATGGAAATAATTGGGTGAAGGAAGATAAATATCTTAATTTTGATAGGGTAGTTTTATGAATTCAAGAAAAGTTAAGGTGAATTTAGGTTAAGAGACCCTGAGAATAAAAAGACTTAGATTAAGATGCAAGAAAAGTTGAAAACTTCTTTGGAAAATTTTGTTTGGCCTCCGTTTTTTAAATAATACTGTTGTAAAATGCAATTTTGGCTGTTTTCGAGGCTACATTTTTATGTGAGATAATTCATTACAAACGAATTTGTAACGGTGCTTATTTTCTTCTTCCCAAAACTGTTTAAATCTTTACTATATCTCTTTTATTTTTCGAGATATCTTAAGTTTAAGATAATAAGCCAAAAACAAACATAACTAAATCTTAAGTAGTGATGGGAACTATTGAATGATTTGAACTATCGAATAGTTCAATTTTGGAATTTATTGAAATCGCATTTTAAAGTTTGAGCTTCTATAAAAAATAAACCAGCCGATAGATTTTTTTCAATTTTTAATAGAATATTTTGTGCGATATCTTCTTCTTATTTATGCTGTTAAAATTGTCTTATCTGGTTTGGTTTTCAAATTATCAAGGTTTTTACCCTAAATCAGTTTGTTGTAAATGCCACCAAAATCAACTATTTTTTCACTCCTATACACGTACGACAAAGTAAGCGCACGTACGACATTCCAATATTAAGACTTTCTGTTTTTGCCAGCTGTACAGTAATGGCCCCACCACACAAAACCATATTAAAATGGACTAAAGATTAATGCCAGGATAATGCTAAAGTCTTACAAATTATTTTTTAGAAGTGCCATTTCTCGCAAATTATGGATAAGAACGTTTAAAGAAGTTCAAAGTTAAAAAAAAACTATGTTGGCAATCTTGTTTCTACGGCTTCAAATATAATGATGCGTGGGTATTAACTAAAATGGGCAGTTTATGATATGCAGATAAAAAGCTGTATCTGAAGAAAGAGATGTCAATTGATGGCATCAAAGCCCCCAGAGATGACGTCTCATTAGATGTGTTGAAATTTCTTAACTACTTTTTAAATAATCGTATTTCTGACAAAATTCTAAGTAAAAAGGTGGAGCTAGAACCTTTTAAATTATTTTAAAAATTATTATTTAACGCCAAAAGTTGGCGCTTACGACAAACCAAAGCTAATCCGATGCTTATTTTGTGGATATACCACAAAATGCATACTAATTATCTCAGTAACGGTAAACGATAGGACAATTCTGATAACAGAAATGAAAAGAGAACGTTCTAAAACCTACTACTACATACCCAGTTTAAAAAGGTGCATTTTGGCGTTTACGACAAAACAACAACTCGGGCGACGATTAATTCATTCGAATAAAAACTATGGTATAAAAAAACTATTCAAATGAAAAAACTATCGTTTAAGAAAACTATTCAAATGAAAAAAGCTATTCGAATGAAAATAGTAACTAAATGAATGAATGATTTAAAACTATCGAATGAATGAATATTTCACAACTATCGATAGTTTGATAGTTTTTATTCGATAGTTCCAATCACCGAAACATATTTTTCTGAAGGTTTAGAGTTCTGGAACTTGAATTCGACAACAGAAATATTCTATTAGCTTCCGTTTTTTAAATATTACTGTTATAAAAAATAATAAAAACGGTAATATTTCAAGAACGGTGGGTAATAGAATTTTTCTGATTTCGGATTCGAGTTCAGCACCCCAAAAACCTTCAGAAAAGTATATTTCAATTTTTGTGACAAAAACCTTGTTGACCAGTGTAATTTATAGACTTACCATATTCAAATGTTAAACTGCAGAAATCTTCATAATTATGTCTTCCAAAAAGCAAAAAATAAATAATTTATTTTTCTCCTTAAGAAAAACATTCATTCGATTCATTGGCAGTGACGACAGCATCACAGAATTCATTCGTTATTTTTCCTATTCTTGTCCCATTTTTGCGTGTTTGGCTTCCTTTGCCATTTTTTTGCTCTGTCTTATTGGCTTTTAATGTTGTGTGCGTTCAAGGATCTACTGGAATTGCTTTTATTCTGGTAATTTGATGGCTTCTCAATGACTGCGTCTGTCTCTGGGATAACGTGCATTTTATTAGACGCATAAAAATTGTCTTACCATTAACCGACTTGAGTAAAGTAGTTTAAGTCGTCAAATTGGTAAATAAAACGTACTTTTTTTTTTTCATTTTTATTTCTCCAAGCATAATAAACGCAGTTGATAAATAATACACAATCATCAAGCAAGCCATCTTTTAAGTTTATTTTTGATGTTTATGTTAAAAGCTTGTATTTGATATTTATGAGAGGATTTAGAATTTCAATTCGAGTCATGTATGATGAGTTAAGGGTTTCGTTGACAGTTTTTTGTAATAATATTTAAATGGATACTTTGGCAAAACTTAACTATTACTTTGGTGGGCCTTTGCCGATACTTATCACTTATTTTTTTAATAAGTTGAGGACGGATTAATTTTGTCCTCAATCCATTTCAATTTGTATTTATAAAACTTACGAAACGTTCCATCATTTTAATATTCCAATACCGCCTTTTTCTTCTTCTAACGTCATATTGGCCTTTGAACTGGGTTTTTAGGACCTTTTCTTTTACTGAACATTACAAGCTTAGTTGCAAAAAGGATTTTGCCATAAAGGATATTTTGGAAAATTTGTCTTATTTGAAATTATTTCGAAATCAACCAGAAATCAACCGCAATAAAATGTGAAAACTCATTGAGACATCAAATTTACGGTGGTTAATAGTTTTCCTTTTAGAAAATAGCTAAATTGCTTCGCATTTTCCTATTCCAGATTGTACCACTGACTTTCTCGGTCCTCGCCGTTTTCGTAAAAAATACTGTAGGTAAAAGACAGTGTTATTGGCTCTCCTAAGATCACTTTGAAACCCTTTACTACATTTAAAAAATTGGTACTCTCATGAAACTTGGCAAAAAATCTACTTTTGCATTTAGGATAAAGGATCAAAAGATTCTATAAACAAAACGAAACCTATGTGAAAAACATGATACACTGATAAAATTCGCAATTAGGGTCTTAGATGAAGTAGACACCAGGTTCCAGAAATCCATTAAGACCTCAAAATTATTTTTGATAAAAGGGTGTTTTTTTTGAGGGGTTGAATTATGTGTGAGAAAAGTTCCATAGCAGCTGTTAACAACTTAGATTCTTAAGAGCCTACAAAATTTTTAGAGTGAAAGAATTTTTTTTCACGTGTAGGTAGATAAAATGTGAGTTTATGGCAAAAACTAAGTAATAATAATGGTACCCGTATTGAAATACAGCAATTATGCTACTTTTGAAATTGAAACTAATAAGCTAAAATGTTAATAATAATATCAAAAGGGTGTTTTTTTTGAAAAAAAAAATTGATTTCCTACCCTATTGAAATTTGGCAACAATATTGCAATAGGATAGAAAGCAAGAATAAAGAGACTTCACAAAATAATCATGGGGGGAATTGTGTTTTTTTTAGGGAGAAAGTACATTCTGTAATTAGTCTCAAAAAGCCAATGATTTGTGTATAACGTCTTAGAACTTTTGCCATTATAAACGTTCAATTTGTCATCGGAAACAAAAATGAAATTAATTTTTGAGTTAAAAGGGTGTTTAATTTTGGTTGAAAAAAACGTGAGTAGTTATTAGGCTTTCCCATTTTGAGGCAACTTTCGTTTTTCAAATAAAAAACAGGCTCAATATTTTCGAAAATATGAAGCAAATAGTCTCTCAAAAAATGAGTTCTTAATATTAATATATTTAGAGGTGCCTTTTCCTAATTTTCAATACAAATAACATCTGAAAAAAATCATTTTTTTTTCTAATTTTTGTAACTTTACAATAAGGCATTGTAAAAATTAACTGTAATATTATTCTTATAGTAAATTGAGCGCTCTACAAAATATCTCTTGAAATTTTTTTCATAGAGTGAACCCATTTGAAGTTATTCAAACTTAAAGTTCAAAATAAACGAAATTATGACTTTTTAGGTTAAACTAATACTGATTGATTGAACTTTTTTTTTGCCACAAGAACCAAGATATACTTTTCTAGTGGTTTTTGGGTTGCTGAACTCGAATCCGCAATCAAAAAAATTTCTATTTGTCTTTGTTCTTGAAATTACCGTTATAAAATGAAAATAAAAGTTTTTTTTTAAACGGTTATATTTCAAGAACAAAGACAAATAGAATTTTTCTGATTGCGGATTCGATTTCAGCAACCCGAAAACCACTAGAAAAGTATATTTTGGTTCTTGTGGCAAAAAAAAAGTTCATTCAATCAGTATTATTTTAAATTAAAAAGTCATAATTTCGTTTATTTTGATCTTTAAGTTTGAATAACTTCAAATGGGTTCACTCTATGAAAAAAATTTTAAAAGATATTTTGTAGAGCGCTCAATTTACTATAAGAATAATATTACAGTTAGTTTTTACAATGCCTTATTGTAAAGTTACAATAATTAGAAATAAAAAATGATTTTTTTCCCATGTTATTTGTATGGAAAATTAGAAAAAGGCACCTCTAAGTATTAATATAAAGATCTCATTTTTTGTGAAACTATTTGCTTCATATTTTCGAAAATATTGAGAATGTTTTTACCGACTTCCAAAATGGAGGAGGTATTCAATTCGTCTTTTTTTTATGTTTGTTACTTCATAACTTTGGACTGAGTGAACTAATTTTGATAATTGTTTTTGTATTGGAAAGCTGGTCCCATTTCAATTTCGTTCAGTTATAGCCATAGGAATTATTAGAAAAACCATAAAACTCAGTTTTGGTCCATGGAAGTCGGTTTTGTTTTTTTGATAAAAATGATTATTGGTTTTATTTTTGGTCCCTTGCCGTAAATAATGATGAGAACGCGAGTTTTCATTCAGAATAAGGCTGATTATGTTTTCAAAAAACAGACTTTGGATATGATTGTTGGGAAAAAAATTGTTGTTTTTTTTTTAATAGGTATATCTTTTAATTGTTGTATTATCTATATGCGCAATTTTTGCAGTCCCAAGTGGAGGATTTGCAAGGGCCCCCAAACCTGAAGTGCTTGTGTTAGAAGTCCCCCGAAGTTTAAAGGCTTGAAAATAAAAATACCTATAGGTATTTATATGCACGCCCACGATTTTGTCTCGGCTGTTATTTTTATTTCGACAAAACTCCAAAGACAAACAAGTGACGTGAGAATTGTTGAATCAGTGAAACGATACGACATGTTTTTTTTTTTTTTTTGCAGACGATGAAACCCGTCTGTTAGCACTCCCCAAAATCCCAACCAACCCATCCAGCCTCGAAGATAGTCTTGACAGCCAGTCAGACTATAAGAGTCACCTATATCCTTCTATATTACATGAAGAGAAAAAAAAAAAAAAACAGAGACAAACATTATGATGTTTATCATACATATTTTTCACATATTTTCTTCTTCGTCCCTATAATTTATGTTTTCATATAAAATAAAAAGCAATTTTATTTTCCATGTCATAAATATGCCACGTTTGCGTTTCTTTGCGTTGTATTGTCCTTGGGCGGGATGCGAGGACGACGACGACGACGACGGGAGAGTGTAGAATGGAATATTGGGTGGTAACGACCAGCACCCAGCAGGTGCGTTTTTACCCTCTAAAGAGTGCCGCAGCGCTGCCGCCGCCCCACCACGCCGACACACAGCGAAGCTATACACTTATTACAAGACAGATCCAGGACGAAGGTCCCTAACCGAGTGTTTCACTTCAACAAAAATAAAAAATAAAGAAAAATATAAAAAATAAACTTACGGAAAGGTTTCTCCGGAGACAAGATAAATAAAGTCAATTTAATGATTTATGTTAGCTTGGGCTTTTCAATGTTTTTTTCCCTCTTGTTCTCTTCGTCTTATACTTTTTTTGATCATTTTTTTGTCTTATAAACCTTTTTTAACTGTGAACAAAAAAAAAAAAGTAGTTAGGGCAGCCATTTCAAGTATGGTAAAAAAAAAATAAATAAACGGAACGAGCAAGAATGATTTTGTGTTTTATCAGAAAATGTTTATGCTTACAATTCGATGTAAATGTTGCCAGAAGGTGGAAAAGGAGGTTTTTATAAAATGACTTGGTAAGTATCGAAAAATACAACAACAACAAAAAAAGTTTCAATATTTATATCGGATTCACGTTGGTATTATTGAAATAAGTCGGTGTAAGCTTTTTCGTGTGTGAAATTTTTTTTTTACAAAAAATAACAAATGAAAAATGTTTCTTTGGAAAAAAAAAGAAATTGTGAAAAGTAATGGCTTAAATAGTAGAAGCTTGAAGTAAAATTTTCTCTATTCCCTGATTTTTTAACTAATTCAGGAAGAAGTCAGACAAAAAATAACTTATATGGAAGATGATGTGGTACCCCGTAGCGCAATATTTAATGCGATAGACTATTGCGCCAGATAACTGGGTTCGAATCCAACACTGCCTCTTGCTTAGAATAGTGCATACCTGTAGTAAATTGTAGCCGTAAACTTATTTAGGAAACTATTCATAAAAACTAGGCATGAACCTTATAATACCGAATATGACTTCCAAAAAAAAGTGTTTGTCTGTAAAGCCGGTTTACAGACGATGTTTTACCTTTTTTTTTCTCATTATATCAATTTTGTTTTATTTGAAAAGCTTTCAAAAAATAGTTATACCAATAAAAAGCCAAATATTTCTTCTAAAAAATAAAACCATTTTTAAATTTTTACTATGCGCAAAAAGTATTAAAATAATTTATTTAAAACAATCATTTCTTATGAAAAAAGTGAAAAACTCATTTCCATCTCCCAAAAATCCATTCTTTTTATATAACAACCCATATAAATTTGTATATCACCTGAAAGCCTATCATTTCAGCTCAAATTATTTATATCGCTCATGTCTGTGCAACGTCTACAAAAAGAGCTAGAATTTTTCATCAAAATATCAATCTTTTTTATCTTACTACGCCATTAAACAAATTTTTTTCTTTAACAACCTATATTAAATATTATATCATAAGAAAGCTTATTATTTCACCTTTCATATTACGCTTCAATCATATTTTTATCATGTCTAGAAAAAAAGTAAGAGTTTTTTAAAGCCAACCATGTCGAAATCTCAAACTGAGAATACGGTACTTCCCAGTTCCCACACTGGTGGATGTTCATGAACAACAGATCTCCACAGATTTTTTTTTGAAGTATTTCTGAAGTTTTTAAATTTAACATTGTGTATCAAATGAAAGGTAATATTATCAGCATGCTCAATAAAGTTAAATTAAATTTTTATCTGCTCTAGAACGAAAGAAAGAACGTGTTGAAAAATAGAACATTATTTTACCGTTATCTCAAAATTGTGGCTACAATTGATTGAAATTTTGCACAGATATTTTCCTGTCTGTTAATTATTATCTACAGTAAAAATTTTATTTATTTAATTGTTGAAGAAAAAAAGATAAAAATAAAAAACGGTTAAAAACGGTAAAAAAAACTTGGAACAGACAAAAACTACCAATTCAGTCATTTTAAACTACCAATTTTTTGTGCATGTATGCGCACGGTTATAGAACACAATGTTCTATAAGTTTGAGATTTTTTTAACGCTACGAAAAATTTAAAAAAATTTAAAAAAAAATAAAAATGGCCCCAAAAAGTAGGTGTTTTTAAAAATTCTTATTTCGAAACGCAAAGACTTAAAAAAAAATCTGTATCAGACCCCTAACTTTTTTACTTGCGATATAGGTACTATAGGGCAAGTTTAGGATTCGTAAAAAAAATCGAACTCGAGATAACAATTTTACATGACATTACGATGATGGAGAATGCCAAAAAAGTGGGTCCGGCAATTCTGTCTGTCTGTCCGTCTGTCTGTCTGTCTGTCTGTATGTACCTCGAGCTACAGCCTAAACTATTCGAGTGATTTTGTTCAAACTTGGTAGTTAACAGTTTTGGGTGATTCCCTAGAGGACAAATTCAAATTTTTTTTTTAGGACCAAAATTAACGGTACCTGTCATATAACGGAAATAGAAAAGTTAATTTTTTTCTAAAACGGCTCTAACGATTTTGATTAAAATTTTTGAGTGTAGTTTTACACATAAGAGCCAACTTTCAAAATAAAAAAAATATTTTTTTTACCGTTATTAACGGTACCTTTGATAGAACGGTTTTTTTGATTTATGAATATGTTGTTCAAGACCACCCCGATTTCAACGAAAATTTTTATACAAAAGCGTTTAGGTGAAGGTGATATTAAAATTTTAGAAAGTTTTCAAAAAACTCATTTTTGGATTTTTAAAAAATATTTCAAAATTTTTTTTTGAAAAATCAATTTTTTGAAAACGGGTTTATGAAAAATTTTGAAATTTCGTTTTTATGCGTAAATAAATTATTTCTTCAAAATGGCATACCAACTTTTTTTTTGAAAAATGTTAGAAAATTTTTATATATAAAAAATTATTTTTTAAAAATACGGCTCTAACGATTTTCGAAATTTTTTTTCTAAAAATTCCTTTTTATACAAGAAGTAAACATGCAAACTTGGTTTTTTGTGAAAGGTCATTTAAAACGGTATTTAATTAATTATAAAAACAGATTTTATTTTTTTTTTTAATTTCTTGAAAATATCAAATTTTAAATTTTCTTAATTTTCTTGAATAAAAAGCTTTAACATTAGAGTAATTTTAAGCATAAGAGCAAGTACGTGCGACCCCAGTCGTGCATTTTATTTTATTATCTTTTAAATGACGTTTTTAAAATTGTCAAAAAAAAATGTCTATTACCTATAATCACTACTTTTTCAAAGGCCTACCTCATGTCTTAGTTTTAAAAAACGGCTTATAACTTGATTTTGAAATTTTTTAAGAATTTTTTCAATACTATATTGTTAGCCTAATAATAAATTTATCTATCGATTAAAAAAATTCTACTTTCAGCAACGTCGCGTTTAGAAAAAAAGCCACTTTTTTCAATTTTGTTTTAAATGAATGAATTTTTAAAAATCCTTCATTTCTATTCAACTTTAGGTTAATATCTTTTAAGTAAGCTATAGAAGGTTTTTGTATCTATATTAGTTTATTTTTAATTGAAATTTTTGCCGCACTGCTAATAATTTCAGGTGGAACGGGAGTAAATCCAACATTTCGTGGATGCTACCCTAGTTCATCGATTTATAAGACGTTATCACGTCAAAAGTGAGAACTCATGTTTTAAATACCACAGCTTCTTATATCCAAAACCTTCAAACGCAATTATTTTACGTTTTTTTTTTCTTTTTATCAAGGAATTCTGAAACCCAATTAAGTGAAATAAAGAGTCCATTTTCAAACTTTACTTATAAAAATTCTATATAATTACATTTGAAAAGGAACTTCCGAATATAATAAAATCAAATCACTGTCCAAAACACAAAAGCTGTATACCTTACAAACAGATGTTATCTACCTTATTTAGTTTCCCTTTATTATAACAACTGATCTATTACAATTTGGTCAAAGCTTTAAATAATCTGATCTTTCGAACAATTCACACCAAGTTCCATTAAATAACAAAACCTCAAAAGCATAGTGAGCATAGTTCTGTTGTATACAAGAAAATGCAAGCTATGCAATACCCAAGAATGATTTTACTCTTTTGTTCTAATCTGTCACTTCACTTTAGCTAAGATTACGTTTTAGAGATATAGACTAAAGGTCTTCAGGCTCTGAATCACCAGCAAAAGAGAGGAGCCCAGGCACACGACGACATAGCACATCATAAGTATTGTCTAACATTCACAAAAGCAAGGATACTCTCTTCTACCTGGGCTATGGATGGACTTGGGATTGAGCATGAGCATGGACTTGGGCACCACATCTTGTTTGTGGCGGTGGTTTTGCAAATCGCAAAAAGCAGAAGACCCAGGCAGGAACATCATCATTTATAAATGTCCTTTTTGTCATATCCTGTTTAGATTCTCTTTTATTTGGCTAATGTCCTTTCTCTCTCTCTCTATTCTACATTCTACAATTTTAAGGCAATAGAAACACCACGTGCATTAAGTGTCCCAAACACACACATAAAAGCCAGACCAAAATGCAAAAGGAAAAACCATATCAGATAGAATTCAGACATAAATGCCTGAAATTGAAACGACTACGACGACCGACCGACGACTGAGACAGACAACGCACAAAATAACATTTTCTTCTAGAAGGATTTGAAACCTTAGACAAACGACTAGGACTAAGGATCAAGAACAGGACCAGCATCAGGACGACGACGAAAACTGTGACGATGAGTTGGCATTTTAAAACAATAGCTATTCAACAATGACGAAAACAAGGTATATGAATAACTATAACGAAGAATTTTGGTTTGCAGCTGATGGTAGAGAGCCATGTCCTGGCTCCTGGGCTGAAAGTGAATTCGGGTGTTGGGTTGCTTTTGATTTTCATGCGACTAAAGAGGTTATACCGTAGTTTTTATGTCCTCTGGCTTCAAATCTTGAAAAAAATAGAAAAAAAAAATTGCCCAAAGCAGAGATGACATTTGATATTCTTTGTGTGTGTGTGTTTTTTTTTATATATTGCTTTTTAGATTCAAATGAAATTTCATAAGATTTTTTGGTTAGAATTGAAGCTGATGCTTGATCTTCTTGAATCAAGTATCATTTAATAAGACAAAGGAAGAAAATGGTGATGGAACTCAGGTATACTTAATAAAAGAATAATTGAAAAAATTGTTAAGTTATGAAGATTAATTTAACAATTTGTTGTGAAAAAACAGGAATTAAAAAAAAAAATGTATTAAGGGCGCTATTGTGACTTCCAAATCGCAAGAAAAAATTACTGAGCCTGAAATAAGCCATTAAGCGATTTAAATATTTTCTTTTTGAAGTGATAACGTCTTATAAATCGATGAACCATGGCAGCCACCACAAAAAAGTGAAGCCATTCTCTCCCGTTCCACTATCGCACTTTCGCAGTGCGGCAAAAATTTGAATTAAAAATCAAAAATAAACTATTAAAGATACAAAAATCTTCTATAGCTTATTTGAAAGATAATAACCTAAAGTTAAATACATTTGAAGGATTTTAAAAAATTCCATCATTTAATAGGGTAAATAGGGAAAAAACAAAATTTCAAAAAATTGGCTATTTTCTAAACGCGACAATGTAAAGAGTTGAATTTTTTTTAATCAATAGATAAATTTATTGCAAGACTGATAATGGTATTGAAAAAATTCTAAAAAATTTCAAAACCAAGCTATTAATGGTTTTCTAAAACTAAAACATGAGGTAGACCTTTGACAAGTAGTGATTATAGGTAGGGGAATTTTTTTTTTGACAATTTGAAAAACGTCATTCAAAAGATAATAAAAAAAAAGTTAGTGGTCTGATACGGATTTTTTTTTTTAAGTCTCTGCGTCTCGAAATATGAATTTTTGAAAAACACCTACTTATTTTGGGGTATTTTTGGGTGCGTTTTAATTTTTTTTAATTTTTGTAGCATTCAAAAAATTTCAAGCTTATAGAACATGTAGTCTATGACTATGCGCATACATGTGCCAAAAATTTTTATTTCAAAATGGTTTTTGACCGTATAACGGGAAAAACAAGTTTTTTTGTCCCAAGTTTTTTGACCTTTTTTATTTTTATCTCTTTTTCTTCAACAGATAAATAAATGAAATTTATATTGAAGATAGATAATAGACGGGACTATATTTGTGCAAAATTTCAATTAATTTTGTATACACAATTTTGAGATAACGGTAAAATGAAGTTTTATTATTCAACAGGTTCTATCTTTTGATCTAAAGCAAATAAAAATTTGATTTAACTTCATTGAGCATTCTGATGATCTTACCTTTCATTTCGTATATCACACATAACTGTACATTGACTACAAGTTACACAATGTTAAATTAAAAAACTTGCGAAATACTTTACTGTGGAGATCTGTTGATCATGTATGGGAAGTACCGTAATCTCAGTTTGGAATTTCGACATGGTTGGCTTTAAAAAATTTTAATTTTTTTTCTAGGAATCGCAGAAATAAGATTGAAACGTCATATGAAAGGTGAAATTTTAACCTTTACATGATATAAAATTTTTTATAGGTTGTCTATAAAAAATTGATTCAATAGCGTGAGAACATAAAATTATATGTTTTTTTTGCTTTTATTGATGAAAATTGATCGAGTTCAAAAAATTCTAGCTCTTTTTGTAGATGCCTGATAGACATGATCCATATATATATTTTGAGCTGAAGCAATAAGCTTTCAGGTGGTATAAAATTTATTATTATATCAAAAAAAATTAATTATTGGGTGACGGAAGTAATTTTTTCACTTTTTTCATAAAAATGATTGTTTTTAATAAATTATTTTAATATTTTTGCGCAAAAATTTAAAAATGGTTTTATTATTTAGATTATTATTATTTTTATTTTATTTGGCTTTTTAGTGGTATAATAAAAATTAATATAATGAGAAAAGAAAAAAGGTAATTTTTTTAGCTTTTTCTTGTAAATTATGATTGTTTGAAATAAATAAACGCTTCAATTCACTCATTTTAAAAGCACACAACCTGTTTTCTTACGACGTTATCACGTAAAATCATCGTCCGTTAACTGGCTTTACAGATAACCTATTTTTGTCTGCATTACGAAGTGATAGTTTTAGTTTTTAATTGAAAACATTTTAAAGAATTTAATGAAGAAACACGAAGTTTATATACAACTTCCAAATTTCAAGCAGATTTAAGAGAGTTAAACATGATTTTCATAAAATTAATGTGAATCCGAAAGTTCGTTTTTCTTTTGTTGGGATAGAATATTCGAAAAAAATAGTTCATATTGCTATAAAACTATAATACAACTTAGACATTAGTGTGGTTCAAAAAATATTTTTTTTTCGATTTTCGGTCCCACTCGCTAAATTTGTTCCACTTATCTATAACATTAACGTTGTGAAATTTCAATTCGCTATCTTAAGTTCAAGAGGGTGCTAGTAACAGTTCAATTTTTAGGTTTTGTAGATAATCTTTATTTTTTTTTTTCATTTTTTTTTAAAGCAAATATTTTGTTTAAGTTTTACTTGTCTTTATAAAACATATATAAAATATTTTTTTTTACAAAAAAAGGCAGCAATAGTTTAAAATAATAAATAATAAGCAAAATGTGCAAAAGGTATAATAACACGGTGTTACAAAAATGAGGTTTTAAAATATACGCAGGCGGATACCTAACACGTTTTGTAGAGCTAGTCGTACTGATTACGAAACGGTATTTTAAAAGTCCCTAACACCACCAAAATCTGGATTTAGGGGCAAAAAACGGTTTTTTTGACCTTCAACCATTGAATAAAAATCTAGCTTCGTCAAATTTTTACCCATTTTCGATTTTTTTACAGATTTTTCTTTTTTCAAAATATTTTTTGTTTTTATTTTTTTTTATTTTTCAATTTTCTCATAACCTAGAAGACATAGAAACATATAGCTTTCACTGTTCGATAAGGAATCAATTGAGGCAGTTTTCTGTGTGAGTAATTTATTTAATAAAATTCACAATCTGGACAAAAATAGTATAAAATGAGTTTTAAAAAAAATTTGTTCGCCTATTTTTAACTTTGAAATCGATTATTTCAAAAACTATTTGTTACAATATATTGATTTAAAAATTAGAATTAAATGTACAATTTTGCCTTTCGGAAATGGTATCATTTATTACTGTAAGTGTTGCCGTTGTTTTTTCATAATTTTTTTTATTTTGATAATTTTTTTTAGAAAACTGCCCCTCCCACCTATACGGGGGGAGATAGACCCCACTCCCAAAGAAAAAAGCTCCTCTATAAAAATCGGTTATGAAATCCTGGCGCCCAAGTTATCCTTCTACGTGCCGAAACAACATTTTTGTTCTATACCTAAAAGTTCGAATTTCTGTATCTGGGTTGAAATCGAAATTTTTTTTTCTAAACTAATTTTAAACTGATTTTTATAAAAAGTACCTGGTTTGATTTGGAAATAAATATTATTTTAGAATATATTTTTAAAACAGCATGCTGTTGTGAAATATATGTATATACTTTAATTTGTTGTCGAAGTTGGATAAATAAAATTTTTTAACTTTGACAGCTTATTAATTCTAGGTGGTTTAACCGAGTTACATGTTTTATACATTGTTGAAAAGGTTTATTTATTTTCTATTAGAAACTGTAAAAAAATCGAAAATGACGAAGCTAGATTTTATTCAATGGGTGAAGGTAAAAAAAACCGTTTTTTGCCAATAACTCCAGATTTTGGGGGTGTTAGGAACTTTTTAAATACCGTTTCGTAATCAGTACGACTAGCTCTACAAAACGTGATAGGTCTCCGGCCGCGTATATTTTGTGTAATTGATTTTTGTTTTCTGTCGTAAATAATTTCAGTTGGAAAAATTCGGAAAAGATTGATAGATTTTTTAAAAACTTGGTACAGACGATTTGTATGTGATTTCGAAGGCCCGTTTTTTATTGTTTTTTTTTTCTCCTTTTTAACTGATATCTTCTAAAAGAATGTTTTAAGACATTGTAATTTTCTCGAAAATGCCTCTAGCGATTTCGATTAAATTTGGTGTAGGTACGCAATTGCCTCCGAGATTCTAACAAAAAAGCGTTTTTATTATAATAAACTGTTTTTTTTTTTAACTAAAAATTGATAAAAACTATCACGAAAAACACTTGTCAATATTTCTTTCAATTTTATGGGTGCCAACAATAATTGTACCTGAATACCAAATTTGGCCTTAAGTATCTACTGCGTATTCAACTCCATTTATTCTATAGAAAAAATGTCTTTGAATGGATTCAGAAGTACTAAAAAGTACTTTTACTGAGCCCAAAGGAACACAGTGAATATTTGTATAATATTATACTTTTTTATCAAATACATATATTTTTCTAATACATTCCAGTAAGAAATTTTTTAAACTTTAATTTGACATATAAAATATATTTTTAGCTCTAAAAATGCGAGAGCGATTCGCAATTGAAAGTGAAAAAATGCTAGCGGTGATAACCATTGACGGGTACAATGGTACGCTACTTTAAAGAGCTTCAAGATAGGAGCTCATGACAGTTCCCAATGACTTGCATCCAAACAGTGCTCTCAAGTTTAACAAAATATATTAAATTTATTTTTTTTTTTTCAATCAATTATTTTTTATTTTTTTGTATAGAAATATTATTCCGAGAAATACCTACTACAAAAAGTGCCTTCATAACAAGTTCTTCCAGTTATACCTGGACATTGATCTGGTCAAATTTAATGGTAAAATATAATATTTCACCATATAAGATAGTTATTGAATCAATTTATTTTGAAATAGATACATACGTTGATTTTATTGAATATTTTTGTTTTTCAAAAAGTACGTATACACCGTAGTGACCAATTTGTATTTCAATTTTAATACGTAATTATAGAATCCTTTCTAAAGACCTTCTTTCAACAACAACATCCTTACATTCACCCTCAAGCTTATTCATCAGAAAACAAAAACCTGCAATTGCGGAACTATCTCCAAGACAAGAGAAAGAGAGAGGTCTTATTTGCATGACATAAAATACAAATCTTCTTTGGGGAAATACCTACATACTTTTTCTTGGCTGGCCAAGTCAATGCAAAGTCGAAAACAAATTGGAAAACAATAGCGTCGCGCTAGTCGACCTTTTAATTTCTCTTGCCAACAGAGTTGTACAAGTAGGCGATTGTTGAATCCACATGAATCCTTAGGACATTCAAATGGTGGCAAGATTCCAGTCGAAAAGTAAAAAAACTTAAGAAAAATAAAAAAAAAAAAAAAAAAAAAGAAAAGGAAACCCTTGTCGTACCAGTTGTAGTGATTCAAAAAAAAAAAGAACTTAAACAAAAATCTTCGTCTTCGTTCTTTATATTTGATTGTTGTTGTTTTTTTTTCGGTCTTCTATATTCTTGAAACCGTTTATCTTTTAACGGAGCTTTCAACATGGCTCGTATATGGCTTATCTGGAATCGTTGTAATGGATTTCCAAATAAATACCCTCGGGGAGTTTTCAGTTTTCCAATTTAAATCCTTTTCATGGCGATTTCAGTAAAATAGTTTAAGTTCGTTTGTTGTTGTTTTTGTTGTTATTATTGTTCCTGTACTCGAGATGGAAGCAGCAGCAATGGTTCGGTGATGGCGGCGGCCGGGATGATCCTCTCGTTTGTTCGGGACACACAGTGACAAGGCATTGGGGGTGAATGTTTATGGGGGTGGAAGGAATATCTCATCGAATTAATGGGCCATGATGGAACATATCTATCTCCACCAGAGAAAAAGAGAGAGAGAGAGAGAGTCCTGGTAGAAAGCCAGGACCAAGGACCAAGAATGATTGTTAAAAAGGGTGGATTTTTGTTCCAAATAGCTCTACCAGTAATAGAGTTGTGATGGTTATCGGGAAACAGGATTGAAAATTTGAGATGAGTGCATTCGGAGAAAATTATTCGCCAACGATTGAGTGGGTGTTATATTGGAATTGAAATTGAAATAAACACTATTATGTGGCTGATGTTGGATGTTGTCTGTTTGTTATTTTTGGTTAACTTGAAAGAGTAAGTATAGAATTGAAGAAGACATTTATCCAATTGTTGAATGAAGATTTTGGGATATTTTGTGCTAGTGAAAGAAACTGATTGAAAAGTAGATGGATGAAATTTTTAAGTTGGTATAGTATTGGAAATTATAAGAATGAATTTCTGTTGATAAAAAGGGGAAAAAACAATAAAAAAAAATTCAAATGTGTCGAAATATCAAACTTAATTTTGTCTGAAATATTATTTTGGACCTCGGTATTAGTGCATCAAAATACATAATATATGAGTCTAGTTCGTTGTGCATGCTACCTTTTTTTCTAGAAGTAGTTGAAGTTGGATTGGGTGGAAAAAAAAATATCAAAAACCTGACATCATATTTTTTGACTTTAGATTCGAAATTAAAATATTTAAATCTGTGGTTTGGCTGTAGGTACTTAAGCGGCCGGAAAAATATTATTTTTAAAAAAATCATTTTTCTATTTTTACTCGGGTTTCCTTCCATTGAATATGAGCAGTTATACATAAATTCAGGATCGAAAACCTTTTTTATATCAATTTGGCTTAATTTCTTGTAACTGTTTTGAAAAATTAAATCTTGTATCATTTCACTTTAGCCACCATTTTGAATAAAAAAAAATGTTTTACGGATTTTTCAAGTTTTTGATTCATAGGATCTGCATAGTAAATCTTTGCGTATCAAACCAATAGTTAAAAACTCTAAAATTTTGGACATCAAGAAACTAATAATGTTCGTCCGCTTTCAGTCTTAGGATAGTTTCAATCAAGTTCAACACTAATACGAAAAACAAAATTAAAGTAAACGATTGAGAAATTATATTTTGATACTGAGTATTATACTGAATATTGTATTGTGCCGGTAGATGACAGGTGAACTAAATGTTATTTTGAAAGAAAATATACACTAGCCCAAAAAATTAAGGGAACAAAAATAAATCGTGATTTTTTTAGTGATTTTCGATAGGCTGTATCTCAGTGAAAAATGATCCCATCAAGACAAAATAAAAAGCTGTTGAAAGCTCTATGCTTCTTGTTTTAGGATTAAATGTTAAAATATTTTCTTTCTAACGGTAAAAAAAACTAAATCGTTGGAACTGTTAAAAAGCAAACATTTTCCAATTTTTGTTTGTTTTTACTTTTCTCTTAAGAAAGTGGGAAAATTTTTTCTGAAAAAATGATTATTATTTTTAGAAAGGCTATTAATTAGGCTTAAAGATTCATTTTGTTTCAAACTTCTACGATTTTTTTTTCTGCAATATCAGTCATCAAACCAAAAACCATACTTTTGACTTTGACTATTAATATCTCAACAACGGATCACTGTACAGAATATTCAAGGACACATTTAAAAATTTCATTTAATTTTCTACAAAGAAGTTAAGTTTGCTTTGTTAAACAAATTGTTTTCCTATTTTTTAGAATAATTTAGAAAAGCTATCATAATAGGCATTTTTACGGTTTTTTAGAAAATTTACCGCTATTTAATTTCTATGGGTGATGAGATTAAACTGAGGCTAAATTATTGAAGCTTAATATACTTGAAATTAATATGCAAAGTTTCAGACTTATTCATCAAGCAGTTTTTCTGTTGTGAGGGTTTGAATTTTTGAGATGAAATAAAACACCATTTTTCGGCAGGTCTAAATGACTTACTTCTTTGAACTTTTTTATGAGTAAAATCAAATTCTTTTGAGTTTATTTGAACATTTTATTGATAAATATCGTTTAAGTTTTAGAGAACAAAGAAAAAACAAAAAAAATTTCAAAATTAGGAAAAATATCCAAAAATGGTATAAAAAGCTTTTTTTCAAAATTTAACTTTTTTTGAAAACTTTTAATTTTTCCTAGGTTTATCTTAAATTTAAACGATATAAATCAATAAAATGTTCAAATAAACTCAAAAGAATTTGATTTTACTCATAAAAAAGTTCAAAATTTTTTAAATTACATATTTTTTTTTATAATTATTTCAGATTTTGTTTAGAAGAAAATTCCGTAGTTTTTGGTTTTCCTAACAAATAAGCATTTATAACTAGCAAAAAATTTTAGATATTTAAATTTTTCTATAACACTATTAAATTTCTGTCGAAGTAATGAACGTTCTTTTTTTTTTCTAAAATCTGGCATTAAAAAAGTGCATTAGCAATGCATTTTTTTTATTTTTTATTGAAAAATAGTCTAAGCTTTAAAACAAGGTCTTATGGTATTTTTCGATGCTGGATGTTGTAAAACTAAAACCAAGAGAATCCGATTAAAAATTAAGAATTGTCATATCTAGTCTCGGGGACAGCTTTTTTAAGAAAAAGAAATTAATTGATATCTACGATTGATGCATTCAAATACTCTTACAATGATTGTAGTCATGTAAATGTTTCATCATCACTAATTCTTATGGTGACCATTTGTCTGCATATACTTAAGCTTTTGGTATTTTCTGTTACTAATCATTTTACCTGTATAAGAAGCTACCTATAGCCTAAGCAGATGGGTGCATTTAAAACTTGTCACATTTTTTAAGATGTTTTGGAAAAAAAAAAACATAGTTTTATAGAAAACGGGTCCAGACATTAAAATTTTTTTTCTTTCTCAAAATACACATTAAATTTAAATTAAAGAAATAATGATTTTTTTTGAGATACTATTTATTAAGAAAGCATTTTTTTCTTTGCGAGACAAATGAATTTGTATGAAAATTGCTTTTTATTTTTTTAATTTGAACTCATTTAAAATATGGTCACCATGATTCATAACACTCCTTCGATAAAATGCACCGAAGACATCATACACATATCTCTACTTATCGGTAGATTGATATGCCTTATATAGCGCATACACATACCTATTGAAGATATAGCAAAAGAAAATAGAAAGAGAATATAACATAAAATGACATCTTACCATCTTCACATGACATAATAAGTGCTTACCCAGGTTTTCTTCGACATCATTGTCATCATTCGATCCTACCTATCTACCATTTGGACGGTGGCATCCCTAATGCAAACATCTTTAGCAATGCAAGCATAAAATGTCTTTTTGGTGCGGTTCGTCCGTTTTCATTCGTTCATCTCTTTTCCTTATGGGGTTTCTGCCATTTAAGACTTCCTTCCTCTTCTTATACTTCTTTGGGGTTCACCTTATTTTCTATAAATAATCCCAAGGATTTCAATACACACGCTACAAGGATTTGCATTTAACAATTTACGTGTCTTTCGATGTGAAACTTCAAACGGACAACGTGACACTCATACCAAATTCAATCAAGAATGCAAGTCTTTTTCTAGGAAGATTCACCGTCGTCGTCGTCGTTGTTGGTGTTTTCTTTTTTGTATTCGTTTTAACTTGCAAAAACAAGATGAATTTTATAAGAATGATAGTTTTAGGAAATTTTCAGAATGAAGAAAAATAGAAAAATATGCGAATAGTGACAAATAATGATTCTTGGTTAAATGGCAAAAATAAGAATTTTTAAATAAATATGTATAACTATCAGAGCATGAAGTTGGCCCCATTGTTTCAGAGTTCTAAGTTTGTTTCGAAAAAAATTGAAAAATGGGGGCTTTATACCCACAACCCCGTTTTTGACCTACCAAAATTTTCAAAAATTGAACTTTTGAACGTTTTTTCTAGTTTTTAAATTCTTTTGTATCAAATTCTAGAATATATAATATTTCGAACTTAAGAGGTCAAAAACAAAAAAAATTTAGCCACTCTTTTTTTATTTTTCTTAAGTTTTTATATTTTTTTTTTCAACTTTAAAAATCTGTTTTAAAGATTTTCCTAAAAAAATTAAGGTGGAAAAATTTTCCTAAAATATTAAGATCGAAAAATTTGAACATTTTTCAAAACTTTCAAAAATTTTGTTTGGATTTTTTTTCGAAAAATTTTCTTTTTGGTCCTTTCGAATATGTATTAAATGAAGAGGTAAGAAAATATGCATTTTTAAATATTCAATTTTCTATAAAAAGGGGACTTTGTAAAAACGGGTTTTTACTTAAAAGCCCCATTTTGGAAAATTTTTCAAAAAAAATAAAATTGAAAAAAATGAATTCTAATTTCAAATAATGCTATCCCAATGTTAAAAAAAAAAATCACTGTCAAGTCCTAAAAATAGAAAAAGATAAAATGTATTCTAAAACATATTCACTTTTTAGTTTGAATATTCCATTGTTACAATTATTTTCAACATGGAAAAATTCACCCTCCATTGAAATTGTTTGTTGTTCAGTTTAGTCGGGTGATGGGGAGTACGGTCGCTTGTGTGTCCTCCTTATTGAATTTGAATGATGTGGTGAACTTACCATTGCCATGGTTCGAGGCTAACATAATAACACCGACAACAGTGACGCGGCAGGACAACAATGACAGCATACAACTTTCTACATAAGGATAACAAAGGAGTAAAGTTTTCCTGATGCACGAGGGACAGCTCCTCTAGGACGCTATATGACAGAAGAAAAAAAAAATATATAAAGCTATATAAACTTAAACTTAAACCACATACAAAAAGGAGTAAAATGTAAAAAAAAATACACTAGCCCAAAAAATTAAAGGAACAAAAAAAAATCGTGATTTTTTTAGTGATTTTCGATAGGCTGTATCTCAGTAAAAAATAAACGCATCATGATAAAATAAAAAGGATGTGAAAGCTCTATTCTTCTAGTTTTAGGATTAAATATTAAAATATTTTTTTTCTAACGGTAAAATAGCAAAATTGTTGGAAATGTTCAAAAACCAAAATTTTCTAATTTTTTTTTGCTTTTACTTCTCTCATAGGGAAGTGGGAAAATTTTTTCTGATAAAATGATTATTATTTTTAGAAAGGTTTTTTATTTGGCTTTAGAATTCCTTTTGTTTCAAACTTCTACGATTTTTTTTACACTGCAATATCAGTCATCAAACCAAAAACCATACTTTTGACTTTGACTATCAATATCTCAACAACGGATCATTAAACAGAAAATTTAAGGACACATTAAAAACTTCATTCAATTCTCTACAAAAGAATTAAGTTTTCTTTGTAAAAAAAAATGTTTTCTTATTTTTGAGATTAATTTAGGAAAGCTATCAAAATAGACATTTTTACGGTTTTTTAGAAAATGTACCGCTATTTAATTTCTATGGGTGAAAAGATTAAACTGAGGCTTAATTATTGAAGCTTAATATACCTGAAATTAATATGCAAAGTTTCAGGCTAATTCATCAAGCAGTTTTTCTGTTGTGAAGGTTTGAACTTTTGAGATGAAGTAAAACACCATATTTCTGAAGTTCGAAATGACTTTTTCTTGTTACTTTTTTATGAGCAAAATCAATTTTTTTTTGAGTTTATTTGAACATTTTATTGATAAATATCGTTTAAATTTAAGATAAACCAAGAAAAATTAAAAGTTTTCAAAAAAACTTAAATTTTAAAAAAAAAGCTTTTTATACCATTTTTGGATATTTTTCCTAATTTTGAATTTTTTAATTTTCTTTGGTTTATCTTAAATTTAAACGATATTTATCAATAAAATGTTCAAATAAACTCAAAAAAAAATTGATTTTGCTCATAAAAAAGTAACAAGAAAAAGTCATTTCGAACTTCAGAAATATGGTGTTTTACTTCATCTCAAAAGTTCAAACCTTCACAACAGAAAAACTGCTTGATGAATTAGCCTGAAACTTTGCATATTAATTTCAGGTATATTAAGCTTCAATAATTAAGCCTCAGTTTAATCTTTTCACCCATAGAAATTAAATAGCGGTACATTTTCTAAGAAACCGTAAAAATGTCTATTTTGATAGCTTTCCTAAATTAATCTCAAAAATAAGAAAACATTTTTTTTTACAAAGAAAACTTAATTCTTTTGTAGAGAATTGAATGAAGTTTTTAATGTGTCCTTAAATTTTCTGTTTAATGATCCGTTGTTGAGATATTGATAGTCAAAGTCAAAAGTATGGTTTTTGGTTTGATGACTGATATTGCAGTGTAAAAAAAATCGTAGAAGTTTGAAACAAAAGGAATTCTAAAGCCAAATAAAAAACCTTTCTAAAAATAATAATCATTTTATCAGAAAAAATTTTCCCACTTCCCTATGAGAGAAGTAAAAGCAAAAAAAAATTAGAAAATTTTGGTTTTTGAACATTTCCAACAATTTTGCTATTTTACCGTTAGAAAAAAAATATTTTAATATTTAATCCTAAAACTAGAAGAATAGAGCTTTCACATCCTTTTTATTTTATCATGATGCGTTTATTTTTTACTGAGATACAGCCTATCGAAAATCACTAAAATAATCACGATTTTTTTTTGTTCCTTTAATTTTTTGGGCTAGTGTATATAAAAAAAAGGATTCGAATTTTATTTCTTGGTGGTCTCGTTACTTGTTACACCACAAAAGTTTTTTTTTTCAACTTCCTTAGCCTTTTTTTTTTCTTTTTGCTTCTTTTGAAGAGTCAGCGGAGGATTGAAAGAAAGAGGTTTGGTTATGGCGGTTGGATTGGTAGAGGATGATAGTGGTAAAAAAGTTTTTCCTTCACGGTTATTCCTCTTTTTTTTTTTTCTTCTCATTTTCAATGTGCTCCTTTTTTTGCATTGTCATTCTAATTTTACTTGCCCCAAGAACAGCCACTCGGTAACACTGTCGTCATTTGGCTGTGACAAGAGGAAGCATTGTAAGTTTTTCCTTTTTTTCTGCTTCTTCTTCTCATACTTCCCTCGATGCTTGTCGAGTAGAGTGTTATAGTAGGTATAGGGAACGGTTCTTGGAATGGAATTTTGTGCCTTTGGCTAGGGAATAACGCTAACAATTACTGTAAGTTAACCGCTAACACACCATTAATCTTCCTGCAAGACTGGTGCCGTTTGTTGTTTTTTGACGGGGTATGAGTTTGTTAGGGTGGTTTGGTGTGGGAATTGTGCGGGCTTTCAATGTGCATGGAGTTTTTATTTTTTTTCTAACATTCTTTCAGCTTCATACAAGTTGTAGCTTACAACTCTTTTAGATTTGCTTTTCAATGGATGAAAGGAGTAAAATTATTTTTTTTTCTTCATTTCGTTTTCTTCATGAACATTTTGTTATATAGAATTAAGTGGCAGTGGTTAATGGTTTTCGACACTCCAATATGGTTGAGGGGTTTTAATTAAGTCGTAAATAGTACCTAACTCTTACCTTAAGAGTTCATGGATTTCGTTTTTTTGTAAGTTTATACTAAACGAACTTAATGGAAGCAAATCAATTTATTGAATTTACTAAATTTATAAGGGTTCTTTTACCATATTTAGTTTTTTTTTTCAATTGCATATGTAAATGGTTTAATTTCTTACGACACCATACAACTTGAAAGCATCAGAATAGATATTTTTCTCTTTAGTTGGATTGTTCTTTATTTATTACAATATTTTCTTTTTAAAATTTTTAAATGAATTCATATCGATAGAAAATTGAATTTTCTACAAAAAGTTATTTATGAGTCATTTCATAGGAAAACGTCGAGGAAAAAACTATGAATTTAAGAAAATATTTTTATTTTAAACGGATGGGCCGATCTCTTCAATCTTGGTATGTAGTTTTTGGATCCTGTGCAGAGGGGTTTTCTTAATTAATTTTTTTGGACCAAAAATAACGGTACCTACCTGTAATATACCAATTTCGGAGAAGTTTGATTTTCTCAAAAACGGCTATTACGATTTTGATAAAAAAAAACTTAAGTATTAGTTTTTAAATAAGGTCTATCTTTAAATGAAAAAAAGTTTTTTTTTTTCAAAAATCCATATTAACGATACCTCTTATAGAACAGTTTTCTTAAATTTCAAACTATCTTCCAAATTACTTGTTCAATTTTACCTATTTTTGTATGCAAAAATATTTATATGGCCTATGGCCTAGATATAAATTTAAAAAAAAAAATAATTTTTGGATTTAAAAAAATTTTTTTTTTTTCTGAAAAATCAAATTTTCGAAAACATGACATTTTTTTTTTTTGTAATTTTAGTTTGACGTGTTGATTAACAACTTCACTGTCCCTATACAAACTGGTAAAATAAAGTAGCTACGTTCATAATTTTGTATCAGAAAAACAGGCATTTGCTTTACGTCCCATGAATAACATTTGATACATAGAAGTTTTCTGCACCGTATTTCCAGCGTCCATGAATCATATATGATCATAAATATGAAAAATATTCTACGTCCCTACATAAGTTGATTCAAAATCTTCTCTACGTCCAAACTTTTTTTGTGGTAGAAAGTATTACCATTAATAATTTTGTTGCTTTGTTAAAAAAAAAGTTTTACTTTGTGTTTACATATGATTCATGGACGTAGTAAGTGTTCATATCATATGAACTAGTCCTATGAATCAAATTTGATTATTGACCAAAAATGATATAAGATGATTGTTATAGTTGGTCTCATTAAAAATTATTATACACTCTAAAAGAATGTAATAAAAATACTCATTTTAGATTAGATTGAAATGATCAGGTCGTCTATATTAATGCAGTCAAATAAGGGTTTAACCTAGGAATGAATGCTAATGTTTTTTGCTCAATACTTTCGTTTTGGCATTCTATAACATACCTCAAAAGTCTAGAAAATCTCATGTCCGCAACTCGCGATTTTCAAGGTCAAAGCGCGAATTGGAGAGGATGGTATTATATAGGTACACATATGATATAGGTATGATATCAAGGTATTTTTAAATGCTGATTCCAAAAAATCTAAAATCAAGGCAACCTGACGTCTCTGAAAAAAATTATACCTGTTATTCATCTGTCAACTCGTATTATTATAACAGTTGCTAACTTACTAATGATAAACCCTTAAAAGTTAGTGTAACAAAATTTAGCATGAAGGTTTTTATATCCGCATTATCATTAAAAATCAAAACAATGCAATGCAAAAAAACATTCATATCTATAACAAAATGGCATTTTTTGAGAAAAAGGGAAATTTTGGGATATGCACTAAAAAACATCTTGGTACAATCTTGGAATTAGTGCTAATAGGCTAATTTTTTGGTTTCTATCTTTGTTTGGATATTCTATAACTTACACTCCGTTTCAACTGAATAAGCACACAAATTTTCAAAGGTATTTTGTCCATTTTTTCCTAAGATTAAGCTTTCATGTAACATTTGATGATGTTTATCGTTAGCTTGTGATGTTGAGAAACCAAATCAGAAAGAATAATTCTCAAAGTACCGCTATTTTTCTTCGTATTCTCTTACAAAGCGTCCCATATGGAAAAATGCAGTTTTTTTTTGCGTCAACTGAATAGACACACGGTCTTTAAAGGTCAATATCTTCGTTGTTTGTGAGAGTTTTGAGGTGATTGGCATACCAAATGAAAGGTTGAAATGTTCTTATTGAGATTTTGTCATTTAATTAAAATTTAAAAAAAAGTAGTAGATTAAAAGCTTTGAATACTGTCGACAGAGCTAAAATTAATTTGTTAACGGAACAAGTACTGACCGGGTTTGCTATAGCTACCAAAATTGATCGGAGTTTTAGTGTGTTGCCTATTCGTACCTCCAAAATAAAAGTTCGAACAGGAAAAATATGAATTAAGGTAAAAAACGGCAAAAATAGCAGTTAATCGACGAGAAATTTTGAGATCTGCCTCCAATTCATTTGACTCTGGGGCAAAAATCAAACAAAAAGCTGGTGTTTCTGCAAGTGTTTCAACACTCCGCAGAATAATTAACAGCACGGATCATTTTAACCGATTAAAAGTCCAAAAGAAACCAACTTTAAACAAGCAACAAAAAAGTATTCGTTTAGAATTTTCTAGACTCCATATGAGCTGGAAAAATGAGTGACGCAAAGTGGTTTTTTTCGTTTGAAAAATGTCAATTTTGATGGATTCATAATTGAAGTCATCGGGGCTATCAAAATTGACATTTTTCAAACGAAAAAAACCACTTTGCGTCACTCATTTTTCCAGCTCATATGGAGTCTAGAAAATTCTAAACGAATACTTTTTTGTTGCTTGTTTAAAGTTGGTTTCTTTTGGACTTTTAATCGGTTAAAATGATCCGTGCTGTTAATTATTCTGCGGAGTGTTGAAACACTTGCAGAAACACCAGCTTTTTGTTTGATTTTTGCCCCAGAGTCAAATGAATTGGAGGCAGATCTCAAAATTTCTCGTCGATTAACTGCTATTTTTGCCGTTTTTTACCTTAATTCATATTTTTCCTGTTCGAACTTTTATTTTGGAGGTACGAATAGGCAACACACTAAAACTCCGATCAATTTTGGTAGCTATAGCAAACCCGGTCAGTACTTGTTCCGTTAACAAATTAATTTTAGCTCTGTCGACAGTATTCAAAGCTTTTAATCTACTACTTTTTTTTTAATTTTAATTAAATGACAAAATCTCAATAAGAACATTTCAACCTTTCATTTGGTATGCCAATCACCTCAAAACTCTCACAAACAACGAAGATATTGACCTTTAAAGACCGTGTGTCTATTCAGTTGACGCAAAAAAAAACTGCATTTTTCCATATGGGACGCTTTGTAAGAGAATACGAAGAAAAATAGCGGTACTTTGAGAATTATTCTTTCTGATTTGGTTTCTCAACATCACAAGCTAACGATAAACATCATCAAATGTTACATGAAAGCTTAATCTTAGGAAAAAATGGACAAAATACCTTTGAAAATTTGTGTGCTTATTCAGTTGAAACGGAGTGTATGTCAAAAATCTAAAAAATCTCATGTCCGCAAGTCCTAATTTTCGTGGTTTGCAGATAAGGTGCAGATTTTAAAAAATTGAAGAACTACACTTCAGATATTTGTGTCAGATTAACATGAATAAGGTACATTACTTTTCACTGATGGTCAGATTGATTTGTTTGTGGGTTTTGTTGGAATCATTAGAATACCTATACAAAAAATCTCATTGAGGAAAAATGCGTTTTCTTAAATATATTCCAATTTTTACTGCAGTCATATTTAGGGGCTGTATAGTGTATAAACCTACAAAAGGGTATTCTGATTTTTTTTATAAAATATATTCGTTATTAAAAATACATGTTCATGAATCACATATGCTTCATGGACGCTGTAAACGCGGCACAAAAAATAATTTATGTTCAAATGTGATTCATAGGACGTGATATTGATGTTTTTTTTCCAAGCAAGAACGTAGAGATGTTTTTCTACAAGTTTATATGGGGACGTAAAATAATATTCGTTTAGTAATAATGTTGAATCTTATAGGACTCATGAACGTAGGAAACATTGGAAAAAATACAATTCATGAATCACAAATGATTCATTGGACAGTGAAGTTGTTAAAAGTTTCTACAAAATGGCGTACCAAATTTATTTAAATTTTTTTTTCAAAAATTAGGTAGGTAGGTATATGTACCTATGTATATAGTAAATTACTTTTTTAAAAATGCATATTTATAAAAGAAATTAAACTGCATACTTTTTTGGAGCTCAATTTCATTTAAAGAGTTCTTTTTTTACATTTGAAGAACGAATTTTAAATTTTTTAAAATTCCAAAATTAGCAAATTTGTATATAAGAAGTTTTAAATTCTAAGAGTAAGTTCGTGCAATCCAGTCGTACATTTTAATTTATTTTCTTTACTCGCGTAAGTCATCAGAATTTGGAAATATCTAGCCCAGAATATTTTTTTTTTGAAAATCGTAGATATGTATGTATTTTTTTAAATTATTTTACAAAAACAATTTTAAACAATTTCAAAAATTTTTCATACAAATTATGGGACACGATATAATAAGTTTAAAAAAAGAAATCATGTTTTCAAACATATGATTTTTGAAAAACAAAATTTGAAACTTTTTCAAAATATCCAAAAAATGTTTTGAAATTTTTGTATAACAGCTAAGAGAGAGTCAAAAACCAATAAAACGGTTCTATGACAGAATCCGTTAATTCTTTGGCGCCGGGTTCAAAGTTGTTAAGTCAGAAAATGTAGTTTTGAGAAAAATGAAATTGAAGTTTCAATTTTTTTTTGTAAATCTGAATATTATTATTTTTAAAAAGTAATGATGCAGAAACATCATTTATAAGATCTATTTTAATATCCATATGCTGTTGACCAGAAAATGACCGTTAAAAAAAAAAATTCTGTTGACTTAACACTTTAGAGCCATTTAGTCTTCAAAAATAAACTTGGTCCAAAGGTGTTAAGTGAAGAAAAATCTTTGTTTACATTGATAACAAGGTTTAATTTATAAAAGCAAGTTGAAAATATTAATGTGATTAATTACCAAATGTGAAAATTCTTTTTTAAATAATATAATACAGTAGAAAAATCGCTTTTCGTTTTTTTCTCTTCCTCTTGACTTAATGCTTCAGGATCAATTTTTTTTATTTAAAAATTAAAAATGAATGCAAAAACAAAGGGGTTAAGTCAACTTACGCCCTTAGTACCATACAATTTAAAAACATTTTGACTTAAACCCTTTGTACCGAATCATTTCTAACGGAAGGAGATACGCTAGAGCTATGGCGATAGGACCAAACGAAAGAGAGAAACAAAAACTGACTGAAGTCCAATAAAAATCCGAAATTCGATTTTTTTGACTTAACTCCCTTTGTACCCGGCATCAAAAAATTATACCTAAAAAAATGGTTGTTTTTCAATAGCATGATCTTGTTTTTAAAATTCAAAATTTCACAAATTTTTTTTTATCAAAATCGCCGAAGTATTTTTTGAGAAAAACTTGAATTTTTATTTTGACCACACAGTGCAAGTGCCGTTAGTTTTGTGCCTAAAAACAAAATTTAAATTTCGCCTCAAGGGAAAACACAATTATCTAACAAGTTTAAACAAAATCGTTTCGGTCGTTAAAGCTTGATATAGAGACAACTATACACACTTTTGTGGGACCCACTTTTTCACATTTATCTATCACACTGGCCTACAAAATTTATTTTTTTTTTTTTTTGGTGCGTGCACTTAAATATACTTTTCTATAGGTTTTTGATGTGCTGAACTCTGAAATCAGAAATATCCTATCAGCTCCCGTTTTTGAAATATTACCGTTTATTTGAAGTTTATTTTGAAGTTAACAAGATTTTCCCCACATGAACCAAATATACTTTTCTGAAGGTTTCCGGTTTGCTGAACTCGAATCCGAAGTCAAAAATATCCTAGCAGTTCACGTTTTTGAAATATTTTTGTTAGAAAATGCAAAAAAACGTTTTTTTTACTACATTTGGTGCTATGCCTTAAATTGAAAAATTTTTTTTTTAAATATAAATCATAACGGTTTCGTTCTTTCAAGACCCGTTTAAATCTTTGCAATATCTTTTTTTACTGCGCGAGATATCTTAAAATGAAGTAAGTGTGTTTGGCTTAATTTATCAAAAAAGGAGATGAAAATGTGATACATCACAATAAGCCATAAAACTGACGATATCTCGAACAATAAAAAAGATATAGAAAAGATTTAAAAAATTCTTGAAAGAAGGAAAATAGGTCTTACAGAAACCGTAATAAATTGTATTTAAAAAAAATTTCTTCACATAAAAGCATAACCTCAAAAGTAGTTATGTCTGCATCTTCTAACGGTAATATTTCAAAAACGGGAGCTGATAGGATGTTTTTGACTTTGAGTTCAGCACACCAAAAACCTTTAGAAAAGTATATCTTAGTCTCGGCACCAAAAACGTTGTTGACTTGTGTCATCGTTAGGTATTTTGTGATTGTTATCTCAAATTCGATTTGTTGCCATACAAGGTCACTCTGGCGTATGTGTTACTTTTTTACCGAACAATCTTTTTAGTCTTGAGTAATTGATTAGAAGAACTGGCATTCTTGAGCATATCTGGGCATTTAAATGGCTTGAGCCTTAGTGAGGAATTAAAGAATTCGGAAAGGAATAATAACAAGGAGGGGAAACCATTAATTTTTTAGATTAATTTCTATTTTCCCCGAAATGAAGTGATTTCAATGATAAATATTTTTTTTTTTAAGAAATTTAACCCCAAAGGTGTTTTTTTTGTTTTAAAATTGTGTATTGTTTTAGCATGATGAACTTTTTGACCAACTCCGAAGGCATTTAAATTTAAACCAATATTTTTTGCTGCTGGAATATCACAAAGCTTTCTACGTCTTCATTTTTTCAGAAAAAAAAAAAACGAAAAGAAATGAAATAAAGTATTTAAGTAAATGCAAACCTCTTTCTATCGTTTATCCAATTCAACTTTGCAGGACCTCTATTAAAATCCCCACTTTATTTGCAAACATTTCTGAATAATTTATAGCTTTCATCTTTGACAAGAAAATAAAAACCAAAATACAATCACAATTAAAATAATCACTTTAGGAATGAAAAAAAAGATAAAAAAAAAACAAAGTTAAACGAAGGTTCATCGTCCTTCGACCATTGTTTGTCTATTTTTGCTCTGCGTCTGCAGATTTGTTTGAATCATCAAATTTGAAAAAAAGGGTTTCCCGTGCTGCTGGTATATACCTATTCCCAACCATTTCCTTTTACACTTAATACAAATTACATATTCACTGCACAGCATAACACAGTCTCTATCTGTAGCAAGGCTTCAATTTTAACCATGGTTGACTATTGTCAAAGTCGTCCTTCGCCGTGTCGTCGTCATTCGTTGGTCGTTCGGTCATTTAAGGAAAAGGATTTATACAAAAGATTCATCAGGACGAAACTTAATGACAGCCTGAGATTCAAACAAAAACAAAAGGGAAAAAAAATCCTACCTTCCTGTTAATACTCCCGACATCCAATGACCTTTGTTTGTTTATTTTACTCGGTTCATGAATTTTTTGAGATTTCTTTTTTTTTTATTTTTATTTTTTTTTTTATTCGAATCAAAAATAATTTTCTTTCTTTTTTTTTATTTTATTTTTCTACTTTTTTGTTCGTTAATTTAATTTAATTATCCAACTAATTGGCACTTAGCGCCAGGCAAGTGCTTGCCTGCCCTTTTGGAACGAAGCATCAAGGAAAGTGTCGTCGAGTGGAGAGCTCTGATGACGGTGTGATGGTTTTATAGGCATCATGATGGAATTTTTCGTTTACTTATTTTATTTTTTTTTTTTACTTTTACATTGCATATAGTCTGGGATTGTATGTTGCATTTTTTTAAAAGTGAATGAAATTTTAATAATAACATTTAAAATTATCTTTAAAAAGTCATAATTATTAATTTGAAGAATGGAGACTTAATTTAATGAAATAGGAAATATATTGTATTTTAATATCATTTTGCGTCATTTGAACGAAATTATTTCCCTAATAGAAAGGTTGTATGTACCTATTTAGGTACCGTTACTGGATAGATAAAAAGACTTTACTAGGTCAACTCCGTAACACGAAGGGTGGTCAAAATATTTTTTTATTAAATAAGTTTAATGTCATAATTTGTTTAGAGGTCACTTTGCTTATTTTGGAAAAAGAATTTTTAACGAAAACGTTAGATTCATTAAAAAAAAAAGCAAAAATTTTCCTATAGTAAATAAAAATAGAGTACTTTGAAACATTTATTTAAAACTTAGTTTTGTGCATCGTCTTATAAAATATATAAAAAAAAAAAATAATATTTGTTTAGGAAACCCAAAACAAACATTTTTATATAATAATTTATGCCTTTTAAAAATATCTACGCGTTGAAAAAAGTTTTTTTTATTTTGCAAACAATTGAAAAAAAAAATATAATACTCATTTTTAAATAAAACGTTTAAACTTTTTTCAAAAAAAAAAAAAAATAAAATGCACAGCTGGATCGCAATTACTTGATGTTATGTTGAATGTTTGGAATATAAAAACTTTTTTTAAGAAATTTAAAAATAAAAACTTAAATTAATATAAAATAAAGTTTTAAGTTAAAAAATATTTTATTTCTGTGTTACAAGGAATATTTATAAAAAAAAAATGTTTTATACTAATTTTCAAAAATTTTCAAAAACAAAATATCATAATTCATATCGTTTAAAAAATAAATTGCACGACTGTGGTCGTACGTACTTGCTCTAATAGTAAAAGTTACTCTAATTTTAAAGCTTTTTATTGAACAAAATAAGGGAAAATTTAAAATTTGATATTTTCGCTGAATTTGATAATTGGTGCAAAAAAAAATTAAATCCGTTTTTATAAATAATTAAATACCGTTTTAAATGATCTTTTACAAAAAACTAAGCATGATATTTTGTTTCTTGCATAAAAAGGAATTTTTAGAAATTTTTTTCGAAAAATAATTCTTTATACCTATATAAAAATTGTCTAACATTTTTCAAAAAAAAAAAAAAATTGGAATGCCATTTTGTAGAAATAACTAATTTACACATAAAAACGCAATTTCCAATTTTTTTACCTACCTGATTCCAAAAAAAAAATTATTATTATTATTATTTTTCAAAAAAAAAATTTGAAATATTTTTTAAAAATCCAAAAATGTCTTTTTTGAAAAATTTTGTTTAATGATTGCTTGAGCTTAAACGTTTCTGTATAAAAAATTTGGTCGAAATCCGAATTGTAGTTAACGAGAAATTCATAGATAAAAAAAAACCGTTGCAGGTATGTACAGTTAATAACGGTACAAAAAATATTTTTTTTATTTTCAAAGGAAGTTTTTGTGTGCTACACTACACACAAAAATTTTACCCAAAAATATTTTTTCTATTTCCGTTATATGACAGGTACCGTTAGTTTTGGTTCCTAAAAAAAATTTCAATTTGTCCTCTAGGGAATCACTTAAAACTGTTAACTACCAAGTTTAAAGGTAGCTCGAGGTACACACAGACAGACAGAGGGACAGAATTGACGGACCCACTTTTTTTGGCATTCTCCATCATGGTAATGTCATGTAAAATTGTTATCTCGAGTTCGATTTTTTTCTGAAACCTAAACTTGCCCGACACATAACAACAAAGTTCAAAAAATTTATTTTTCAAAATAAAAAAAGAATGTGAATCTAAAAACAATTTTTTTGAACTTTTGAGTTACCTACTTCAAAGTTTTTAAACAAAAATTTTCATTGTGATCGCCCATTTTAATGAGGACAGACATCAAGAAAACGGTTATATGTCAAATTCCTCAAGATTATCTTCAAAACCTTTTAACTATAGAGTTTGAAGTAAATCGCTTCGGTGGCTTAGGCTTCTACTGAAGATAGAGATAAATAGACCCTACTTACCGATATCGCAAATTAAAATTCCTTATTTAAAGAAATTATTGATCGACAAAGAAAAACTAAGTTTCAAAAAAATTAAAAATAAAAAAAAAAAACATTTTGAATTTTAATATTACTAAATTATTAAAATACTATTGTAAAAAAAATATTAGAAATTGTATAAAACCACGCAATATGACAGGTAGCCTTAAAAACGATTAATTTTTTTTTTTTCATTTTATTTTCTTATTTGCGATATAACAGCTAAACAACTATCCAACAACCTTCTTTTTCGGAAGCAAATTATCGTTAAATCATTTTTAGTTGGTTTCTGAAGTTTTAATTTTCATGAAAGCCTAACCTGACTAGCAAATAAAAATACTAGGTATTTCTTACAACTTTAATTTGTTGACTATCATAGCACTTTAATACAGTAAGTAATCCAACATCAGTTTGGTTTTTAGGCAACAAGTTTGCAAAATTAATTAAATTACAATAGAAAAAAAAACAAAACAAAACAAAAATTTATTTCAATAATTTACTCTCTCTCAGTTTTTGAACTCAACTTTGAAAATTGTTTTGTTTCCTGATTTTTATTTTTGTTTTACACTTTAGAAAAGTTGTTAGCTGTTATATTTTTTAATTCAATTAAGTTTAAGTTTTTTCAGAGTCTTGAAGGTTATACCATCTGAAAGATTTCTTTAAAATTTATTTTCTGCATTTTGGAAACTACAAACTCTAAGCAAGTAAGAAGGTTAGGAAAAATTTGTTTTATTTGGATATTTTTATCATCCTTATCTTTCAACAATATACTAAACAAATTCCAAACAAATTCTAAGCCATTAATTTCATTCAAATTGTCCTTGGCCTTAGTGGTTTCAATATGACTCTTGTCATGTTTCTATTTTGAATAAAAACAACTGATTATCAATTTCATACTAAAGGCAATATTCTAAAAATACTCCTTAGTTACCTGCATCTCTTTTTTTTAGAAAAAAAAAAAATAAAGCAAAATAACCTTCAGGTTTTTGTTTGCAATATTATTTTTTTTTCTCCTCTTATCACTTCAATAAATCAAAATGGCATTCATTATACAACTCAAATTACAAATTTCACCTTTTTTGCAAAGCAATTCTAGATACAAATCTATGTTTTTTTTTTGTTCTCTCCTTCTCTCTTTTATTTTTATACACATTTTTCCTCTATATTATTGTCCTTGGCTCTTTATATCATTTAAGCATACTTCTAACTTTTATCTTTTCTTTGACAAAAAAAAAAAAAATTCATCGTTAGGAGGTGTATCGTTCCTAGGGAATATTAAACCTGATGTACGTACAAGTACGTCATCGTTTTCCACTTTAAGGCTATCGTTACATCGCACTTCAATTTTTCCCAGGGATATATGAGTTTGTGCAGTGCAAAATGTGTATAGAACACACCCTCTTTACTTACCTCTCGCCCAGGCTTCATCGAAGACTCACGAAAGCTTTGTTTAGACAAATTGTCATTATTATTTGTTGCTGATGCACACACGTGATGGTACAGTATTGCCAGGTTCAAAATATGTACGTAAAATATGTGGGTAAAAATAATAATCTAGGCATTTAAAACAACTAAGAAACAAATACTTAAAAATTAATTTTTTTTAAAAGCTGAGAGCCAAGAGGATAGGATTTATATTCAAAGAGTTTTATAGCGAAACTTCAAGTAGAAGCAGCTATTTAAGAATAAATACTGGCTCAAATTGTGAACGCCTTTTGATATTGATAGTAATATATCCCCCTTAACTATAGAGACCAATTAGACGAGGAAGAAGAACATTTCCACATGCCACCGTGTAGATTACAGATCGAACCTGATCACCTCAAAATAGTAGTTAACCGAAAAATCTTGTCATTCTAAAGAAATCGGCTGAAGAAGATGAAGTGTCAAACCTCGTTATATATGGGCCTAGTCATTAACAATAGCTGGTCCTTATAAATTGAAAAACTGCAAAAATAGTGGATTATGATCTCCAAATCAAGGTTTTTAACTCTTATTAACAACCTAAAGTAATACTTGCGATAACGCTGCGGAGACAACCTGCGAGTCTTTTTCCCACAGCGTCACCGCCCGAGTGGTTACATTTATTTTTTATCAGTAGATTGACTTAGCGTCACTGCACTTGTGTATGAATCAAATTTTGGCAAAAAAAGGTTGTCTGAACATCTGAACTTCCAACCGTAAACTGGCTTTTTACGGTTGGAAGTTCAGATGTTCTTGTTTTTTTTCTACAAGTGGAAAAACGAAATAAGGCCCAAAGGGCCTAATTTCGTTGTTGAAATGTAAATAAGGCCGCACGCATTGCTATTGCCTAATTTATATTACAAATCGAAATAAGGCCCTATGGGGCCTTATTTCGTAGGGCGTTATTTCACGTCACCAAAATATACCAATAAGAAGCCAAAAATTTCTTCTAAAGAATAAAATCATTTTTAAATTTATACAATGGGCGAAAAGTATTGAAATAATTTATTAAAAACAATCATTTCTTATGAAAAAAGTAAAAAAAAATCACTTCCATCACTCAAAAATCCATTTTTTACTTGCGATATATATCAAGTTATGCATTCGTACAAAAAAAAAAGTTGAGATAACATTTTTCCATGACATTACGATGGTAGACAATGCCAAAAAAGTGGGAATTAATTTTTTTGGACCAAAAATAACGGTAGTTGTCATATACCGATTTTAGTAAAATTGAAATATCTCGAAAACGGCTCCAACGATTTTGTTTAAAAAATTCAAATGTTAGTTTTAAGCTAAGGTCTATCTTTCAATGCAAATTTTTTGTTTTTTAAATCATTATTAACGGTACCTGCCATAGAATCGTTTTTTTTTCAAAACCGATTATCTCTTAAACTGCTAATTCGATTTCAACGAAACTTTTTGTGAAAAAGCATTTATACAATTTAAATATAAACCAAAAATAAAATTTCCAAAAAAATAATTTTTGGATTTAAAAAAAAAATTTGAAAATTTTTTTTGAAAAATCGAATTTTCGAAAACGGGTCATGAAATTTTTTTGAAATTTTGTTTTTAGATGTTGATTAGTGATTTCTACAAAATGGCATACCAATTTTATTTTAAAACTTTTTTTCCAAAAAATTATTTATAAAAAATTAGTTTTTTAAAAAACGGCTCTAACGATTTTGAAAATTTTTTTTCTAAAAATGCATGTTAATATCTCAATCAAAACTGCATACTTGTTTTGGAGGGCAATTTAATTTCAGATTTTATTTTAATTTTTTAAAAAAACGAATTTTATTTTTTTTTCCAAATTTCTATATAAAAAGTCTTAAAAATTTAAGCAACTTTAACTCTAAGAGCAAGTTCATGCGACGAAGTCGTGCATTTTATTTGATATAACAACCTATAATAAATTTTTATACCACCTGAAAGCTTATTGCTTCAGCTCAAAATATATATATCGATCATGTCTATTAGGCATCTACAAAAAGAGCTAGAATTTTTTGAACTCGATTAATTTTCATATAAAAAAAGCAAAAAAAAAACATATAATTTTATTTTCTCACGCTATTGAATCATTTTTTTTTTTTTGAATGACAACCTATAAAAAATATTATATCATGTGAAAGCTCATTATTTTACCTTTCATATGACGTTTCAATCTTATTTCTGCGATGCCTAGAAAAAAAGTCAACCATGTCGAAATTCCAAACTGAGATTACGGTACTTCCCACACTGGTGGCTGTTCATGATCAACAGATCTACACAGGTGTATTGAGGTATTTCGCAATTTTTTAAATTAACATTTTGTAGCTTGTAGTAAATGTACAGTTATGTGTGATATATCAAATGAAAGGTAATATCATCAGGATGCTCAATAAAGTTAAATTAAATTTGTATTTACTTTAGATCAAAAGATATAACGTGTTGAAAAGTAAAACTTTATTTTACCGTTATCTCAAAATTGTGACTACAAAATTGATTGAAATTTTGCACAAATATAGTCCTGTCTATTATCTATCTACAGTATCAGTACTATCTACAGTATTTACAGTAACAGTTAAAAAAACTTGGGACAAAAACACTTGTTTTTCCCGTTATTCGGTCAAAAATTATTTTAAAATACCAATTTTTTGCACATGTATGCGCACAATCATAGACTACATGTTTTATAAGTTTGAGATTGTTTAAACGCTACGAAATTTAAAAAAAAAAATAAAAACTCACCCAAAAACACCCCAAAACAAGTAGGTGTTTTTCAAAAAATTCATATTTCGAAACGCAGAGATTTAAAAAAAATCCGTATCAAACCCGTAACTTTTTTTTTTACTATCTTTCATATGACATTTTTCAAATTGTCAAAAAAAATTTCCACTACCTATAATCACTACTTCGTCAAAGGTCTACCTCATGTTTTAGTTTTAGAAAATCATTTATTAGGTACTTGGTTTTGAAATTTTTTAGAATTTTTTCAATAACATTGTCAGTCTGCAATGAATTTACATTGTCGAGTTTAGAAAATAACCACTTCTTTGCAATTTTGTTTTACCCCTTTTACCCTATTAAATTAAAGAATTTTTAAAAATCCTTCATTTTTATTTAGCTTAAGGTTATTATCTTTCAAATAAGTTATAAAAGATATTTTTATCTCTAATAGTTTATTTTTAATTTTTAAATTTTTAAAAAGTATGTGTGCACCGGTCCTAATGTAACAACTCGTGTGGTAACGTTCTTCTTGCGTCAATATAGTGTGTGCATTGGGTCTTAGACATGTTATCAGCTACAGCTTTTCAGTGTGCTTTATTCTTTAACGTGTTTTTGCAGACATAAGCTCCATAAATCTGGAGGCTTCTGGTGGCACGATATATGGCAGGCATAACCTTTGATGGATCAAAAGGGATTTGTTATGGCTTTTGGTGATATTCAAAACCGCAGGCATAACATAACACGTACATATAGGTCTGGTAAATCGGCGCTTTTGTTTACAGCTCCAGAGTGGCACGCAGCAAAGCTGGCATAAGCTTTGCTAGTTTGGTAGGTTTTTATACGGATTCTGGTAACACGATACATGGCAATCATTAGTTCTGGTAGATGGGCAGGTTTATTTACGGCTACGGAAAGTCGGATAGGAATAGGAGTGCCATCGATCTTTTTTCAGGTGATCGATTTTAAGTTGCCTGAAGGTTGGAAGCCCCCTTATCTGAATTACCTGAGAATACATCAAACTATTTTTTTAATATGAACTGACTCGGCCTTTACCTAGTCTGGTTTTAGCCAGCTAACTTGGTTAAAACGGGAGAAAGTTGTTTCCTCTAATAATTAATCAAATTAAAATTTTAATGATATGGCAATACTGGCCTATTATTATTGACCATCGACGTTAATAATAGTTTCTGGGGGTGTTGCAAACTGCCTCATCCTCAACCACCATCTAAAAAAAAAAAATAGATAACAAACAATCACAAATCATCTGCAGTATTGAAGCTAAACACTGTTCCGAATACCTATAGTTTTTGTTGTTGGGGTGTTGATAGAAGATTGAAAGTTCAATTCCCATTTTCCCATCGCACCCTGCATCGGAATCGGTCCATCATTTGGTCACGATATAATATCTATATACCACCATACCGTTGCGTGCACGGATACGGGATAACATAAATTGCTTACATTGGTGAGATTTGTTTTATGAACCATTCGACACGCGTTTTGCGGTACTTTTGCAAATGGCGGAGGTGGTTCATGGAGGGAAAATGGTGGGGGTAGGCAATAAATACATTGGAGAATGCGGCACGGAGCGGTGAGTAATCATTTTTTTACGGTCCATAAAAGGTGGCACTGTCATTGCGCCATCCAAAGCAGAATAAAATCGACGGACGCGGACGTATCTGGATGATGCCTTTAAAAAGGGATAAGCGGCAGTATCCGTGGGGCAATCATTTTTAGTCGGCGCTTGGCGCTGCGTGTGGTATTGCGTTTGCCTGGGGGCTGGGAGATGAGTAAAAATAAAATGAAAAAAAAAAAAAAGGTTAACTGACGACAGCATTACAACGATTATGATGATAATGGGTCTGCTGATGGCGGAAAGAGAAAGATGCGTTCGTTGTTGGGGGTTGCTGACGTGTGTGGGCTCTGATAATGGCGAAGGTTACGAGATAATCGTTCCGTTGCGGGGGGGAACTCGAGACTTTTGAAGTGTTTTCTCATCCTCTGACAGCGCGCAGTGGTAGAGGTGCGTTATGTGTGAGAGGAATGGACTTCACAAATCGATTAATGTGTTTATTGCCACGTAATTATTTCCTCATTACCGCGGGACATGCGAGGGGAAAGGGGGACGACCGACACCGACACAGTATGGGAAAGCAGGTATTGTGTATAATGTTCACCGCGTGAGTTTGCAGGGTGTTAATTGATTTATGCACACTTAATGTGTATTCGTGTCTCGCTTATTCATTTTCGCCGTCGCAGATGTTGGATTTATGTCCATCATGATGTTTACATTTTGCAGTCATGCTAATTTTGCAGCTATATTGCTTATATGGTGAGTGGTTTCGACAGAGTGACTTGCATTTTGGCACCTTTAAGTGTGAGAAAAGATGATATTTTATTTTTAATAACTATGTTTTTCATAATAATTGCTTTAGTGTTTAGTATATTAAAAAAAAAAAATGTTACGCATACGCCACAGTGGCCCAGAATTTGTTTGTTTTGCCAATTGACTGACTGGTATACAAAATTTTTTTAAGCGATAAACGGCTTCATACACTTCCCGTTAGCGGTGTGGTATAGATAGCAATTTCATCTTTAAGGTCAAGTACGATTAATATGACGCCAAGTCCAACTTAAGACTAATAAATTGCTAATAAAATGGCGAAAGTGTTGAACAAATTCTAAAAGATTTAAATACTATGTTATAATCGTCCTTTTTTTTTTTTTTGAAGAATATTCGAAAATATTTTTTAGGAAGGTATAGGTATTCTAGGTAGAGGAAATTTTATACCGAAACCTGAGTTATGAATAGATAGTGAAAAAAAAAAAAATATGGGTTATAAGAATTTTTCAGGGCCCTAATTTTCCAATTTTTGAAAACCACCTTTTCTAAGGATATTTTTGAGTGTTATTATTATTTTTAAAGAATTTCAGTTTGAAAGCTTGCAAAAATATCAAACTAATAGGACTTATAGGTAAGATTAATTTTTGTACATGTAAAAAAATTTGATTTATAAAATGATTTTTTGCTGAGAAATAGGAAAATTTTTTTTTTGTTCGCAAAGTTGTTTGACGGTATATTATTCTGAAAGACAGAAAGATGAAATTTATAGGGCGGGTAGATAAAAGATAGAATTATATTTATGCAAAACTTCAATAATTTCACTGTGCTTGAAAATGCAACTTTTTTTTACCGACAGATGGCGCTCATATCTACTAAAGATAATTCGAGTATGCTGAGCACGATGGCGTCCTTAGCTGATGTAGTTGATGTATTTTGTCGAGAAATAGCCCTCTGGCCTGACAGCATTAAGGGAATTTTTTTCAACACCTTGAATGCCCTAACCCCATTAAATAAAATTTAAAAAAAATTTATGCACTCAAAAATATATAGATTATATGAATTTTGATGATTTTTTGTAGGAAATAACATCAAAATAGTGTCATTTTATTGACCATAAGATATAAAAGTGAAATAATAAAATTTGAAGAAAAACTGAGTAAAATATAAAGTTTTTTTTACAAAGAGAAAAGAGTTTTTTGTCAAACATGTATATTTAAAAGTTTCAAAATAGTAGTTTTACTGATTAAATATCTTCTACAAACTGTAATTCTACTAAAAGACCATATATTTGGTTTATAAACGTCGATATAAAACCAATAAATGCCAAATTTATAGGATGCTTTTCGATGATTTTGGGCTTAAAACAGAAAATTTCAGAGGCCAAAATCTTTCTTAACTGAGCCAACTTTAAAAAACTAAGGACGCCATCGTGTTCAGCATACTCGAATTATCTTTAGTAGATAGAAGCGCCATCTGTCGTTTTTTTTTTTGAACTAGCACAGTGTTTTTATATTCATATTTAAGACATGATCTACTATCTGCACAATCTTAAGTTCAAGAAAGGCAAATTTCCACAAAATACCAGTTAGAGATCATTTTTATGCCGACAACTAATAACCAGTGAAGGAAGTGTTGCAATCTCAGTTTTACACTTCGAAAAGGTTGGCCTTGTAATTTTTTCGCGTACAGGTTTAAATATTATACTATTATATTATATTATGGGCGAGTCAAAAAAATCGAAATTCTTTTTTTTTGATTTGGTACTCCGAAAAATCGATTGCTAGAAACCTCTAAGATATACATACTAAATATGAGCTCTTATATTAATGGGAAGGTCCTCCGCTTCGCAATTTTCTATTTTTACGTCAAGCTTCTACTAAAACAATCTTTTTTTATAAATCGACATTTTTGCAAAATTTCTTTACATATTCTTGTAGGAACGCCTTACAAAAAACGCCTCATACACTTTTTCGTTTATCTAACCATTCAATTGATGTTTTAGGTCCAAAAATCGAGGAAATCTTTAAAAATAAATTTTTTGTTCTTAATTGTGTAACAAATTGAAAAACTATAATAATCAAACGCGCAAGACATATTCTTGTAGGAAATAGATTTTTCCACAAAAAAGGTCTTGATAACTTTTTTCATTAATCTAACCATTCTAAAGATATTCGAGGTCAAAGTTAAAAAAAAATATGAAAACATTTTTTACTTTTTTTTTTCTAATTCATTGAAAATTAATTTTTTTGAAATTAGCAAGATATATTCTTTTAATGGCTTAAACGTTATATAAAAAAATCCTTGGCGTCAAATTGATTGCTTTAACAGTTTGGAAGATAATAGTATATAAATCGCAATGCGTACGAGTCAGACAACAATTGAATTCAGTGGGCATTGGTTTGGAAACGAATATCTTCTAAACGGTTAAAGCAATTAATTTGATTCTGAGGACTTCTTTGTAGAACGTTTAAGCCCCTACAAGAATACATCTTGTTTATTTGAAAATAATTTTCAGTGAATAAGAAAATTTTTAAAAGTAAAAAATGTTTTCATATATTTTTTTAACTTTGACCTCGAATATCTTTAGAATGGTTAGATTAATGAAAAAATTTATTAAGACCTTTTTTGTTTAAAAATCTATTTCCTACAAGAATATGTCTTGCGCGTTTGATTATGATAATTTTTCAATTTGTTACAAAATTAAGAACAAAAACCGAATTTTAAAAGATTTTCTTGATTTTTTTTTTGACCTAAAATATCAATTAAACTGTTAGATAAACGAAAAAAGTGTATGAGGCCTTTTCTGTAGAGCGCTCAATTTCCTACAAGAATATTGTAAAGAAATTTGCAAAAACGTCGATTTATAAAAAAATGATTTTTTTTTAGTAGAAGCTTGATGTAAAAATGAAAAATTGCGAAGCGGAGGACCTTCCCATTAATATAAAGAGCTCATATTTGGTGTGTATATTCTAGAGGTGTTTAGCAATCGATTTTTCGGAATATAAAATTAAAAAAAAAAAGAATTTCGATTTTTTTTGACCCACCCTAATGCTTATAATTATTATAGTTTTTAATTTAAGTTTACAAAAAAAAAAAAAATTGTTATTTTCAGACTTTTCGAATAGTTTAAATATTGCCAAAAACCTTCAAAAGGGGTACGGCCACGATGTCAAATCCGTGCTACGTTTCATTTTCAATTTGAATAATGGAGAACATTTGAAGAAATGCGTTAACATCATTTCTCAAACAAAAAATTTTGCTCAAAAATTAGCTTGAAAAATTCAAATTTTTTTCATGCCATTACTTTTACAACTTACGTTGCTTGCGAAATTAATGAGCCAAAAAAGTATGTTAGTTTTATACTCAAATAATCAAATTATTTGCTCAAATTAATGCTTTTCCACTTTCTTTTACTTACAAAAAAAAACACTAATTTATGTGAATTTAAATATATTTTTTTGCACCTCTATAACCTTGTTACGGATATTGTAATACTAATAAACTTATATTCCAATGAATATTATTCTCTGCCATATTCTTTGCGATTTTCATCCATATAAAAGTCATTTTATAACGGAAAAAGAATACAAAAAAAAATAAGATAAAAGATAAAAGTCACATAACAAACGAGCTCACAAACGGATGAAGCTCCGAACCGACATTAATCCCCTTTAAAAGACACACACAGGATGATGATGATGATGATGATGATGATGATTCTGATGATGATGGTGGTATATGCTGATGTGAGGATAGGTAGACTTGCATTCCCTTGTCATCACAGATTCGCGGAACCACCACTCCGTCGCCGCCGCCGGTAAAGCGAAACCAAGCGAACCGAACGAAAAAAGGATGCGGCGCAAATGGAGGCAGCAACAGCATAACAGCAACCAAAGCCTAGCGGTTGGGTAGGTATTGTTCTCAAACCGGGCCTACAGTCGAATCAACCATTCGAGGTACATTTCCGAATTTTTGCAGCCGACTTAATTAAAAGCGTTCACTGTCAGTGAGTTTATACTCATATTTATATAAAAGTACCGTTTTCGTTTCGTTTTTTCCTTTTGTTTCTTTGTTATTCCCGCATTTTTTTTTTTTTTGTTCGCTATACGGCCTGCATTTTTATGGCCGGAGCACTTATACCGCCCCATTAATTGGGACTCGCAAACGGAACTATATTGTGTGTGTATGTTATGTGTATGCGACCAGAATACGGATTTCTTTTAATATGACACTTGAATGATTGAAGTTGACGTTGAGAACACGTTCCAGGATCACGACTATGCCTACAATGGCTGCTAGGCTGGAGGCTTGGGGATTTCCAAATGGAAATGCGGAGTGTGGGAAGGAAAAAAGAGGCGCCTGAACTGAGTCGAGTCGAGACAACATGAAAATGCTATTTGCTTTGCCTGCCTCTGTAGAGTGCGTGCTGTAGATAAGTAGGTAGGCCTATCTACATTATAATATGCCCTTCTGTGGGCGGTTTAATCGTTCTTTTTATCCAACGGATAATACCCCTTGTGTGGCATTGGCATATGTTAAAAATATACCCTGTGTATATGCTCTGGAATTGTATACGAATATAAAAGAAAAGATACCAGATACCTATACTTTGGCATGCGGGATTAAGCTTTGAGGTGAACGAAGCTCAAAGAAGAGGACCGCTCTGCAGCTTTTATAATTAATAGCTTGGTTTTTATCCATGGTCATATATTCATTTACACATCATTCTACCTCTACTATCTGATGGCTTGGTTTGTTGGAATATGTATATTAGGGTGGACCAAAAAAATTATTTTTCATTATTTTGATTTGCTCTACCGATAACTTGTTTTCTCGACACAAAATAATGCTACCCTGATTTTTTCAGAGTTTTTCGATGATGTTTAGGGGTTGCGCGCACCCCTTTATTAAAAAAAATAAGCTCTTTTAGTTTTTAATTTTTTTAAAGCTTAAATAATTTTTTAATCGAAAAGCTGTTTGAGTAAAAAGTATTGAGTTTTCATAGGTCTACTTGCTTCAATTTTTCTTTTTTCAGTATTTAATGTGGTTTTTTAAACTTTTATCCCCAATTTTTTACTTTTAAATCGATTATTTCAAAAACAATTGATTGAAATAACCTAACTTTAAAATTAGAATGAAGTGTACAGTTCTAGCTTTTGAAAAAGGTATCATTCATAATTGTAAGTGTTGCCATTGTTTTTTAATATTTTTTTTATTATTTAAAGTCATTTTTTAGAAAATTGCCATTCTCGCCTAAACGGAGCCAGATAGACCACCGCTCCTATAGTAAAAAATGATCGTATTTAACTCCTCTACAAACTACCGTTATCAAATCTCAAGATATAGTACCCTCCCCCATTTTTCCTTCACTTTTTTGGTACGATCTTTTTTAAATTTTTTTTTCTTTTATCAATTTAAGAAGAATTGAGCAATATAAAAGCACGGTTTTTATAGTAAATTTGATGAGGAATACGATAAAAATAATTTTAACCGTTTTAAAAAACAGTTAAACATAGTTTTAAGGCTTTTTTGCCAGCATTTATCAGTAATTTCGACTTCTAACTCCTGTGAATCAATCAAAAATATTTTTTTTTGAAAAAAGAAAAATTGAAGCAAGTAGACCTATTAAAACTCAATACTTTTTACTAAAACAGCTTTTCGATTAAAAAATTATTTAAGCTTTAAAAAAATTAAAAACTAAAAGAGCTTATTTTTTTAATAAAGGGGTGCGCGCAACCCCTAAACATCATCGAAAAATTCTGAAAAAATTAGGGTAGCATTATTTTGTGTCGAGAAAACAAGTTATCGGTAGAGCAAATAATTAAAATAATGAAAAAATGATTTTTTTTGGTCCACCCTAATGCATATATATATTTTTTTTTATGTTTAAATAAGAAATTGTATTAAACTATCAACTACCTACTGTGCACATTGCTGAATGATTATTATGTGTATGGGTGGTGCGTTTTTATCAATTTAACCTATTTTCCACTGTCAGTCGTTTTAAACTTTTATAATAGGTGTTTACTTTTTTTTTTTTTTTTTTGTGAGTGGACTTGATGTCAGCTCAGAGCATTGACGCTAACTTGACCCTTTTGCTTCTTTAAATATGGTGAGTTTAAAAGAATAACCAAAATTTGTACAAGACGCTGGAAATTTTAGTGCAAATAAAAAAAAGACCACCTAAAACAAGCGGATTCCACATTAAATTGAGCGGATTTCTGCATTTTTTTCTTAATTTCTTGAATGTGCAAGTTTAAGAGAAATCCATTTAATTTAAGCAGAAAATCTTTTAATTTTTGTGTAGAAACATTTTAATAAAAAAAAACTGGCAGCCACTGGGGATTGATTCTTCAACTGTTGCGTCATTAAGACCTTACCATCAGTCTATCTCACTGTTGGAATTAAGTGTGATAAACTGAAACTTAAGCAAAAGTTTGACTATGTATAATTTTTAAATTTTTAAGGACCGAATCAAGAAATTTCCCCGTAATCTCAGTTTTAATTTTGACATGGTTGTCTTAAAAAAATTATAACTTTTTTTGTAGGTGTCGTACAGATATGATTGATGCATTTTTTTAAAGGTTAAATGATAAGCTTTCCAATGATATTAAATTTATTATAGGTTTTAATGTAAAAATATTAACAATATGATTTGTAAAGAAAGAATAGTAATTTTTTTCTCTTTTTTTCATGAAAAATGTGTAATTGCAAGAAATCATTTTTTATAATTTCACAAAACTTATAGTTATGGTTTAATTCTTTAGCAGAAATATAAGGCATATTAAAGGTATAACTTTTTTTGTATACTTTTGCATAAAATAAACTTAACATAATGAGAAATGATAATTTTTAATTTAAATAGTTTTAATTAATTTTTTTTCGCTTTGAGTATAAAAAATTATAAATTATGACGTTTTCACTTAAAATTATCGTCCATAAACCGATTTTACAGACAACCATTTTTTCTTTTTGATATTAAATTGTAACTTGAATTAATCTCAAAGAAAAAAACTTGAATTAATATCAAAGAAAAAAAATACTATAAAAATAAATAAATTAAATAATAATTGCATAAGTTGCAGTCCGGGAGTGCCACAATTTTTTTTATGTTTTGGGTTTTTAAGATCAAAATTCACATTAAAATAAATTGAATACAATTTAAGCGGATTCTACTTATTTTAAGCGGAAATCGTATTGTTTTAAGAGGGTGGGTATAATTTGTGCATCATCTTATTTTTTTTAAGGTGCTCTTTTTTCTGCGTGTATGAATTCCAATACTGGTTGTCCAAATATCTATGGTAAAACCTTGAAAACTGTTTTTTATATGTTTTTCCATTTATTTTATTTTCGTCTTAAAATTTTTTCTTTAATCGGTTTTTCAATCAAGCCCCAATTTAACAGAAAAATAATTTAGAATTTAAGGTTTAAAGAGAAAAAAAAAATCCTTTTCTTTTTCAATATTTCAGCTTAAAAAGTCATTAAGTTCTTATTTTATAGCCTGCTTTATCGTTACCATAAGGTTTTTCTTCTCTTGATATACAACAAAAAAAAAAAATCTTCTAACAACCATTTAAAAGGCTTCATATATCTTAAATTACCACAAAATTAAACCCAAGTGCGGTACTTAATTTATTTTTATAAAAAAAAAAAAACCAACATCATGAGAGACAGGGCCTAAACACCATCTATGTGCACATATATAAAGCTCTGTAACACAACAGCCAACTATTGATCCAAGATCGTAGAATATGGATAAGGATATACACTGCACACATACCTACCATAATTTTGCGAATAAGAAATTACCAAAAAATTCTCTTTCACTCTCTCTCTCTCGCACTAACAAAAGTTCAGACTTTAGGCCTTGATTAACCCAATATGCTGGAAGTTGATGATTTTTTTTTTTTTTTTTTTCAAACACAAAAACACACCCTTGGGACCAACAACAAAATGCCTATGTGATTCTTAGTCAACTTAAAACTCCAACAACAACATAGACGAAGACCGACAATGTTGACGTCGACATAGAAGTCGAAGGCTGGAGTCTTACATAAAATTTATTTTAAGTTTAACCACAAATGGTGTGGTTGTGATCTTAAAATTCGGTCATTAATTTCTAACAGAAGAACGCGTATATCCTTTTTAGCAAAAAATGGCAAAAGTGAGGAATGTTTGTGTTGAAAGCTGAACCTATTTACCGTAAAACCATTCTATTAAACCACAATACTAAGCACAAACACACACATACAAACAGAAATTTGTTTTTTTTTTTTCAATGGGAAAGAAATTTAAAGATGTCCTTGCATTAACGTAAAGGTATTCCAGTGGCTTTATACTCCTATCATACCTAGAGTGTTCAAAAAAGTAGGAGACCTTTCATCTGCTAGAATAAATAAACTCTGAAGACTAAAAAAAAAAAAAACTAACCACATTTTCAGCTATAAAAGTCAGTTTATGGTTACCAATATCCTTTCCATAGTTTTTTTCTTCATTTCAACTCCTGCGAATTTATCTTCTGATGAATGAGTTAGTGATTTGATTTTGATGAAAGCTGTTGTTCTTTTTTTTTTTCTATTGAGTTTAATTTTTTGAAGAGTACAAAATAATTTTTAATTTAAATTAAATTATGTTTGTAATGAATGAGTTTACCTACCTATATTGTTGAAAAAAAGAAGCTTAATAAAAAATTCTATTTTGAGTACACTGGGGTGTATGCGTGTTTTTTTTTTTTTTTATTGTGTATATTTTGTGTGCTTTACGTTTACACAATGGAAAATGATTTACTTATGGGCAGGTTTTAAGGCTTAAATCGCCAAACATGTAAGTCCAAGCTCAATATTACCATTATTAACCGAGAATTTCAGAAGAATACATATTTACTGAAATTGTCTGTATAAATTTAGAAAAAAAAAAATAAGTGTTCCCGGACTGAAATTTTATTGATGTACGCTACTTGAAAATTACTTCAATTCAATTTAACTATGCAGGTGATAAATCTAAAAAAACTTCAATAAAAAAAAAAAACCTTGGTTAATTTTTGACACTTTTATACATTCTTCAGTCTAAGACAACTTCTTTCAGTGTCGCATGCCATTGCGCCAGTTTGAATTGGACTTGAAAACTTTTCAGGCTGGAGCATTCTTATCTATGCGCTGTTGCGTTTGATTAGGTTGATGTCCTTGTACAACTCATAAAATTTGTTGTTATTATACCTTCTCCTTTAAATATCCATCAATGCAGATGGATACAAAAAAGTCGTACGAAAATATTTAAAGTTTGCATCAACCTTCGTCGAAGCATTATGCCTCTGGACCTCCCGAGTAAAAATAGAAATTTAAAGAAAAAAATCTTGATCGCCGCACCACCGCCGCACCACCGCCACACCTCCGCCGTTTGCAGGAAAAAAAAACCACACGACCGCCGCACCACGACTGCAGCACCTCCGCACTATTTCATTTTGTATGAAAAATTCGCCGCACCATGATACATAATTTTGGAATTTTAAATAATAAAAAAAAAAAACTACCGACGAGAAGGACATTCGAACCTGAGCACTTTCAATTAGAAGTCCAACGCTTTAACCACTCGATCACCAAGTCATGTTTTCATGAACTGGCAATTTGTTACTTAAGTCATAGTCCAGTAATTTTAGGTTTTATCTGCGGAAAAATTCCTACTGGGCTCGATTTTGGTATAGATCTTCGTTACGGCGTTGTTATGAAGATGTGAAAAATCGACATTGATATCGCGTCCGCGTTAGAAGTTATAGAGGTCAAAAAGTCACGAAAATCAGTTTTTCGCATATATCTTGTGACCTGTTGCTCGGAGGTCAATAGGGGTCTATGGAAAATCTGTTTGTCATAAAATTATCTAAAAATATTGCCTTATGCATTTTTCTGTAAATCAAAATAACTTTGAAAACGACTTAAACATTTGTATAATTACCTATTTTTTCATTCAAAATGAAACGGTGCGGACGTGCTGCAGCGGTGGTGCAGCGGTTTAGACATTTTTGATCATGGTGTAGCGGTGCACAGTGGGCCCATATGGACTTAGGCGTCTCAAAAATCTGTAACTTTGTTGTCTTTTGTGATAATTGCTTCAAATTTGGAATATAATGCCTTTGATATATAACGAATCATTCAACTTACTTTTTTTTGAAATTAAAAAAATTTTAAGCTTTTAAAAATTAGTCAAAGTTCAAAAAGTACGATTTTCGCTTTATTTGGGTATTTAAAAATATCTTTAAATTTTTTGTCTCCTGAAATAATTAAACCAAATTTGTAACATATAATCTTTAATGTATCAGAAATCATTGAGCGTAGTTTTTTTTTAATGCAAATTATTTTGAAAAGTTAGGCAAAGTTCAAAAAGTACAATTTTGGCTCGACTATGGCGTTCCAAAAATGTATCATTTCTTCGAGTCTAAAAATAATTAACTCAAATTAGGAATATATTACCTGAAATGTTTAATAAATTATTTGACACACTGTTTTTTTAGCTAATATTTTTATTTAACCATTAAACGTTTATTCAAAGCTAAAAAAATACGATTTTGACTAGGCTAGAACGTTTTAGAAATCTGTAACTTTTGTGCCTTAAAAGATTATTTTCTCAAATTTTGCAAAACAAGATAAAACTGGTTTCTTAATTTTATAAAGGCCTTCCTTTCGTGTCTTAAAATTACTTAATAATTTTTTGAGTATAAAATAAAGAAAAAATACGTTTAAATGTAGTTTGTTTGTGTTACGCTATTTGAAATCAAAGCTATTTTATTGAAAAATTATAAGAAAAATATTGATTATACTCATTTTAAATAAAGTCGTTTGTAAGGCAAAGTGAAATATAGTCGAAAATCTACGCTTTTGAGAAAAGAGCAAAAAAAGAAATCACAAAAAAAAAATTTGTTGTCAATTTTCACGAAAATCCTTCTTAATTAAATACTTTAAACGGCTCTTTTGAAAATCTTCGAGTAAAATCAAAATCAGTAAATTAAATCTCTATGTAACTTTTTCCATAGATGAAATTTTTTTCAACAATTACAATATTAAATTCTAACATTTTTCTGCTACCTTAGACTTTTTCTAATAGTACAAATATCTTCAATTTCGGGTGCATATAATAAGTCTAAGAGCCCACAGCAAATTTTGGGAGTGGAGGTATAGCCAAAATGTGAGTATGCAGTTTTATAGCCTTATGCGTTTTAATAACGAATTCAAAAGTCTGGCAGCTTTAAATCGCGGCTTTATATGATTTCCGAGGGGTTAAATATCGCGAGTTTTCCAATTAATGTCAGTAGGCTAAATTAACACAAAATCACATTTTGAATATAAGGGCTGATGCTCTATCATTTCCCCAAAGCCTGAAGACATCAATCTTGACAGTGCCATCAATAGAACTCAAGATATGTATTGAAACAGGTCAGGATGCACCAAAATACGTTTTTTTTGTACTATGTCTTTCGACAGATATATCGTTCTATATCAAAGAAAAGCAGATAAAAGCAGCCAATTCTTTTTGTATCTTTTAGTACATAATAAAAACATAAAACAAAGAACATAATTGTGAAAAAAAGTAGACAGCGGAAGACAGCGGAAACATTTAAAACTCAATTCGAAATTAAAAAAACTGCAAATAAAAGCTTATTGTGTGAAAAAAATAATATTAATTAAAACCATATTTTAAAAAATTTTTATTTTCAGAAATATAAATAGCAGTTAAAACGACATACAAAACTTATATAATTTATTCAAATATAGTTTTGAAAACGTATCGTGAAGATTTGCTTTATTTTGTTACTCAAACAAAGTATTTTCAAGTGAAGACTTCAGATACAATTTTGTAATAGAGAAACTCATTTTAAAAATCAAATTTCAATGAAAACATATAGATTGACTTTCCCTTGATTCATTTCCGTAAAGAAATTACCAAAAATTAAAATTTCATAAAAACCATTTTTGAGACGCAAATGGTCCTTTGGGCCCATTGTGCGGTGGTGCGGCGAAATTCCATTTTTACTCGGGCTTTCAGCAAGATACTGACACTCTTGTTGCTCGAGAGAAGACTTTGCCTGTCAATTCTATTCTCAAACCAAATTAGCAGCGGGAACTAGCAGTCAGTGTTGAGTGTCATTTTTTGTGGACAGCATTTTTACTTGGGTTCGCCCTCATTGACTGTCAAAAATACTTGTACCGATTCGATGCTCAAAAAAAGCGCCACTGACATCTATCAAGTTCTATTCTTCTGATTATGTCAATATCTCCGCTATATGCAATCAGTTGAACTGACGGGAAGATAGTGACTGTATTGACGTTAGAGATCAATGTTCATGTTTCAAGAACGTGCAAATTCTCAACCAGGCTATTGTTCAGTTGAGATGCTTCAAATAGGTTGACGTAAAGTCGTCAGCTCCAGAAGTTTTAATGAACCTAAATCTTCGTTACCTAAGTAGAATCGTTTTATTAGATTTTTGTTAAGCAGTGTGTCAAAGGAGGGACTTCGTTTTGGTCGCCAAATGGAACACAGAATATCAGATGTGACGTCTGGTTAACTATATGCTTGCAGTTGGTGGTATTTGGACTCCTTAAAAGGTTATTCGAGACGCGATCGAAAAAAGACCAGTAAATCTCTTGTGATTGTAGTCCTTCACTCTCGAACTTCCTCACAGTATACCCTTGTTTTTGCTATGGTTCGGTATCCGTACATAGGCTTTTAATAAGAGTTACTAATTATTTGCCTTTGTATCCGACAAAGGGGTAAAGTCAAAAATGTTAGTTTTACAGAAATTGCGATTGTTGTTTAAATAATGCATAAAAAATCGATGAGTTTCTAAACATTAATCCATTTATTTTTATAGGAAAAATAATATCTTAACTTACACCACAACCCCGATTGAACAATCTTCAATTTTCTTTGCATGCCCGAAATTTCAACATTCTACGATATTGGAAAGTGCTTGGTAATAACCAAAGAAGGCCAAACGCAAAAGGAGTTTTATGTATTTTTATTGTTTGTTCATCTGTGGCATCATAATTTCTAAACAACTAAGCGTTATTTGGCATACGATATATCATTGAAAGCGTTTTGCTTGTCCGCTTGTCATAAGCTATATGACATTCAATGAAATTATGGATTTTGGAACCTTTTGGAAGCATAAGTCATGAACTATTTTTCTTTTTAACGGAGACTTTGAAAATACCTTCAGAACTTTTCACGTCCCTCAATATGTGTACCAATTAGTTCTCCCCATCAATAAAAAAAACCCTTACTCTCTTTCAATGCCCAAAAGACCCAAACAACCAATATTACCTATGACAAAGCACTTTTTCTATATTTTTTCACAAAAGTGTTGATGAAATTTATATTTCACCGAAAATTCCCACTTGCCGCATAATACATGATTTAAAAATGACAAACTTTGACGCTTTCCTGGTTTAGAAGTTACACATTCATAATTCTGCTTCCACACAATGAAACTCTCTCTCATCCGTCCTACAGAGCTCCACATAGGAATAGCTTTTCCAAAAAAAAAAATCAAATTTGTTCAAAAAATACAAAAAAAATAACGAAAAAGCTGAATAATAGAAAAAAAAACCCTAAAAACTACTAGGACACTGGATATTTTAACCATTTACTATTTGATGGAACGGGACTAACAGAGGAGGTGGTCGGTTGGTTGGTCGGTCATGCCTGCCACTATATAGAACCCAGCATACACTTGGAGCGCTTGGTTGGTTTCTGCCTCCCTGTTATAATGGAGAGACTGAACCCAAAGACCGTTGAGCCGGATAACTGAAGAATCGCCGAGCACCAGAGTGACGTAGGTGGTTCCAATGGCTCTGCATTATTCTCTGACCGCACTATTTATATAAAAGTTTTGTCGGGAGTTAGATTAGTCAGAAAAGATTTTTTTTTTCTACATATATTTTTTTTTTTTTTTCATTCTGCTGCATCTGACTTGGCCTCCTATTCCCTTGGTACCACCATATTGCTGGCTAAAAGCTATTATCCTGTTTTGAGGACTTTTCGAACCTCGAGCTCTGCCGGTTTGTATGTATGTGTGTGGTGTGTATTTATTTGTCATCCTTTGCCGAAGCCTTCATATGAACTATGTCCTTAGGAGGTTGGTTGGATTTTTTTTTTTACTATTCAAAGTTTTTCCATGTGTGGAGGGGAGGGGAGGGGAGGGGTGAAAGAGGGCTTGACGGCTTAGCGGAGTGAAGGGGTGGCGTATAAAATCTGTCGATATAGGCGAGTACCGTTGGGTAAACATTTTCAACGCGCGGGTAAATGTCGGGTTTGGTTTTTGGTGGAGGGTTCGAGTAAGGTGGGGGTGGTGGGAGTTATTGTGCCTCTGGGGAGATGGTTTATATCCTGGCTCAAGTTAGAAAAAGGGAGTTTTAAGAGCTTTGCACATATTCGATTGGGGATATGGTGCTATCCGTTTATTTTTCCATTTTTTTTGTTGTTGTTGCTTTTATACTTTTTGTGTGTGTAATGTGCGGATATAACGGTGATGTGTGAGCTACATATAGATATATATATATTGTGGGTGAAAAAGAGTGGTGGTGTAGGTATATGTTTTTGTGTAAAGTTAGGAAAATTGGTAGCAGCGTGATGTTTTATGGCCTTGATTTTATTTTCTAATACACACACGCAGAGCTAATGGATCTTTTATGCGGCTACAGGCCGGATGTTAGTTTAACGCCTTTGGTCTATTAGTTTCGTTTTTCAGATTGACTTGAGGGCAATGCTAACATATTTTCCAGTATCGTTGTACATATTTATGTGTGGTAGATGGAATATAATTTGCATGGCAGTTTTACGAGTATGGCTGTTAGGGCACGAAATGTTGTAAAATTTTTTGATTTGGGTATAAGGTTATGTTACATTTACATGGGTGTGAGGTTTTTGGGGGATTTTATATTTTTTTTTTTTTTTGTTTATTTTGTGGTTAAATGGAATGGAATCTCGATATAATCGCTAAGTGATGTGGACATACTAAAGATTTTGAAAAAAAAATTTATATGTATTACTTTTATGGAGGTAGGTAGGTACGTGGAGCAGGTGGTGGAGGTATGTGTTCTTTTTTAAATGGGAGTTAAGATTTTTGAATAGGTACGAAAATACATTAGTCGTCTACTTTTTAGTGAAGCTTGTAAGCTTCGACATCTTGAGAATTACAAAAATAAAATTCCGTCGTTGTAGGATTTCGCATTATTATTATTATTATTATTACAAATTCTTTATTTGATCAAAACTCGAAATACATTTGAAAAATTATATAAGAACATTAGCATGGCAAAAAATATATTTGCCGTCTGCCTGAAAATTGACATTTATCGAGAATAAAAAAGAAAGTTTAAGATTAGATATAAAATTTATAAATAGATTATGTAGACAATTGAATAAAAAGATTGAATTTAAATAAGCATAATATCCAAGTTTGTAATATACATTTCCTCGTTACATCTTAAATAAAGATACATAAAAATATACATATATTTAAAAATTTAAATTTACTCTAAAAAACTGTTTCGGTAATCTAAGGCATGATCAATAAAATTGTAAAGGTCCTTCCAACCCCACTCTCCGTTTAAAATTTGTTTCGCTTCCTGGTGATTGAGAAAGCTTTTGGAAAAATAAAGTCTTCGAAGTTCTTGTAGCATTGGACAAACGGCTAAGAAGTGGTTGACATCTTCGATTTCATTTCGATTGCAGAGGTTACACCTGGGATTATCATTTCTGTGAGGTTTGTAATTAAGATTTAGCATCTCAGTTCTTGCTTTAAACAAAGTACCTATTTGATTTGCAGAGAGATTACTATTAAAATAATTGTTTACGAACAAAGTGTGATTAAGTTGCTTATAGACCAATCTGCTTGGAGAGGTTCTAGCCCTATTCAAGAAATTGAGATACAATGAATCATCAACCAATGCAATACATTCATAAAACCTACCTTTCCAATTAGCAAGAGTAGTTGTACTTAGGTTTAGATTAAATCCGTGTGCATTTGCTATTTCATACCATTCTTTAAACGGTGATAAATTCCTTCGGAATGCGAAATCCATCATTTGCTTATGAAGATTTTCATTTGACCTTTGCATTACTTTTACTATATAATCGGCATTAAATTTAAGATTTTTTAGAAAAATCGGAGGGATACCTGATTCCACATGTATAGCGTAAGTTGGTGTATAATTTGGAAGTTTGAATATTCGTTTAAAAAAGAAGCGCTGCACTACCTCAAATTCATCGAGATCTTGGTAACCAAAAACTTGGCTGGCATAGCATAAGCATGAGTTTATAGTAGCTTCAAAAACTCTAAATTTTGCTGAGATGCCTATGTACTTATTGCAGAAGATTTTGTTCCATATAAGGTTTATTGCAGTTTTTGCCGACAAGCATTTTTCCTTAACATGGGGCCGGAAATCGAGATTGCTACAAAATAGAACACCTAAATACTTGAATTGGTTAACCACCTCTATAGGTTCACGATCCAATGACCATGCTTCTAGCGGGTTTCTCCTTCGACGGGTGCTTTCAAAAATCATAATTTTTGATTTTGAGGTGTTTATAATCAGGTCCCATTTATCACAAAAGTTTTTAAGTCTATTAATTTGTAATTGTAATGTGGTGGGGTTATCCGCCAAAACAACAAGGTCTCCCGCATAAAGTAGTACCTTAATAAGTAGACTTCCGAACCTAACACCCCCAGGAAGATCACGGGAGATATCGTCAATGAAAAGGGCGAACATAATCGGGCTTAAGGGGCAACCTTGGGGCACACCGCAATCAGTGTTAAAGAAGCTAGATGTGGAGCTCCCGTTTGACACAGTAGCGCAAGTATTAGTGAGGAGAAGTTTATAGAGTCTTAAAAATTTCGTCGATATACCTAAATTTGATAATTTATAAATAAGTGAATTCCGGTTGATAGTATCAAATGCTGCCCTAAAATCAATGAAAAATACATAAAGTTTTTGTTTGTTATCGATGAAACGTTTTGCTATGTTGGAGAGTGCGAAGATTTGATCCACAGTTGAAAGACCAGAACGAAAACCAGCTTGGAAAGTGCTTAGCAATTTGTTTTCTTCTACCCACTTCATAAGCCTGCAGTATAGAATTTGAGTAAATATTTTTCTCAAACAAGGAAGAATCGAAATGCCCCTATAGTTTGCTGGTGAGCTTGGATCTCCTTTTTTAAAAATTGGACAAATTTGTGACATCAAAAATGGCTGAGGTATTTCTTCCTTTTCAAGAAGCTTATTAAAAAAATCAAGAAGAAGATTTCGCATTATGCCCTTAAGTCTCGGGTCTGTGGTGAGAAAACTATAATAACTTTTAATTTTACAAACAATTAAATTTTATGCTACAAGTTGTTAAAAGTTGTTACAAGTCCCGTTGAACTAGACGAAATTGATAAAATAGAGCTGACCTCTTTTTTTCGTTATTAATTTCCGGTTAGTCAAGAAATCGCAGGACCCGGTGCTCAGTTTGACTTTGTTTTCAATGATCTTCACCCAGAAAAAAACGCATAGTCAAATTTAATGCGTTCTACATTGAATCAATGGTGAACAAAATTTACATTAGTTTTCTTAAAACCACTGTATGCTTGACCTGCAGTTTAAGACAACAATTTTTATAAGTGATAAACTGAGTGAAAAAACGCAACGTAAAATGTTCAACATTGATTTAATGTTGAAAAAATTAACATGAAAATTTTCAAAATAAAATTGAAACAACGTAAGAAATTTTTTTTATTTTTGTCGGACTTCAGCTTTTGTTGCATTTTATCACTCTAATTTTCAACAGTGACATAGCACGTTGGCAAAGCATTCGCCTAGTAACCCAAGAGTTGTATATGTTCGATCAACAGCGGCTGCCCATTTTTTCTATTTTTTTTTTTTAAGTTGAAACAACTTTGTTTTAAAAGTGTTTAATATCGGTTAACCACTTTAAACAAACGATGTTCTATTTAGATTTTAAAATGTTCATCTTCAACGCAAAATCATTCCGAAAAATGGTTGAATCGACGTGGTTTTCGTTTTCGTATACAGCACAATAAACACAAGTCTATTAATCCAGTACCCAGGTATAGCAGGTTCAATCAACAGCGGCGGCAACTTTTTTCTATTTTTTTTTTTTTTCAATGTGTGCACTTCTTAGATTTAAAGTGCTCAACTTTTATTCAATCATTTTTTACTTAAGGCTAAAAGTGTAGTAATTTTCCAATGAATCAAAGTGGTTTCTATTGATTTTACGTTATTTTTTTGACTCAGTGTTCTGTCCATAATCTTTATTAACCCTTTGTTCCCGGAGATACTAAGTTTTTCGAATATCTGTATACAAACTGGAATTTCAGATAGAATGAACATTTTGAATAACGGATTTAAATAAAAAAAAAATGTATTCATTTTTTTAAATCTTTTATTGTTGTTTTAAAAAGTGGTCTCAGGACGAAACCAGTAGGAAACAAAGAAAAAAAGCAATATGTTATTATTTTCAAAATACAATACAGTTTTAAGTCTAAAAGTTGTGGTATGCTGCAAAATATTTTTTGTATCATTCAAGCATAATCCCAATTCACTGCTTCTGGATCTCTTTCTTCTTCCCCAAAACTTTCAGATTCGCTATCCGGTGGTATTTCTTCAAAGAGTAACTGCATTTTATCCGAATCCATGGCCTCTAAATGAAGATGTCAATATTGTTCTTTGTCTAAAAACAAAACAAAAAAATGGTTGTTCCTACTGGTTTCACAGCTAAACCACATGGAAAAAGTTTGATAAATGGTTTACATAACATGTATTTCCACAAACTTTATTTTTTTATAAAAAAAAGACATCAATATTTGTATATAATGCACTTTACTTACTTGTTTTTCTCAAAATCCATCAAATTAATAATATTTATTCGCAGTCTGAAAAAATCACTCCACATGACACGAATGATCAAACTAAATGCTCAAATTAGCAATTTCAACGCACTTTAAACAACAAAAACTATTTTTTTACCGTTAAGAAATGAATTATGGTGTATACAAATCCATTTGGTTTTATCGTAAAACAACTAGAAATAAATTGCACGACAGGGGTCGCACGTACTTGCTCTTATGCTTAATGTAACTATAATGTTAAAGCTTTTTATTCAAAAAATTTAAAATTTGATATTTTGAAGAAATTTCATAAGTAGTATAAAAAAATTAAATCTGTTTTTATAATTAATTAAACTCCGTTTTAAATTATCTTAAAAAAAAAAAACAAATATGCCATTTTATTTCTCGTATAAAAATGTATTTTTAGAAAAAAATTTTCGAAAATTGTAGGAGCCGTTTTTTAAAAAAATAGTTTTTTATATATAAAAATTTTTTAACATTTTTCAAACAAAAAGTTGGTATGCCATATTGAAGAAATAATTAATTTACACATAAAAACTAAATTTCAAAATGTTTCATTGATCCGTTTTCAAAAAATTGATTTTTCAAAAAAAAATTTTGAAATATTTTTTAAAAAACCAAAAATGCGTTTTACTTACACACTTTTGTATAAAAATTTTCATTTAAATCGGGTTAATGTTGTACGAGATATTCAGAAACGGAAAAAACCGTTCTATGACAGGTACCGTTAATAATGGTACAAAAAATATTTTTTTTATTTAAAAAGTTGGCTCTTATGTGTAGTACTACACACAAAAATTTTAATCAAAATCGTTAGAGCCATTTTTGAAAAAAATTAACTTTTCTATTTCCGTTATATGGCAGGTACCGTTAGTTTTGGTCATAAAAAAAAAATTTCAATTTCCCCTCTAGGGAATCACCAAAAACTGCTAACTACCAAGTTTGAAGAAAATCACTTCACTCGTTTAGGCTGCAGCTCCAGATAGAGACAGACACACAGACAGACAGACAGACAGACAGAATTGCCGGACCCACTTTTTTGGCATTCTCCATCATCGTAATGTCATGTAAAATTGTTATCTCGAGTTCGATTTTGTTTACGAATCCTAAACTTGCCCTATAGTACCTATATCGCAAGTAAAAAAGATAAAAAACATTAAGAGCCATTTCACACATCGCCGAAAACCCGCTCGGTTTCAGGTAAACGCCCCTTTTGACAGGTTGCAAGATACACATTTGTGTATTTTGCAAAAATCTAAAAGGGTCGTTTACCCGAAAACAAAACAGAAAAAATAAAAACTAAAACAACATAACCTAAAAAGTGTTGTCCTCGCTGAAAAACAGTGCATGCACAAGAAAAGATCTTTATATTACCTACAATTTTGGTTCAGTAACTTATTCGATCAAGCCAATAGTTTGGGAGATATAGACCAATTCGCGTTTTAAAAAATGGCGGATTTTGCCAGGGGGTTGGTGTCCCGAAAACCAGGACTTAAGCTTTTCTAATACCCTTCTTTCAGGTTTGAAAAAATCAGCCTCCCTTTAATTCGTTCCACAAAATGCCTGATTTCTTTACTAACTTTCCTGTACTTAGACTATAGTTTTCAATTCAATAACTTTCGACTCATACATCGCATGACTTTTGAAAATATACCAAATTATTGGAAATTTGATGGTCTATAACTTTTACTGTTTAAAAAATTATGTAACTAGTACTGGGATTGTTATAATCTTAAGAAAACCGAAAAAAAATAAATTAAAACAACATAACCTCAAAACTATTTCCCGCTGAGAAAAATAATGTACTACAAAGAAAAAGATAATTAAATTTCCAAGAACTATGGTCTGACAACCATTTCTATAGGACCCATAGTTGTGGAGGTATAGAGTGATTCGCGTTTTCCAAAATGGCGGATTTCGCCAGGGGGTGGCGTCCCGAAAACCAGGACTTAAGCTTTTCTAATACCCCTTTTTCAGATTTGAAAAATTCAGCCGTCCTGTATTTCGTTCCACGAAAAAGTCTATCTTTCCTGTACTATAACATTTAAAACTTTTTCTTAATATTTTGTATTTTATTGATTTATCAAAAAAACAATGAAGATCAAAAAAATTTACAAATTGAGTAAGTACCTAATCAAATAAGCAGCTAGGAGATGATTTCACAAAATTCTGCAAACAATTTATTAAACAAGGGATTGGAAAATGTTAAAAAGCGCGCGCTTTTTAACATTTTCCAAACCCTTTTTAAATTGTTTGCAGAATTTGTAAAACAGAATTTTTAAAAGCAGAATTTTGAAAAAAAGAATTCTGATCCCGACAGAATTTTGACCCCAACCCGGTGTTGGAATATTGCAGTTAATTTAAGGAATAGCATTTCATAACCTTACTTATGCAGAGTGTTCTTTTGCAATTTTTATGATTTACAAAAAAAAAAAAGAAGAAGACACAACAACGAACTGTATGAGTTGAACATTGTAGTAAGAGACTAACCTGGCCAAACGTGTAAATGTGCAGAAACTGGGATGGATAGATCATGTCGATCACATGGAGAGCAAATAAAAATTTGAATTATGATATGAGAGACAAAGAAAGTTTTCAAGAAATCTAGTATTTATATGTTAATTTGTATTATCTTTACATTTGTTTGCACTGTTTGACTTTGACTTGTAATATATCACCGAAATATAATATAAATGTATATTCTTGTAGCTAGAAAAATACTTTTTCCCCATACTGTTTCACTCGAATTGGTTTTGTTCCTTTTTTTTCCCACTGTGTCACTTCACTCAGATAACTTCAGAAATTGATTTTTGACGATTGTGTACCAAAATACCATTTTATCACCTCAGTTAAAACTTCTAAGTTTAACATCAATTTCTGAAACACCCTGTTACCTCACCATTTTTATATAGCCTTGGAAATTAGAAGTTATGATTTTAGCATACAAAAAAGTTTAAACCGGCCACTGTGCGATGTCACCATGAATTTCGAGATAGTAAAAGAACTTTGTCTAGCTAGGCTTAGCTTGTCACACATAAAACAACAACAAGCGCTTAAAGAGAATGTGAATTATAAGAAACAAAGTTTAAAATTTAAAACTTTTTTTATTATAATCATGCCACACTTTACTGGAGTTTTAAATTTTGACCTTAATATAATTTAAAATGGATTGGAATATATTTTCGTTTTAAACAAATTATATGAATCGGTATCACTTCAGTGAACTTTAACTGGAAAGGCCAATTCAATTTTAATCACTCAAAATCATCGAATCACCCAAAAATTACAATTTCTATGAAAAATGAAAGTGATTGGCTAGGATTAATTGCCAATCCAAGTTATTAAAAAAAAAACTATTTCCAAGAATTACTCATAATATTTCTGCAACACCGAAATTCTTTTGAATTTCACAATTCCTATTCAATGTTTGATGACATAATATACCCACACACACAAAAACATTAAACCAAGGTGGCAATTTAGAGAATTATAGTGAACCGTTTTTGGAAAATTTGAAAATTGCACATATTTGCCAGGAACAACGAACCACGCCCTCTTCTTCAAAATTTTGTGCCTCAACAACACCCTCCCACCATCGCACCGCACTATTAAATTCCATAAGGCATGATAATCGCAACAGACCTGACAAACATACAAATATGCATGAATGAGTTCGGGAATTACATAAATCATTGGAGCCCAAGAGTGCGTTTCGGTAATTTGCTGGCTCCGAAATGAATCAAAAGCCACACATTTTACGATTAAATATGGAAACGACCGACGACGACGACGAACGAAGTCGACCTTCATGTTTTCCAATGCGAACCAACAGCCCCTCCATGTTAACAGCCTTTCTCTTACCCTAGATCATTCATAATCCTGGTAGCCCCTGGTGCTTTTTGGTGTTATTTTTGCCATCTCTTCACTTCTATACTGCGGGCATCATCTCATCCCGGTTCCCGGTCTTCGTCAGGACTAGCAGCAGCTATCGACATGGTCTCGTTTGTCACACACAACTCAGCAAAATTTATTTCAATGCAAACTACTGTTGGATCTCTGAATCTGAATGATTAGGGTGTTAGTCCCCATCACAGACTGATGGTGCTCCTGTAAGGATGTGTTCGTCCTTACCCGTCGCGCTTCGCTTCGACTGTGTCGTCAATATGGAGTAGGGGATATATGAGTGTATATAAGCTGTTAACCCCCTGTGTTTGGGAATTTAGCATTTTGATGTTTGAATTTGAATATTTTATGCGAATCCATTAGACCTTATATTCACGTTCGTCTATTATTTTAGGACCATACCGTTCCGAGATAGGAATCTATATGATTTGGTGTGATGATGGAATGAAGGGCAGCTAGTATATGTGAGATGTTTTTGGTTCGGTTCGTCAAGCTATTTAAAAATTCCGTTTGATGATGGCAAAATGCCTACCAATACCTTTACTTTCAGCCAATTGAATTCTTATATGCAGAAAACCAAAGCCAAATGCTGGCCGATACTACCGATAAAGCCGAGACAAACACAAATGATGATGATGATGATGATGGTAAGTGGGTATCTCTTTCTCACTCTTTCACTATTTGTACCTGTGTGCTGCATCAGGAGAATCAAAAGCGGTTCCGAGAATTGATTCATTGATCCGGTAAGAATGGATGCAGATTTGCATCCATAGCTGCTTGTTTTGTGGCGACTCTCATTGATGGCTGGCTGTACGCATTGGTGTATAGAACGACAATATGTGTGCGTGCTACTCTCTTGAGCCTTTGATACAAAAATTTGCATAGAAATTAGAATTTTGGTTTTTCGATTTGAAATCAAATGATGAGGGTTTGTATAGAAAAGGTGAGTGTATATGAATCTGGGGAGAACGGGGGAAGAAGGTTTATCAAATACTCCATTATCGTGAAAACCTTGATATGAAGAACAAATATTGTAGACGGTTTTTCGGCAAAGCATCATCATCATCTGATGGTTGAACGGGAAAAATAATCATGAGATCATTGTTCGAGGATAACAGATGCTGCTGCAGGCTGATATAGCAAACACCAGGAGTTGGTAGTTGTGAACTTGATTGTTTCATCGCCACCATTGGCATCACTCTCTATAAATTTGGTCTGATTTAAGCTTTCATCAAATTTTTTTGTTGAGACAATACATTACTCAAATGACAATCATTGCCAAAATGAATATTAAACGTGAAAGAAATTTTTTTATGATGAACTGCACCATAAGGCAGAACCTCAGAATATTCTTAAGTTGGGCCTCATCCCACTTTGTTTAACACAGAAGTCATCTTGCGAAAAAAACATACAAAGATACGCGTGCCCGAGTAAAAATGTAATTCCGTGCACCACCGCTGCACCACGTCCCCACCATTTCATTTTTAAAAAATTAAAAAATATGAAAAAAAATCGCTGCACCACCGCCTCCACAACACAACAGCACCACGCCTGTACCATTTCATTTTGAAGGAAAAAAATCGGTGCACCACCGCCGCACCACGACTGCACCATGATCTATTCTATTCTCGTACTTATACCTACAAAAATGTTTAAGTCGTCTTCAAAGTTATTTTGACTTAAATTGCCAGTTCGTAGAAACAGAACTTGGTGGTCGAGTGGTTAAGGCCTCGAACATCTGATTGAAAGTGCTTTGGATACTCGGGTTCGAATATACTTCTCGTCGGTAGTTTTTTTTTTTTTAACTTTTCAATAATCCAAAATTATGTATCATGGTGCAGCAAATTTTTCATACAAAATGAAATGGTGCGGACGTGGTGCAGTCGTGGTGCGGCGGTTATGCACCGAGTTTTTCATTCGAAATGAAATATTGCGGACGTGGGGCGGTGCACAGTGGCTCGTTTTGACTTTTTTGCTTGCAAAATTAATATCTTCTAAACAAATAAAGACATCGCCACAATTTTTTTTATCTTGAAGGAAATTTCCAAGGCTATGAAAATTGTGAGTTTCAAAAAAAAAACTTTACAGGGTGTTTCAGAATTTGGTGTTAAAATAAGAAGTTTTATATAAGGTTGTAAACATAATGGTATTTTGATTACAGTAGTCAAAAATCAATTTCTGAAGTAATCTGAGTTAGGTGACACAGTGGGGAAAAAGGAAAGGAACCAATTCGAGTGAAACAGTGGGGAGAAAAGTATTTTTTTTGTTTTTAATTTTTATGCAATTTTTTTATTTTTCTTTATAGAAGATTACATTTATAATGTATTTCAGTGATATATTACAAGTCAAACAGTGGAAAAAGATAAAAGTAACAAATTAAGACATAAAAAACACTAGATTTCTTTAAAACTATCATCTATGTAAGTCCGGGGTAATTTGTAATAAACTCATCATTTCTCGAGAGCATTGTTCTTGCAGATCTTTTTGGCTTCTTACATGCCTTAAGGAAGAAATAAGTTTATCCGATGAGGTTGCAAGCATGTTAAATAGGTCTTCATTCTGCCGAATCCTTGAAACTTTGCACATATTTGGATATCTGTACTTCTTGTGGTCTTTAACTTTGCACTCCTGGGCTTCTTCTGACATTTCTCCAAGTGGAAGTGATTGATATTCGATGATATTTTGACTATGGACCATTATTTTGTGAAGAGTAGGCGTGAGTAGTTTTTCAGGATACTTTTTTTTTTTGAAGCTCTGCTGTTTTCTTAGTATACTCTCCAAATTTAACTGCATTCACTACTTCCCTGCAATTCAAAACATTCAGTAGGTAGGGTCAATGTGGGTAAATGTAAACAATTTCATGTCTTTTTTTTCTTTCGACTTTAGATTTTTTTATGTTTTCACGGAACAACTTGAATGGTATCTTCAAATGCAAATATGAAATGATGGCAATTCTTCTTTATAAATATAAACAAATATTTCCCAAATTGTTTACATTACTGTCAAATATGGCATGTTTACAAATACCCCACCATGTTTGTGTTTTTTTGCAAATTCGGGGTAAATGTAAACGGTGGTATAAAATTTAGAATTTCCTCTTTAACATATGGATAACAACTTGAAAAACGTTCAAGAAGGTATTTGACAAAAACTTTTTCAAATTCCAATAAAAGTTTTTGTTTTCTTCCTTTGATTCTTTATATAGGCGCCCAATATGCATCCTGAGCAGCTCTGAACGTAATATTTTTTGTTTTTTTACGTCAAAGGCCGATTTTGCAACATCATCCACTGAAAATGATGGTGTTGGCTACTTTAAAATGTGACTCCGCGGCACTTTAGCAGTAGTAATTGACTTAAAATATGTTATTTTTATTAAAACCAATAATTTCACCAAAAATGTATGTTTATATTTACCCCCAGAATACGTTGTTTACATTTACCCATTATGAAAAATATTCTGGGGTAAATGTAAACACATGCAAATCGACATAAATGTCCTGTATTTTAAAATTTGCTTGTATCACATAGAATCTACATCAAAATTAAAAACAAAAAAATATTTGCAAATTATACTGACTTTATTGAATCTGCAAAAATATTTAATTTTTCTGAAAGACTAACGACTTGTTTGGCACTTTAAAAAATTATCTTTCACGGAAAATACGCTCGTCGAATGAATTCTCTCTTGACAGCAATGAGCTTGACGTATAAGTTAAAAGATACATGCGTCCGCGATTTGTACTTATGTATGCATCAAATAGATTTAACTGAAGCTTGTTATGAGCCATGTTTTCATTTACCCCTGTTTACATTTACCCACATTGACCCTATTATTTTCAGCATCATAATAACTTCTCCATTGACTCCAGTTATTCGAGCGATTGCATCTGATTGTTCTCCTTGAAGTGTTTCCATTATTAGTATTTCCATAGCCTTTCTTTGGTTTATCCACATCAAGTCCAAGCTCTTCTCGAAAACGCGTTTTGATCGCTTGTTTTCTTCTCTTTTCCATCTTCTTGGTCCCAATATAATTCATAAAAAATCATGTTATTGAAATCCACCACTTACAAAACAAAGAACTCTAATTTTCCAAGATTTTATTTTCACACATGAAAAAAAAATGACGAAAAAATGACTGACCTTTTCAAATCAAATCGCTCTAGCTCAGTTGGACGCAAAATGACGCAGCTGAGCTTTTGGATTTTTATTAAGAAATATATAAGGATTTTGAATCAGCTGAGCTTGGTTCGATTACGTAGGAATCTTTTTTTTCTATGCAATCTGAAGTCGAAAAAGTGTGCAAAAAACAATTAAAAAATAAATTTTTTTAATTTTTTTTTTAATTTTTGGTTTAAATATTTACACAGCATTTGAAAAAAATAAAAATCAAAACGTTTTAGGAGCTCTCTTCCTAGTTTTACCACTCAAAGCTAAGAAAAAAAAAATTAAAAAACAGATTTTTTTTTATTTTTCATAGTAAAAAATTATTAACTTTGACTTGCTCTATAAGGCGCACCAATAACCCAAATTGAAAATTTTTTTCGAATACTCGAGCTCCAACCATTTGTAAATAAAGTGATCTAAAAGTTTTTCATTATCGACCCACCAGAAAAATGAATATTGCAAGCATTTTTGTCCAAATGGGCCACTGTGCGGTGGTGATACGCCGAAATTTTGCGGTGCGGCGCGGTCAAGATTTTTTTTACTTTTTTTTCTTTAAAAAATTAATTTCTATTTTTACTCGGGTGGTCTTTTTCTCCGTGTACAGTTTGCAGAAGTGATTTTTAAAAATTCAAAAAATTGTTTGCACCTTAACTTTTTCGTCCTAGCAGGTTTTAATACGTCGTAAGCTCTTAACATTATTCTGAACCTGATTCCTAATATTAATCTTCTATTTCTTTAAAGCTAGTTTTTTGTGCTTCCTTTTTTCTCTTCTCTAAAGATGATATTCCTTTGTTATTTTCACTTGTCTAGCTTTGTGGCGTAGTACTTTTTAAAAGGTTATTCGAGAGAAAAAACCTGGCAGCATCTTGTAATTTTTGTTTTCCTACGTCAAATTTGGCGATTGTCGCTGTTGGCTCCTCGAAAAATTGTAACATCTTTAAAAACGTGGGAGCTCTTTTATTGTCATTTAAAACTTCTTTAGTAACACTCCAAACAAAAAAGTCTTATTTTTTTGAAAATGGGTTCGTGGAAACATTCTTCAAAAAACCGAAATAAGGTTCCGGACCGTCAAGCAAAAATTTCTTTCGCACTCTCTACCAAGGTACATTGAACTTGATAGCTATCACTTGTTCAGGTTATTTTTTAACAAATTCAAAACTTCCTTCAAATCTATCCCTCTTCATTAAATTCTAGGTTAGCTTCATTCAAAAGTCAAAATGACATTTCATAGACTCCATTCAATCTTTAACTTTTTTATCTTCATTCCGTGACTTTGAATAATATTAAACTGACAACAAGTTAAAACTTCTCAAAGTCGTCGTCCCTCGACAGTCAATTCTAAGAAAAATCACCCTCTTCCGTTTTCCAATTGATTGGTAATTTATAAATCTGATCCTGGTGTTGAATAATTCAAGGCTCTCTCCCTCAGCCCGAAAAGTTGTGTTGTGCTGTCAGATATTTACGTCAATCTAAAAAGTCAAAAGTGTGTCTATTTTCATATAGCAACAAGTCTCGTCAAATACAACAACAATTAAAGTAAAAAATTAACTCAATAATTTCGAACTTCTTCTAATATCAACTTCTTGGCCTAACTTCTGATGGCACATCAATGCTTTTAAGCTTCAATAAAATGGAATTTAATCAGGCTCTCTCTCTACTCCTAACTAAAGTTAAATTTACCCAAATATTATACCTTTTTCTTTCATTAACCCGTCGTCGGTCGCCTTGCCTGCCCGATATGATGCTTATTAGACTTTGGTTGGAAGAATCGTCGTCATCGTTTTATTTTGTGAAAGGCTCATAGCGAACATCGCTTCGTTGGACGAGGACAACAACGTTAGAAAGCAAACAATACAAAAACGAAGAAAAAAAAAAAAGAAAATCAATTTTACACGAGAAAGGCGTTCTATATCCTTTTTCTTTTTTTTTTTTTTTTCTTTTCCGTGGGCGCACACAGAGCGCACACAGTCTTCTCGGTTCTTTGTTAACGCTTTGGTAAAAACTAATTAGGCAATTCACCGAGGATCCAGACTTAATTTCGTGGATTATTGTTTCCCCATTGTCCTGGAGTAAATTGAAATCCTTGTGCAGTAAACAATTAGAAAAGACGAAGGACAATTAAAAGAAAAAAAAAAAAGAAAATAAGGACAAATAAGGACAAATAACAAAAGGAGCAATGAGCAACCCACCATCGCAGGACGACAACTACACCAAACGAAGAAATGAAAACGCAATTCAACAATACAAAGTGAAAGAAGCAGTTTTGTGTAGTTATATTTTTTTTTTGTTTTGATCCTTCTTTCATTTGTCTTCTCTTTATTTTTTTTTTTTTATTTGGTTCAGGAGTCACGATACAAAGGATATCACATTCAGCTATTTGTGGGAGCACCCCTGTTTTTATTCTTGGAGTACCCCAGTCGTGTGGTACCTTGTTAAGAAGGGCCGCGCCCGGTCCGTTTGGTTAAATTCAGCCCGCACAGCACAGTTATTGGCACTCACTGTTTTCATGTGTGTGTGTATTTTAGCTTATAGTTAGGTATCAAACTTCCCCATCACTTGTTTCATTGTTTCCAATAATGAGAATCTAAGCACATCGTACATCCGGGGACACGAAACGAAAAAGATGTCCTCAAGGGAGAGCATATGCAGGCAGGAACATTTGAACAGAGTTGAGCTGAGTTGACAAGAGAAAAACAGAGCATAAAACTAATAAACATGGATTGTTGTGTTGTGTTTTGTGCTGTGTCATCTGCAGGTGAACAAGGACTATAACCTGCTTTTCCCAAAAAAGGAACATCGTATATCAACGAGAAAGAGACAGAAACAATTATTCTTCTTCTCTCTGCCATCATGCATTGGAGCTGGATGGAAACTGCCAAGCTGCCTGGGCAGCGAATTAATGCTGGAAACTTGACGAGCATTTATATATTTGTTGGGCGGTGATGGCAAATTATCGAGTAAGCCACCGCACTGAACATTGGCTCATCTTGTCTTGAAAAAAGGAGTGAGGTTTTTTTTTTTAGGTAGGTTTGAACGTCGTAGAGCGTTGTCATTATGCTTTACAAGTAATTAAAAATCAATGCCTTTGAGGGATTGACGTTGGGGGTGGAAGTGGAGTTGTATTGTCATTTAGAATTGCTCTATTTCGTTTATTTACTGCAACAAAATCAGGTCTTCAAAAAGTCAATTTGTTTTGGAGATAAAAGAAAAGAATGGAGTCATTTCTATGGAGGATTGATTCAAGTGTGGAAACACAAAACATATAGATTTCCCGGGGTAAGTAGGTATTACATATTGTTGGTTTGTCAAATTGACATTTTTGAGCCTTTGTTTGTTATTATTTTATCACTGATATTTTGATAGCTCTTAAAGTTTTTGTGAAATTTTTTTTTAAATTAAAATTTGTTTTTCGTTAAACTGTACGCAACTTCCCCAATGAAATTCTCACTTGTGCTAGAATATTCGGAGCAATTTAAGCCATATGCCATTCAAATTTAATTGTTCAGGTTATTTTTCTTGCCCCAAAAGAGTTTTTTTTTTTTTTTTTTTTGAAGACGAAGAAAAATTTTCAAAAGCTAATGGTACATATTCATTCTAGGAGCAAACACGAAATTTTTATCGATTTTTTGACGTGATAACGTCTTATAAAACGATGAACCATGTGCAAAAAATTGGAATCTTTTGGTGAGTTTTGACTGAATAATGGAAGAAACAAGTTTTAAAAAACACGTTTTTTGACCGTTTTTAACCGATTTTCATTTTTATCTTTTTTTCTTTAATAGATACAGGAATAAAGTATGTGGAGTAATCATAGACCATGACTACGACTAAATGTGTGCGAAGTTTCAATCATTTCCGTAAACACAATTTTGAGATAACGGTAAAATAAAATTTTTGATTGACTCTATAGAGTCTGTGGTTGGCACTTGGTGAAACCTTAATGACATTGACAGGAAGTTCCTGATGATGTCTTCATAAGACGAAACGCGTCGACTCATTTGTATTAAAATAAAATTTATCAACATCATTGTGAAACTTAAAAATAACAAGTGTTTTTACTATTCTTTTATAATAAAATTTTAGAATTCAACAGGTTATAACTTTTGACCAAGAGCAGATAGAAATTTTACTAAACTTGTATGAGCATCCTGATACAATTACTTTTCATTTGGTATATCACACATAACGGTAGACTAACTACAAGCTACACAATGTTAAATCAAGAAACTTGCGAAAAACCTCAAAACACCAGTGGAGATCTGTTGCCCCCCGAACAGCCACCAGTGTGGGAAGTACCGTAATCACAGTCTGGAAATTCGACATGGTTGACTTTCAAAAATTCTAACTTCTCTTGTAGGCATCTTTGAAATGAGATTGTTACGTCATATGAAAGGTGAAATAAAAAGCTTTAACATTTTATATATTTTGTAGGTATAGGAGAACATAAAAATAAATTTTTTTTTTTTTTGCTTTTTTTAATGAAATTTGATCGAGTTCAAAAAATTCTAGCTCTTTTTGTAGATGTCTCATAGACCTGATCGATATATATATATTTTGAGCTAAGACAACAAGCTTTCAGATATATAAAAATAGGTTCTTAGGGAAAAAAATGGAATTAATGACGTGAGAAGATACAAATTCATGTTTTTTTTGCTTTTTCTGATGAAAATGATTTTTTTTTCAATAAATTATTTTTATACTTTTTGCGCATTGTAAAAATTTAAAAATGATTTTATTCTTTAGCAGAAATTCTTGGCTTTTAAATTGAATCATTTTTTTGTAAGCTTTTAAAATAAAAAAATTAATATAATGAGAAAATAAAAAAGGTATTTTTTTTTTAACTTTTTCTTGTAAATTATGATTGTTTGAAAAAAGTAAACGCTTCAATTGACTCATTTTAAACAAAAGCACACAACCTGTTTTCTGAAGACGTTATCACGTAAAATCATCGTCCGTAAACCGGCTTTACAGACAACCTCTTTTTGTTTATTTTTTTGGCTTTTTGGGACCAATTACAGATTTTACTGTCTCTTCGAAAAAAACTCTTTTTCACCTATTTTTTTTTTTTATAAAAACTTTATTCTTGCTTTCTATCCCAAATTCAACATTTTTACCAAATTTCATTAGGGTGACCCATCATTTTTATTTTCACTCAACAAAACACCCTTTTAAGCATGATAATCTTATAGACACTTCTCGTTTCTTGTCCAAAAGTAACATAATTGCTGAATTTCAATAGTTGACCACTAGTATTACTCTAGAACCTATTACTCACTTTTTCAAATGTACCCATATTTTATCTACACCTTTAAAAAAAAAAAATACCCTTTCAGATAAAATAAAATGCACGACTGGGGTCGCACGTACTTGCTCTTGCAGTTCAAAGCACTTTTATGTTAGTTTACTTGTAGATTTTGCGAGCTGCCTCTATATAACTTTTTAAGAAATTTTGTTGAAATTGGGGAAGAGCCGACATTTAGTGCAAATTTTTTTAATATGAAAAAAATTTTTTTTTTTTATTTGACTTTTTTTGGAAAAAATAAAAAAGCAGTTTTATTGCAATAGCTGAATAGTATGTCTGCAAAGTTTCATCAAAATCGTTAGAGCCGTTTTCGAGTTATTTGGTTAAATTGAAAATTTTTTATGGGAGGTACACTTTCTAAGCGAGATATAAAAAAAAAACAAAAAAACCAACTTTCATAATTCCATAAAAATCATCTGTACCAAATTTGAAGAAAATCCATCCACGCGTTTAGGCTGTGGAAATGTGTACAGATGGACGTACAGACGCACAGACGCACGGACGGAATTGCGAGACCCACTTTTTTGGAATTCTCCATCATCGTAATGTTGGTTTTGATTAAAATCTCAAATTTGTTTTTCGACACGAAACCAATACTTGCCCTATTGAGCAAGTAAAAAATGTTTGGACTTGTTTTATTAGTAATTCCCATAATAAGTACCTACAAAATTTTTAATAAATTTCGTAAGGGTAACTCTTCTACTATTGATTTTATCAGACTTATCGCGGATTTTCCTTATTCCCCAAAAAAAAAAAAACACCCTTTCACCTAAAATATTTGTATAGACTGCTTAGATTCTTGGTTTCTGTTATAAATGAAACATTTTTACCAATTTTCATTGGTGTTACAATTTTTTCCCAGTTTTTGTGGTACAAATTCCGAATTTCATCATTTCTTAACAACAAAAAAAAAAAACACCCTTTCACTTAAGATAATTTCGTACACTTTATAGATTCTTAATTCTTATAACAAACAAAACTTTTTCACCAATTTTCAAAAATTAATAAAATTGAGGTCAGCTGTCATAATACCTACCTTTCTCACACATAACTCAACCCCTAAAAAAAAACACCCTTTCAGCAAAAATATTTTTGAGAACTTTATAAATCCTTTGGCCCAACTTTATCTTAAACTTTTACCCCCAATTTCATCAGTGTAGCATTTTTTTTTAGTTATATTTTAGGTGTTGAAGTCAAAAAACAAGCACCCTTATTTTTAATCGGCAATAACTCTTCTTAGAGCAATCGTATTGACTTTATTTTCATGTCATTAGACTCAAAATCAAAAATACCTTAAAAAAATGTGTCATATGATAATATTTCACAAGCAATTTTTTTCACTATATTTTTGAGCTTCACCCCCTCCCTCTTGTCCGCGAAAAAACACCCTTCCATCCAACTTTTTTTTATAGACTTTTTTATCCTTGGTTCTTATCCCAAAAGCAAATTTTTTGCCAAGTTTCATGAGTGTAACAATTTTTTATTTTGTAAATGCCTATTTTCCTGTACTATAAGGGGTGTTTGCTGAAACGACTTTTAAATTTTTTTTGGAAACAGTTTCAAATCAAACACCCTTATCACCTACTCAATTACCTAGACTTTAATCCGCGATAAGGATGTGCTCTAGTTAGGAACAAGAACAACGAAAAAAAATCCTCTTTATCATCGTTCTTTCGCTTTTTACAAGGTCCTCAACAATAAATGTGAATAGAAAAAACCTTTGTCACCAAAAATAATGATTTATTACAAAGTTTTTCCCCTCTAATTTATGACTTTGATAATGTGTCAAATGTCTTATCCTTCTAATCTGTTCCAACGAAAATATATAAAAAAGAAAAAAAAAATCCTTCCCAATCATCAAAAAAGAAACAAAAAAAAAAAAAAAAAACCCTCCTCCGAAAGAAGAATTCAACTTGAAAACTTTAAAGATTAATGTTTCTATCTACTTTCCTTTCCCACAGAAAAACGCGCTCAAACGATTTAATAAGAAAAATAAAAAAAAAAAACATAAAAAATAAAAATAAAATGCAAAACAAGAAACTTATCTGTTTTGAATTCGAAACTCCTGTTTCCGTTCCTGTTTAAAATGTTTTTTTTTTTTTTTTTTGTCTTGTTTTATTGGTTTGTGTGATTGTGTCCTTGTTTGTTTGTGTGTATGTATTATTTTTTTTTTTTTTAAATTAATGTTACTATTATCCTGTTATTGACTTTTTCCATTGTCGTAATCCGATTGGAAATAACTTAGAGCCAGCACTCTTCCTTCCACAATTTTTTTTGTAAAATCCTCTTACAACCAAAGCAACACCAAGGACATGACAGCCAGCCAAAGCCAACGAAGAAAGAGTGCATCTCTCCATTTCCTATCAACCAATACCCATCAAAATCCCCACCCAATTCCGCAAGAGTTTCTTTCCAGTTCCATTCGCAGTTTGATGTTGTGGTAATCGAATTTTTTTGTTACTCTTCTTAATTTTTTTTTTTTTTTTTGCTTTTGCTTTTCTTTTGCAGTGTTACAACTTATCCAAAAGAAAGTCCCTACTTAGCGAAAGTTAGACGAACAACAAAAATATTGAAGAAGAAAAAAAAATATATGAGAGCAAAAAAAAAAACATAGAATAGGGAAAACTGTCAGGACGATGATGGTGAGGAGGCTATTGAGGTGAGGTGCAAGGAAGTCCACAGTTATGCCAATAGCTTTAAGGAAAAATTATTTCCTGTTTTCCTTGGAGAAAATTGATTTTGAAACGAGCCCCATTCCCATACTATTTCAGACCGCGACACAGGGACATGACGAACACAACAACGAACCACGACGATCAAGGGAAATGATTATGATGATGGTAGAATGGGCAAGAAGTGCAGGGCTGGAATTTTATTTCCCAAAATAGAAAGTAAATATTATTCAAAAATTTTAAATAGGTAAGGCATTTTAAAGGCACGTTTAAGGATTAGTTATGAATGAAAAATGAAATGAGTAACAGAATTAAGTGCAATAATATCAGGCTAAATGATAAAAATTTAAGGAATTTTGTTAAAAATAAATATTCTCAGAATAGCGAAAATTTACAGGTAGTTTTGAAATGCTTGACTTAAAAATTCGGTAAAACTGAAAAAGTTGTTAAAATTGTTTGAAAATTAAAAATTTTTTTTTAAACAATGCTGAGCCATTAAAAAAACCGTCAATGGCATGAAAACATTGACTATGTGGGTTATTTTTTACTGGCATAGCATTGGTGCAAGTTTTGGGCAGATTTTAGTATTTCTGTATTTTAAATATTCGAAATTTTCGATTTTCTGGATTCACAATTTCAGGATTGTGTCCGTCTTCCATTTTTAACGTGCAGCCTTCCTCAGATCTTCGTACTTCAAATTCGAACCCTTTAATTCGCTAAAATAAATTTGTGTTCAAAATTTTAATCCATTTTTTCAACCTTTAAGAGTCCTACTGAAGAATTTGTTTTTGCAGGTTCCTCTTTATTGAAAATTCAATTATTGTTTAAATTACACTGGTCAACAAAATTGAACTTTTTTTTTGCCACAAGAACCAAGATATACTTTTCTAAAGGTTTTTGACATGCTGAACTCGAATCTAAAGTCAGAAAAATTTGATTGGCCTCCGTTTTTGAGATATTACCATTATAAAATGCTTAAAAACGTCATTTTGGGTGTTTTCGAGCTTCTAGTTTTATGTGGGGTAATTCATTATAAACATATTTGTACCGGTGATTATAAGAACAAAAATATTCTTCTTTCAAAAACTGTTTAAATTTTCCCGATATCTCTTTTATTGCTCGAGATATCTTAAGTTTTAGTTATTAAGCCAAAGAGAAACTAAATTTAATCTAAATTTTAAGTCAATCGGCATACAATTTTTGGCACAAGAACCAAAATATACTTTTCTAGAGGTTTTTGGGTTGCTAAACTCGAATCCGCAATCAGAAAAATTTTATTAGCTTCGGTTCTTAAAATATAACTGTTATAAAAAAAAAAACATTTTTTGGCATTTTATACCAGTAATATTTCAAGAACGGAGGCCAATAGAATTTTTATGATTGCGGATTCAAGTTCAACAGCCCAAAAACCTTTAGAAAAGTATATTATGGTTGTTGTGGCAAAAAAAAGTTTAATTTGGTTGGCCAGTGCTGCTTCTGAGCCAAAGATCGGTACTTAATTTTTTAATATCTCGAGCAGTAAAAGAAATATCGGAAAGATTTAAACATTTTTTGGAAGAATAAAACCAGTTCTTATAGACACCGTTATAATTTTCAAAATGAATTATCCCACATAAAAACATAGCCTCGAAAACAGCCAAAATGACGTTTTTCGGCATTTTCTAACGGTAATATTTGAAAAACGCAGGCCAATAAATATTTTCTGACTTCAGATTCAAGTTCAGCACATCAAAAACATATAGAAAAGTATATTTTGGTTCTTGTAGCAAAAACCTTGTCGACCAGTCTTACCTATCAGTGAAAAATTTAGTTTTCTTCTTTAAGAGATGTCACCTGACATTTTTGCACTTTTTTTTATTTTTGGTCCCTAAAACACAATTAAGCATCAAAAATGTGCAAAACCAGGCGGCTTTTCCTAGTCTCTTAAAGTTGTTAAAATCGACTAAAATTTTAAACAAAATTTTATCAGGGCTACTTTCGTAGATTTGGGGTTTCGAGGGGTCCTCAATCAAAAACGAGCCAGAACAAAACAAAATAATAAATACATTTTAGCTACAATAAAAACCTAAATATTTATATGATTCCGTTTTTAAAGAATTTACAAAGTTTATTGAAAAACCAAATTTTCGAAATGTTTATTTAAAGACGCAAGCAGCTAAAACTACTGAAGCGATTTACTTCAAATTTGGTTTTTTTTTATGTTTATTTATTTCTTAAAAATGACTTAAACGCTCATATTATTAAAAAGTACTAACTCTTTTTATGAAAAAACTATATCGAATAATTATAATTCGATTAATATTAAATAAAATATAAAATTCTTTTACGTTTATAAAAATTTTATAACACTTTTCCAAAAACATTGATTTAAAAAAAAAAAAAAGGATTTTTTTTTAATCCAAATATGCTTTTGAAATTTTTGTATGGTTCTAGTACTCGTTCTTCTTAGATCGCAAAAGATTTCTGATTGAAATAAAAAGAATCCGTTTAAACTCTGTTAAAATCAAAATGAACTCCACTTTATTTTAATAAGAATTTACATTAAAAAAAAATAAGTGTATCGACTAAGAATGAAATGATTTCTCCTTAATTTTATGCATTCTTACTGAAATTTAAAGAATAAACAAACAAAAAAATGAATTATTCTTTTAGAAATCCGCTCATTTTAATTCAGATTACATTTGTTTTAAGCATGTATTTTTTTCCTCTTTTTTTGAGGTAGGAACCTAAATGCTTCTGTAAAAAAAAAATCGTTAAAATCGGCTAAATCGTCAGGGAGAAATTCTGTTTTTTTTTTATCACGCTTTATTTACTAAATTCGGCATAAAAATGTTTGTCATCCAAAATAAATTTTTTTTTTTTTAATTTTTTTAAAGAAATTGCAAATTTTTACTCAAAATGTAGAATAGTTTTTTCAACATCCCCAGCCCCCTTTAAACGTCTAATTGATCGATTTAAATACTTTTTTACAGTGTTCATATCTCTTAAATGGGTCTATTTTTTATGAAACATAATACTTTTATTTCCATTTTAGGAATATTTTTAAGAAACTTTGAAAAATGTTATATTTCATATTTTTTGAAAAACCATTTTCTTCTCATTCTTGAATTTTTCTAGCAGCTTAAAATAGCAAGGTTAAAATTTTAAATAAATTTATCGTTATGCTTTGGTTACCCTATGGCTAATTATATCCTTCTGTCAATTTTTTTTTTTTTAAAGGTTTTATAAAAGCAATACTGAATTACAGATTTATTTATATTTTTTATATTTAAAAATTATAAGGTTGAATTACTTTTGGTAACAATTTATGCTCTAAATAATTATTTCTTAATTTTCATAATGATAATTAATATATTTAGATTGTTTTTTTGAGCCTTTAATTAGTCCTGCCTACATACTCTTACCTTAGGTTTTTTTTTATTTACTTACAAAATTATACTATATACAAAAATGACTCTGGGCACCCTATTACTTGAATATACACTGAGGGAAAAAACAACTTAAAATTAACGAAAACCACGTTGATTCAACTATTTTTCGGAATGATTTTGCGTTGAGGACAAAAATTTTAAAATCAAAGTGGAACATCGTAAGTTTAAAGTGGTTTGCCGTTATAAAACATTTTTAAATCAAAGTTGTTTCAACTTTAAAAAAAAGCATCAATTTATTAAAAAAAAAGAAAAAATGGGCAGCCGCTGGGGATCGAACCTACAACTCTTAGATTACTAGGCGAATGCTTTACCAACGTACCTACTATCTCACTGTTGAAAATTAGAGTGATAAAATGCAACAAAAGCTGAAGTCTGACAAAAATAAAAAAATTTCTTACGTGCGTCGTTTCAATTTTATTTTGAAGAAGTTTAATGTTAATTTTTTCAACATTAAATCAACGTTGAACATTTTACATTTTACGTTGCGTTTTTTCCCTCTGTAGATTATAATTGTTAGCCTTGTATCCTAGCAAAACCAATTTAAAATGTAATATATAAAAATCTCGTGTGAAAGTGTTTGTTATCAAACTTCTCCGAAACGCACAGTGTGTCGAGCCCATACAAAAGTTTATCATAAATACTTGCAGCTAAGTTTTTGGAGTTTTAATATCTTTTTTTTGTGTTTTTATGGCAGGAATAGAAAAAAAAATTACAAATTAACAAATTAAACAACCTATTACTTTTTTTTTAGTATAATTTATGAAATTAACATTTATTGAAGAAGCCACTTGTGAGCAAAATTAATTTATATATAAACAAAAATATACTTTTCGTAAGGTTTTTGGTGTGCTGAACTCGAATCCGAAGTCAGAAAAATTCTATCATATCACGTTTTTGAAATATTCCCGTTAGAAAATCTTAAATGTCGTTTTTTAACAGTTTTTGAGGTTATGTTCTTGAACGTGGTGATTTATTTTAAATAAATTTGTGACAGTTTCTAAAAGAACTAAATGTTTTCTTTTAAAGTCCGTTTAAATCTTTTCAATGGGCCTTACCAATAATCAAATTTAAAGCTCAGTTAAATATTTAACTGAGCTTTAAATATTTCTCCATACCAATAACCAATTTAATAGTCAGGTTAAGGGTTAACGCCACGTTAATTTTATAGTTGGGAAACTGAACTATAAACGCACGGTTAAATGTAAACACACGGTTTGCACTGTCATTTGACAGCAAAAAAAAAAAAATTGTCAAGTCACGAGTTGTTGAGAAAAATTAATAACATTGGCGGCAATTTATTAAATAAGAAAATGGAAAAATGTATTGTTCATAAATATTTATATTTTTATTAATAAATATTCATTACTTTCAGAAAAGGCTGAAAAAGAAAACTAACCCCCTGAATACAATGGTGTAGCTGTGGCTGTAGCTTGTAGCGCAAGTTCAAGAATTCTCAACTTTTTGCTCAGCTAACGCCATTGTTGTTTCCCTCAGTAAAATTTTGGCAGTACTACAAGCCACAGATACACCATTGTATTCAGCAAGTTAAAAAGAAATAGAACTGCAAATTTTCATCGTCGTACTTCACGACACGATAGAAGAACTTTTTTTTAAGCACTTTTGGCTTCCTTGCTTGGGCTCCATTTTTTAACTTTTACAACCAAAATAAAAATATATGAAGATATGTAGGTATTTTGTAGTTATGTTTGTGTTCATTATTACATTACATGCATAAAATGTCACTTCAATGATGTCATTTTGACAACAAATGTAATAGATCTGGTAATAGAAGCACAATTAGTTAAACGCGTGTTTATTTTGATTATTAGTATACACTCAATTTAACGCCACGGTAAAATTTAACCCGACGATACTTAAACGTGTGTTTAGCGATTCATTATTGGTAAGGCCCAATATCTTTTTTCTACTTTGAGAAATCTTAAGTTGAAGTCAACTTGTTTTGTTTATCTTCTCTATACAAAAAAATCGTATGTTTATTTGCGTTTCATAGCAAATCTCGAATAGTTTTTTGTCAATCGCTTTCAAGTTTTGAAATACCTAACGTTTTATTTGCATTTTCGTAAATTCTTATATCGGCGAGGTTGGTAAATACGCTATAATACACAGTAGAGCGTGGCCGGGTCAAGTAATTATATTAAAAATTTAGTATGCAGAAAAATATAATTTTTTTCTTGTTGAAAACAATATTTAAAATATTATTAATTACATAATCAGCTTTTTGTTACTTGTGTATGGCTAAAAATTATTAAAAACATCGATTTTTTCATTTTTGTGATCCCCTTGAAGATGTTTCGCAAAAAATGAATTATTTTGAGTACTTGACTCGTAGCACATAAATGTGAATATCTCTGGTAATCGCAAACAGAAGCTGACCAAACTTTGCCAATATTAAGTACAGGCCTAAGGGAAAATAATATAAAAAAAATTATCGATATGATTTTATATGTTTTTTTTTTAAATTGAGTTTAAAAATTAATTTTTTTTTTTTTTTGCCATTTATCAAAGAAATTTTAATAACTCATATATAATTTTATAAATTTAATTTTTTTTTTGTTATACGTTTTACAACAACACTCAAATAAACAAAATAACATTAACAACATTTTTCAAACAATTACCAAACGTGAAATATACACTCTCAAAGATTCCCATAAATTCCTCAAAATATTTTCGATTTCCGAGGTACTCATGTTTCGGAGCTTATTTTGAAATCATAACCTGGGTTATTTTCTAAGATAAATATGTTTTCATATGAGTTGACACTTCTAAATTATATTTTAATAGCAAAAATATTAATTTTTAACAAAAAAAAAAGTGATTTAGCATAAGGGGACGACACACTGTGAAACGGCTGGACCGATTTATATGAAATTTTGTACACATATCGGGTAGGTCTGAGAATCGGCCAACATCTATTTTTCATGTACATAAAAGGTAAGGTTGGTCCACCATAAACTTTTTTTTTATTTCTGAGGAAACATTTTTTTTTTAATTTTTTTATAATTCACTATTGAAAAATACATATAATTCTAAATTTTAAACATTCTAAGACCAACCAATGTTTTTTAAACGCAATTTTTTGTTGAAAATCAAAGTGTTTTATTATTGTGAAACATTTTGTATTTGTTTTTTTTTTTTTTGTTTTTTTTTCTGTCGAAAAATATGAATTTTTGATCATTGTAATGTCAAATAAATCATATTTAGTGGAAAACGGGGAAGGGTATAGCCCGACATGACTTTGTACAGCCCGTATCAGGCAGACTCAATACTTAAGTAGGCGCGTATTTTTTCGGGTCTTATTTTTTATGAATTATGACAAATTTTGTTATTGGTTTGTCGTTGATTTGGTCAGTTTTGTTAATTGGAATTCTTTGGTGTCAACTGGGAAAGCGAATGTGAAAGTGAACTTTTGTATCTTTGGCAAAAACAATATAGTCTAAGAGCCCAGAGCAAATTTTGGGAGTGGATGTATAACCGAAATATGAGTATGCAGTTTTAAAGTCTTATGGGCTTTATTAACGAATTCAAAAGTCTGGCAGCTTTAAATCGTGGATTTATATGGTTTTGGGGGGCTTAAATAACGCGAGTTTGCCAATCAAGGTGATTAGGCTAAATAAACACAAATTCACTTTCTGAATACAAGCACTTATTCTCTGTCATTTATCCTCAGCTTGAAGATATCAATCTTAATGGTGCGATCAATAGAACTCAAGATATAAGCTGTTTAATAGCCTGTTTTCACTAGAGCCCAAATGAGATAATTACGCAAATTATCTCATTTCGAATGTTGCATCGACAAGATTGAATTATTCAAGCTTTGGGAAGATTACAAAAAATTTAAATAAATACTAGAAATGCTGGAACGAAGTCCGCCGGGTCAGCTAGTATTTTATAAATATTTGAAAGTTTAATTAGTCCTAGGTACTTACAAAATTATAGTTTAATTACTCCGGACACCCAATTACTTGAATATACTAAGTCTTTGTCTTTTATATCAAACCAGGCTGTTTGCTATATTCTTTTTAATTGATAAACTTTAATGACTTCTGGTAACCCTTTTGTTTCTAAAAGATTTTACAGTTATTATATAAATAAAATATGTATATAAAAGCTATTGTAAAAACTCGTTATTACTATATTTTAATGTTTTACCATATCAGGACTATTAACCCTCTGTCGGCACACGGGTGCGAATTTGGCAGGATAAAAATAAAAAAAATTATGATTTTTCAAAAAAGTGGTCACAAAAAAGTCTTTTTACAAGGGTGAAAATATTTTTTTTCGGAATTGTGAATACAATATTCGAATTCCCCGGAATATTCTGCATCAATTTCATACTTGATGCTCTATAAAATATTGCGACCGAAAAAAGTTAAAGCGACATGAGAAAGTATAAACCAAATTCGCACCCGTGTGCTTATCACGTCACAAAAAAGAGGTGTGCCTCATTTTTTCATTTTTAAATTTGATGGCAACCTTACAGATTTACCTAAGTTATTGCAAACTTATATTTCACGATATGTTATTAAAAGATATTGCTGTACCAAATTTCAGTTCTCTATATCTTATGAAGTTATATTTATTTTTATTGAAATTTTTTCACTTGTTTATATACTTGCTGAACTTTCTTACATCGTCTAACATTACATTTACAAATATTCTTCTAGTACCGATTTTCAGTCTTGTGAGTAATCGTTTTTTTTTTTAATTTATAGGTAATTGTATTTATTAATTTTTTGTTTTTTTGTTTGAGGACACTTGGCAATCCTTTTTCAAAAATTCAGCTTTCATTATTTCTCTTGTCTAACAATATGGCAGTTAATGTTTCGTTTATCCATGAACCATGAAAATCATATAGGATTTTCATCATTAGACCATAGACTACCCTTAGACTAAAAAGATTACGTATACGCCATACATCATCAATCTAAAAAATAAAATTAATACCTAATTTTTCCTAATTTCACCTTTACCTTTCGAAATTTTCATTAAATACGGCTCTGAATTCTAGCTCATGAGATGGTCTGAGTCAAATTACTCATCAGAGAAGGTACAAAATAAATATCATCCAGCCCTTGGTCCATACACTACACACTGATGAGATATTTTCCGCGTATGCCAGCTACCTTTCCTTCCGCCATATATTCGTTATAGGTGCGGGCGCCAGCTTCCTGAATGTTTTTGTTCACCTCTCACCGTATACATCATCATCATTTCTCGCACAGAAAAGAACCATAACCAAGGGCAAACACAATGGCAGAGAACTTTTGTTCCTCCCAGTGTATAGTTGGCCCCATTGTATACTCCCTCTGTTTTCCAGGAATTTCAACACCATAGCCAGCATCAGCAGCAACCAAACCAGCCAGGCTCAGAACACACAGAGCGGCCTTTTGATCTCTCAATAAACTCACACGACTGTGAAATTTTTCCTTTTCCCAATTTTTTGTTGACGTTGTAGGTATACGCAGGGAATGCGGTACGATTTTTTTTTTTTCTTTTCGCAAAACGCAGCCTCATGTGCTGGCAATAAGGATGATGGCGTGTGTGTGTGTGTTAAATAGGGGAGTGCGGTATGGCAGTCGTTGAATATTTCCGCTGTGTTAAATGTGGCTAAAACGATGTCACCCACTGCCAACACCACCCCCAACCACCTCTACCATCGATAGATGGATGAATTTTTTGTTCTTGTTCGCATATTTGTTGTTGTTGTTTTTTCGAGTTTTTCCTTTATTGTGGGGAGTTGATGGTGTGGGAGTGTGTGTTGATGCCGCGGAGCATTTTGAATGTAAAACATTTTAAAATGAAAAGAGGAAGTGGTTAAATGAGTGAGAGAGAGAGCCGGTGTCTATAAGGTAAACGGGCGAGGAAGGATGTGGGCTGGTGAGCCATTCATTTTCAATCCGCCATACTCTCTCTCTCTACCATCGCGCCATCGAGAGTTATGGTGGCACAAAATGATTGCCGGCATAATAATGTCGATGATGATGATGGTGATGATGAAGCTGGCGTAGAAAGTGAGGCATCAAGGATGACAATGTGATGATGATGGGGGTGGGTGGGCAAGCGGAAGGAAGTTGAAAAGACCAAGGACACAGGAACGACGTCGTCGGTGGTCGACGACGACGGCGGGCGGCAGTGACGGTGGAAGAGGTACAAAAATATGGAGACGGCAACTAAAGCAATGGCTGCTCCTCTGCTCTTTGCCTGGTCTATATCCTTGTATGTGGCGGTGGTTATGGTAATGACTGAGTGTTTAAAAGCGGAAATAATTGAATTTGCCAGGTCGATGTTGTTTTGGTCCCGCTGAGGATTTGTGAATTCATTGATCTATCGATTTCTGGCATTGAGGGCAATTTCCGATAAAATTTGTTTCTCCATGCGGTGGAGTTTTTTTTCTCGTTTTTTTGTTTTTTTTTTTTTTTAATTTCTTCTTTGATTCACACCATCAATTCCAGCTTTGTCGTCGTCGTCGTTGTAGTCGTAATTATTTATAAAGTCAAGGCTTTAATATTTTATTTTTAATATTAAAGGTCGAAGGGGTTTTTGAAATTGTGTTTTTTATTGATAATTTATCATGGGATTTGGAAAATAACTGCATTTTATACCTCAAGTAATATGGTTTAATTTGTATAGCTGAATATCAATTGGCACTATCTATATATAAAAGTTTAAAAAGCATAGTTTTGTTACTTAAAAATGTTTTAGAAAAATTGTGGTTAAATCTTCTTTTCACATTCAGAAGGTTTTTTATAAAAATCAGGATGTTGTGGAAAAGAATAATAAGCTGCAAGATAAAAGCGGGCCCAATTCCAAATATCGAGAGCCTGTATAGTGATCTAAAAGAATTTCTCCAATTTTTAGAAATAAACAACCATCTTTAAACAAACTTTAACAAGGAGATTCTGCTTAGAAGATTTTATAGCCAAATAGCTCGTTAACATTGCATAAAAGAAGAAAATCTTTATAGAGGTGACTTATGACGGACACTCATTTTTCAGGCATACTTTCCAACTGTTTTACCTACCGTGTACTTAGTGCTGGCAGTTACAGAATAAAAAAAAAAAATCATGTGTGCAATTCACACGTGGTAGAAGTGAAACCTTAAAAAATTATTTTTCTTGCAAAAAAAAAAAAATAGAAAAAATCTACCTATTTTTATTCTATCACCTTCAAATCCATGTTTTTTATATGTCAACCTATATAAATTTTATATCATCTGAAAGCATATTGTCTTAGCTGAAAATATATATATCGATCAAGTCTATGAGACATCTACAAAAAGAGCTAGAATTTTTTAAACTCGATGAAATTTCATAAAAAAAAAGCAAAATAAACATTTATTTTTATGTTCTCATGCTATTAATTCAATTTTTTTGTTTGACAACCTATACCATGTGAAAGCTTATTGTTTCACCTTGTATAATGATGTATAAATCTTTTTTCAAAGATGTCTACAAGAGAAGTTAGAATTTTTTAAAGTCAACCATGTCGAATTTCCAGACTGAGATTACGGTACTTCCTACACTGGTAGCTGGTCATCGCCAACAGATCTCCACAGGTGTTTTGAGGTATTCTTCAATTTTTTCAATTTAAGATTGTGTAACTTGTAGAGAACGTACCATTATTTGTATGTGCACTAGATCAAAAGATATAACGTGTGTTGGAAAAAAACATCTTTTTACCGTTATCTCCGAATTTTGAATATGAAATTAATTGAAATTTTGTACAATTATAATGTATTTAATTACCTATCTACAGTACAAATTTCATTCATTTATCTATTAAAAAAAAAAAGTTATAACAAGTTGAAGTCGTGTCGCGTTTTCGTTTCATCTTTTTTCAAATCACTACGATACTAAAGAAGTTTTCACTTCAAAAATTAATTTTTTTTCGATAATGGATTCATACATTTTTTAAAAATTTTTTATAGGTACTTCGTTTTATTTTAATTTCTTAAAAATTAAATACAAACTTCGTTAGAAGGCATGTTTTGAAGTATTTAATCGGAATTTATTTCTTAGAATAGAAAATTTTAGATCACATACAAAATTCTCTGCAAAATTAAGACGAGCTAAAATTTATTAAAGAATTTCAGACGAGTTGTGCCCAACTCCAGTTAAAAATCAAATTTTTGTTTGGAACTGCATCTTTTGCATCTATCACAATCTAGAGCACGGAAAAAAAGTGGTGAAAAGGGGAGATAAAAAATGTCAGATAAAATTAAGGTCTATCTGCATTATATAAAAATACCTACCTACAAATTTCCAAAATAATAAAAATTGGAATTGTGTTTTAAATGAAAAATTAATCGACACATAAAAATAAAATTTTAAGAAAATTAATTGTTACTTGGTATAAAAATTAATTGCATCAAAAAGAAAAAACTCATATTTTTAATAATTTTTTTTAATCCAAAAATTATTTTATTGAAAATTTTCCATAATTAAAAAAAAAAAATAAATTAAAAAAATCGGTTGTATTGCAGTTCTATTTTTTTAACGATTCCAAAAGTAATAAAATCTTAATGTAATAGTGGAATTTTATTTATTTTACTGTGTGTTTTTTTTTTTTTTTGAGGTGACACCATATTTGCAGCCCCCGATGCCACCCATGCTAGCTACGCCACTGGTCACGACGCGCGCCGTCGGATTAACATAAAGATTGGGACTTTGAGAGTATTTTTTTTTAAACTCAAGCAACGTTTTAGATGAAAGCGGTTTCTAACCTAGCGAGTAAGTGTTTTCAAGTGATTTATAGCTCAAGCGAATTCTTTCGAATAGGGTGATAAAAATCTTGAAATCGGTAGATAAAGGCAATTGAAAACATTTTTGTTTGCTAAGAAAAATCTAAACAAATCAAAATTCAAGTTACTTTTTTTTAATTTATTGAAATAGTAATTTATTTTTCGTAAATAATAAGAAATTATTTTCAGAATTCTACTACTGATTATAACAAGCGACTATAGGCATGTTTTTTCTATTACTCAGTAGCTACTCATTTGTAGAAAAAACACGCCTTATATAACTTGCTCAGGTACAACAGTGAATTATTTATTTTATAAATATTTTTTTTTCTTTAAAAAAATGTATAAAAAAAAAGCCTAGTACGCAGCTAAAGCGAAACAAAAAATGTTTAAGTCTGTAAGTCAACAGCGAACATGTTAACGAAGAAATACCATCGAGTGTTATGTCCAAAGTCAAAACAATAAAAATACACATATAAAAATTCAAGAAAAAATATCAGAAAAATAAGTCTTAAAACAAAAACAAACAACATTAAATTTCGTTCAAGATTTCGTTGTGCTATTTTTGTTTGAAAAATTTCGTTTCGCTTCAGCTGCGTACTAGGCTTATATCTATAAAAAAATTATTAAAAAAAAAACAACTTTAAATTTTTTTCTAAAGAAAAAATTTAGGTACATACTCTATATAAAAATCATAATTTTTTTTCAAAATTAAAACCATTTTTAATAAAAACACACTATTTTTACATTTCTTAACCAAAATTAATCTATTTTCATTTCTAACAAGAAAAAGCTTCAAGTAATTTTCCGAAAAAGTTGATGTGCGACCCAGTCCTGCTTTTTATTAATACAATATTATAGGGTTATGATTATGTAAACTTTTCCAAAATTGGTAGGTATATGTAAGTACCTGAGCGATGGAGTCTTCAAACAAATTCCTTGTACTAATGGGATTTGTTAATATCTTTTTTTTTTTTTTTAATTTTTTCACTGTCGTTACCCGGTACGTAAAGGGCTGTTTCGATGCTGAGAATGAGAAAGTAAAATAATATAACTCGTGGAATAGACTGTATATTTTTTTTTTTTTTTTCAAATCTCTTTAACTTTTCTTCTATATTTTATTCAAAAGAAACACAACACACGTTAAATACTAAATACCCGAACCTACATCTTCATAATAATAATCTTCCTTATATTCCCTAGATAAGTATTTATATGTTCTACTTGGAAACAAAACTTATAGAAATGAAATGCCATGAAAATCGCCACCATATAGCTCCTAGGCTATTAATACAATTTATTTTATTTTCATAAACCTATCATTATGGTTTGCTTCTTTTTACCGCAATAAACAATCTTTCTTTTACCCAATAATGAAAATGTGTTTCATATTTGTGTGTGTGTCTGTGTATGGAATCTACTTAAAATCTTTAGTTTTTCTTCTTTTTTTTTTTTTCTTGCGAATAAAAACAAACTATTCTATGTGTGGTTTCGTCCCTAAAGATATTCTTCATAAATAAATCCACCTTGTTACAACGACGACGCATCCCCTAGGAGTTGGGAGAGAGAGCCTTCTTCTTTTAAGCCACCACACATACTTAATTGCTGATATATGATACCAGGGCCTATTGAAGAAAAAAGCCGTTAATATACAAGATGTCCGTTCTCTTTCTGTGTGGAGGCTCGGAGGTGTTCAAATCCTTGCATTAAGCCAATTCACTGGAAATACATTCAAAACACAGCTAACACCACCCGGACTTACACTCTTTATGTCGCTTTTTTTGAAGATTATCAATGAAATACGATCCTAGGCTTTTCTATGGCTAAACACACTGACATCGTCGTGTTGTATCCACAGAGAGTCGTAGTCGAGGATGAAAAAGGAAATCGGAAAAAAGCCCACGACTGTTGCTGTGCTGTACTGCTAACGGTTTGGTTGCTGTGCTGACTTTTCAAAAGAAAAATGAAAGAAGTTAAAAAAAAGAGAAAATTCTTATCACGGATGACCCCATTAAGGCAACTTAACCGCAGCAACGAAAATGTGTGTATAATGTAGGCCCCGCACCCGCACCCACACCATCCATCGTGACCTGACCATCTCTACAATATCTACATCGGCATCGTCACCGCCATTGCCATCGCCACCATAATAGTAGTTGTGTCGTCCGTTTTCAAAGATTTGTCGTGATGTATTCATTTTGGATGGTTTGATACCGACTTCGCTATGACAACAAAGCATATTCAAATGCTTAAGTGCAGTGGTAGCGAACCTTTTTTCAATTTGCGTACACAGAGAAAAATATGACCCGCTAAAAATTAACAGATTGCCATGTTGTTTTACCTTCCATACATTTCATAAGGAAATCTTATTAAAATCAACGATTAATAAGGTTTTTTTAAGGAGATTTCTTATTATTTTTATAGAGAAAATCTTATTAAAATTTGACTGAAAAGTTGATTTTTTTGTGGTCTATTTTTCTCTGTGTACCAAAATATTTTTTATGCCTGAGGTAGTCTTAACAATATTAAAGAATAAACAATATATATTTTTGTTGTGATTTCACTACTTTTTGCAAGGTATGGCTGTAGAATTGAAAGTCTCTATATTTGATGAAAATTCGCCCCCTGGCTGAAATTCTCAAATTTTAAATTTTTTCCTTTGTATAAACTACCAGCTCTACCGTTCTACCAAATTTCAACATTCTGCGATAATCAGAAGTGCTCTATAATATTTTATGAAAATTCAGCGGAAATGGGCGGTTGCCACGCCCCCTGGCTGAAATTCTCAAATTTTAAACTTTTTCCATTGTATAAACTACCAGCTCTACCGTTCTACCAAATTTAAAGATTCTACGATAATCAGAAGTGCTCTATAATATTTGATGAAAATTCAACGGAAATGGGCGGATGCCACGCCCCTTGGCTGAAATTCTCAAATTTTAAATTGTTTCCTTTGTATAAACTACCAGCTCTACCGTTCTACCAAATTTCAAGATTCTACGATAATCAGAAGTGCTCTATAATATTTGATGAAAATTCAGCGGAAATGGGCGGATGCCACGCCCCTTGGCTGAAATTCTCAAATTTTAAATTTTTTCCTTTGTATAAACTACCAGCTCTACCGTTCTACCAAATTTCAACATTCTGCGATAATCAGAAGTGCTCTATAATATTTTATGAAAATTCAGCGGAAATGGGCGGTTGCCACGCCCCCTGGCTGAAATTCTCAAATTTTAAATTTTTTCCATTGTATAAACTACCAGCTCTACCGTTCTACCAAATTTAAAGATTCTACGATAATCAGAAGTGCTCTATAATATTTGATGAAAATTCAGCGGAAATGGGCGGATGCCACGCCCCTTGGCTGAAATTCTCAAATTTTAAATTTTTTCCTTTGTATAAACTACCAGCTCTACCGTTCTACCAAATTTCAACATTCTGCGATAATCAGAAGTGCTCTATAATATTTTATGAAAATTCAGCGGAAATGGGCGGTTGCCACGCCCCCTGGCTGAAATTCTCAAATTTTAAATTTTTTCCATTGTATAAACTACCAGCTCTACCGTTCTACCAAATTTAAAGATTCTACGATAATCAGAAGTGCTCTATAATATTTGATGAAAATTCAGCGGAAATGGGCGGATGCCACGCCCCCTGAATTGAAAATCTCAAATTTTCGATTTTTTCCTTTGTATACACCACAAGTCCTATCACCGTGTAAAATTTCAAGTTTCTACGATATCGGGAAGTTCTCCATAATTTTGATGATCTGTCAGTGAGTCAGTGAATCAGTGAGTCAGTTACGGTTTTTGCTATTTTTGAAGCCCTATATCTCAGAAACTACTCATCGTAGGAGGCTGAAATTTTGTGAGGTGTTTGGTTTTGACCAGCTCAACAAATGTAGCGAGTTTGAAATTTCTATCATCTTTGGTGTGGAAGTTAGAGGGGGGTCGAAAATGGCCTGAGTTGTTTCCTGTAAATAAGGGTGTAGTGCCAAAGTTGCTAGAGAACTTGGCTGGGCACTACCGTGCCCCTTGATCACAAAATCCGATCGTGGTGACGATTTGTATGAAATTTCACATTACGGACGGATTCCGTGATTATTTTTTCGGGAATCGTAGCAAATTTCCGGCGCGAATGGTATTAATTTGCTAGCCAAAAATAAAGCAAAGGCAGTCTTAAAGGAAAGCCTGAAAATTGGGACCCGCAAGTCCGTTTGTCATTCTGTAATCCAGCTTCATAGACTGTGCCAATTCAATTTTTAGAGCTCAAAAGTTGAAAAAATTATTAGCAGCATAGGTATGGGTGGTGGGAAAATTTATAATAGGTAAATGGTATTGCATTGGTCTAGCAACTAGACTTTCTTTTGAAAAAAATAATTAAAAAGTTGTAGAAATTAAAAAAGATCTACAACTTCTATTCAAATCATTTATTTTACATATATATACCTTAACTCAAAAATATTGAGAAAAGTGCAAAAATACGATTTTTTTTGTTTTTTATTTTTATCTTTTACAAAAATTGTTGGATTTTTAGAAAACTTGGTTAAATATTTTTACTTTTTATATTTTTGCCTAATTTCAATTATTGTTTTTCCAGTAAAATATTAATCTTTGGATTTTTAATTTGACGAATTTAATTTGAAAAATAACCTATTTTTCATCCAAAAAAAGATTTTTAATCCGAATTTTTTTTTGATTTTTGAAAAGTTTGGGTATATTAAAACCTTTTATTAAAGACTTTCTAGGAAAAATACTTTTTTTTCAGAAAATAGGTATTGGGGGAAATTTAAAAAAAATCATGCAATTTACACGTGGTTGAAGTGAAACCTTAAAAATCATTTAAAAAAAATCGAAAAAATATAAAATCAAAACAATCAATCTCTTTTCTATTCTAACGCCATTAAATCCATTTTTTAAAAGACAACCTATAATAAATTTTATATCATTATTATTTCACCTTTTATATGACGTATCAATCATATTTCTACCATGCCTACAAAAAAAGTAAGAATTTTTTAAAGCCAACCATGTCGAAATTTCAAACTGAAATTACGGTACTTCCTCTACTGCTGGCTGGTCATCGGCAACAAATCTTCACAGGTGTTTTGAGGTATTTTTCAAGTTTTTCAATTAAAGATTATTTAACTTGTAGAGCACGTACCGTTATGTGTGATATATTAAATGAAAGGTAATATTATCAGCATGCGTATTAAAGTTAAATAAATTTGTTATGTGCTTTAGATTAAAAGATATAACGTGTTTAGAAAAGAACATCTTTTCACCGTTATCTCAGAATTTTGAACAATCATAATTTATTTAATTACTTTTCTACTGTATAAATTTCATTCATCTATCTATTTAAACAAAACAATTATGATCAATTGATTTTTCGTGTCCCTTTTCGTTTCATCTTGTTTCAAATCACTACGATACTAAAGAAGTTTTCACTTCAAAAAAAAAATCATCACATGGATTTTTCCGTAGATTTTGCCATAGAAACCAAATTATACTTTTCTAATGAACTTTAACCTTCTGAATATCGAATTTTGAACTTCCAAAATCACTATTTTTCACTTAATTTCATTCTTATATTCTTCTTATAATATGCCTCTTTGTTCTTAGGGTCCTTAGGCAGATTATTTTAAATCATCGTGTTCAGGTTCCAAAAGATATTTTAGGTGTTGGATATTTAGGTATTTTAGGTGAATTCTATCATATCTTAAACAAAAAATTTCCTCATTTTTACTTGCGATATACATAGGTACTATATATCAAGTTATGCATTCGTACAGAAAAAAAAGTTGAGATAACATTTTTCCATGACATTACGATGGTAGACAATGCCAAAAAAGTGGTTCCCGGAAGTCCGTCTGTCTGTCTGTCTGTCTGTCTGTCTGTCTGTCAGTCTGTCTGTCTGTCTGTATAAGGAGCTACAGCCTAAACGGATGTACCGATTAATGTCAAACTTGGTATGTAGCGTTATTTGGCGACTCTCCAGAGGGATTTTTGGAATTAATTTTTTTGGACCAAAAATAACGGTACATGTCATATACCGATTTAAGTAAAATTGAAATATCTCGAAAACTGCTCCAATGATTTTGTTTAAAAAATTCAAATGTTAGTTTTAAGCTAAGGTTTATCTTCCTATGAAAAAATTTTTTTTTGTAAAATCATTATTAACGGTACCTGCCATAGAACGGTTTTTTTCAAATCCGATTATCTCCGAAACTGATTATTCGATTTCAACGAAACTTTTTGTGAAGAAGCATTTATATAATTTAAGTATAAAATAAAATTTCCAAAAAAATAATTTTTGGATTTTTAAAAAAAATTTGAAAATTTTTTTTTGAAAAATCAAATTTTCGAAAACGGCACATTGAATTTTTTAAAAATTTTTTTTTTAGATGTTGATTAGTGATTTCTACAAAATGGCATACCAATTTTATTTTAAAACTTTTTTTCCAAAAAATTATTTATAAAAAATTATTTTTTTTTAAAACGGCTCTAAGGATTTTGAAAATTTTTTTTCTAAAAATGCATGTTAATATATCAATCAAAACTGCATACTTGTTTTGGAGGGCAATTCAATTTTAGATTTTATTTTATTTTTTTAAAAAACGAATTTTATTTTTTTTTTTCCAAATTTCTATACAGGGTGTCCCAAAAGTAATGGATCAAACAAAGTATGCTGATAGGGGATCTTAAGGGCTCTCAGAATTTGGTAACTTGTTCATCCCAAATCCTTACGGTTTTCGAATTAATGCAATTCTTGTGAAATTTCGAAAAATCCCTACTTTTCAACAGTATTTTGCTTTCTACGCCCATTATTGATTTTTGTTTTTTTAAATTCTTTTACAAAAACATTGCCAAATAATTAGGAACAATTAGTTAATCAAAATATTTTTTATTCCATACGCCATTTCGCTGTAAATTAACTAACAGTTTCAAGTTTTATAAAAAATCAGTTTTTTACTTTTTTTTTAGAGCAACACCGCAAAAAAAAATTGTACGGAGTGAGAATGGTTTGTTATTTTAAAAAGTTTCCCTGTTATTGTAGTTTTCAAAAAAGTATAAAAGTTCCAAAAGTTGCAGTTAGATCGCAAAATATTACAATTTGAATTCAACAAAACAGGGTTTTTCAGAGCAAAAATACAAACAAAAATAGAAGCTTTTGTTCAAAGAAAAATAAACAAATAACAGTTCGAGAAAATGTGTTTATTTTTGGTTGTTTTTTGTTCTGAAAAACCCTGTTTTGTTGAATTAAAATTGTAATATTTTGCGATCTAATTGCAACTTTGGGAATTTTTATACTTTTTTGAAAACTACAATAACAGGGCAACTTTTTAAAATAACAAACCATTCTCACTCCGTACAATTTTTTTGTTGCGGTGTTGCTCTCAAACAAAAGTTAGAAATTGGTTTTTTTATAAAACTTGAAACTGTTAGCAAATTTGCAGCGAAATGGCGTATGAAATTAAAAAATGTTTTGATTAATTAATTGTTTCTAATTATTTGGCGATGTTTTAGTAAAAGAATTGTAAAAAACAAAAATCAATAATGGGAGCAGGAAGCAAAATACTGTTGCAAAGTAGAGATTTTTCAAATTTCACAAGAATTGCATTAAATCGAAAATCGTAAGGATTTGGGATGAACAAGTTACCAAATTCTGAGAGCCCTTAAGATCCCCTATCAGCATACTTCGTTTGATCCATTACTTTTGGGACACCCTGTATAAAGTCTTAAAAATTTAAGCAACTTTAACTCTAAGAGCAAGTTCGTGCGACCCAGTCGTGCATTTTATTTTCAATAGTTCGATTCAATTTCTTATTTTTAGAATTTCTAATCTGGTTCCTTATTTTAATTTTTTTTTTCAATTTTTCAAGCACAATCTTTGAATTTCTTTGAAACCTTCCCCGTTTAGGTATTTTGAAAAATTTACACGTACCATTTGGTTGGTCACCACTGGCACAGCTATATAAGGATTATTTGAAATCTCATTCAGATTCTGTTTCAGATTTGGATTCTAAATGCGACGGTATCCTTGAAAAATTGCAGGCTTAGGACCCACTTTGAATATGATTATCTTGAATATCAAATGTGGATACACAAAATAAAGATACATTCCAACTTGCTGGTATCTTTATGGATTGGCCTGGTGTGGTGATGGTCTGCGTTTGGTTTTGGATTCGGGTCCATCGCTGGTTCCCATCCCGACCAAACATACTCACGTATTATCCACTTGCAATCTCTTTGTGTATCTAAGCTCCAGTATGAGAGGCCCGACTATACGACAACGTTATAACGTATATTTTTGTACCCATATTTGAACGTTTATATATTATTTGCACATAAATATTGCGCAAGAAAATTTTATGAGCATATGAGGGATATGCCAAGGATACTTCCGATATAACATTATCTTATAGTACTTTACTTTACTGTATAGAAGATATAGGTACCTTGCTGCTGTTTGATGCTATGGAATTCTTTGGCTTGATACTTAAATAAATAAAATGAGATTATTTGACATGGGGGTGTGCCAATAACAGAACGATTATGGGTTTTTGCTATTCTTTGGGATTATGATGCCAAATCTACAAGCTATTAATATGAAATTGTATTTCTAATGGAGGTGAATCTTCATATTAAAGAGGGATTTTGTTTGTTTTCTTTGACTAATTTGATGCGTATTTGATGCTCGAAGCTAAATTTAAGATTCATTAAAAATTGAAAAAAAAAAAACAAACTCATAGAAGAAGTACTTCCTTATAGTGGAAATAAACGCAAACGAATTACTTCCACCAATATGAAATTCTATTAAACAATGCATGCAACACCTTGTGGAAAAATGTGCATGCGATTTTTTGGTTGAACACGCAATAGGAAATCAACAATTTTGTAAACGGAAGTAATTTACAAACAAACACGAACAAGAGCTTATCTTTCGTGTCAGACACTAAGAAAATATTTAATCAAGATGGTTTTTTAAGTTTATGTTCGAAATATGTGAACATTTTTATTAAAAATGGTAATGTGTTTACAATGCCACTCTCATGGTGGCCATTTTTACTTGCGATATAGGTACTATGCATATATCAAGTTAGGCATTCGTACAAAAAAAAAAAGTTGAGATAACATTTTTCCATGACATTACGATGAATTCAATTCAATTCAATTACGATGATAGAGATAGAGAATGCGGAAAAAGTGGGCCCCGGAAGTCCGTCTGTCCGTCTGTCTGCCAGTTTGTCTGTCTGTATAAGGAACTAGATCCTAAACGGATGGACCGATTGACTCCAAACTTGCTATGTAGCAGTTTTTGGAGACTCTCCAGAGGGGTTTTTGGAATTAATTTTTTTGGACCAAAAATAACGGTAGTTACCTGTCATACAAAAATTTCGGAAAAGTTTAATTTCACGAAAACGGCTATAACGATTTTGTTAAAAAAAATCAAGTGTTAGTTTTTAAACAAGGTCTATCTTTTTAAGAAAAAATTTTTTTTGAAAATCATTATTATAATGGTACCTGCCATAGGACCGCTTTTTTCAAATCGGATTTTCTGAAAAACTGCTTATTGTATTTCAACGAATTTATACAAAAGCTTTTATATAGGTAAACTACCCAGTGACCGACACCCTTGCCAGTTACCGACACCTGGCACAGTTTTTCCCTTTTCTTAAGGTTTTGTTAGGGTGTAGCGTACGAAAACTATTTTTAACGCGTTCAGGCATGTATATTCCATCAGAAAACACTTTACTTCATAGTTGGGAGTGATTGGTTTTGTTGTAATAAAAGGGGCAAGTTTCGAACCTCTGTGAAGTGCATGAAACTTGAGAAATTCTTAAGAAAGACGTAAGTACAAATCATTGTTTAAACAATATATCTGTATATGGTACAAAAATTAAAATTGAATATTTTGTTAGAGAATTGCTTTGTAGATCTATTTCAATTTAAGTTATTACAAAAATAATAACATAATTTAATTTTACGTGGGGTGTTCATAACTAGAATATAATGTTCAACGAAATTCAGTGACCGACACTGGTGTCCATAACTGGCGCAATTAAACACGTTTAATGATATTAGTTATGGACACCGTTCTTTTTCTGCAGAATAGCAGTATAAAAGATCTCGCCGAATAGGCCCAATTAAGCATCGTGTAGCGCTTTTAAATAAGTTTATAAAGTGGGTTTCCTTTCGACTGTGTAAAACTACTTTAAAAAAGTGTGAAAGGTATCTGAAAACGATTCATTCGATTTATGCAAGGTGTGTGTATTGTTTGACAATCATTTTCATGCACACATTAAATACTTAGCCCTTGTTTGCCTATTTTTATTTCCCTTATAAGTTCGCACATACTAGCTTTTAATTTACAAAGAAAACTTTTACCTTCAAGTTTGAGGTCAAATCTTCTTTGTGTTCCTAAATCTTTCTTTTTAATTTTAAGGCATGTAACGTTTTGTATGGGTCCTTATTCTGGTTCTGTGAAAAAATGAAATGATAAAATTTTTACCATCGGAGTTTTCATTCGACTTTTCATTTTATCATTCCATGGCAGGTACGTAGTGTTCTTTTCACAGAAAATATTTCGATGAGAAAATTATTTTCATGTGATAGAATTTTGACTTTAATTTTCATGTTTCCACTGAATCAGAATCGATGAAAACTATTTTCATCAAACTTTTTACAGAACCAGAATAGCCCACCTAAAGTAGAACAAAGAACAGAGGTCGAATCACGGCACACGGTTGTTAACGTATGAACGCTATCTGTTCCTACCTTTTTCTTTTACCATGATTCGACCCCAGGTATTGAAAATTAAGTTTTGTTATAAGTTGAACTGTTAGCTAGGTTTAAACAGTATTTTCAAGTACTTGAGTGTTCGTCGGCGTCGACATTTCAGGCTATAATTTAAAAAGTCCAAAACAGAAGCAAAACAAAGACGAAGATCTGCAAAGTGCATTAAATGTAGTTGAATGCTTAGCTGCATTTACACTCTCAGTTTTATCGCCGGTGTACGATGTTCCTTCTTGAACTAACACCGTACAACGAGAGAATGTCAGTAGTAAAACCGTCTTGTTGTTTGGTTCTAATTCAAAAACGGACATCTTACACACCGGCGATAAAACCAAGAGTGTAAATGCAGCTTAGATATGGGTGTCCATTACTGAAAAAATCGGGTGTCCACTACTGAAAAAATGGTGTCGGTAACTAAAAAACGGGTAAGGTATTACATTTTTAATTTTGATATTTTTAAGGAATTACTAAATTATTTATGCTTTCATTATACTTAAAAACCATTTCTTATAGTTAAATTAACCATTTAAATAATTAAAATTGAAGCAGTGTAGGGAAAGTTATGAATTTTCAAACACAAATTATCCCTTAAGGGTGTCGGTCACTGGGTACGTTACCCTACTTAAAATTTTTGCCAAAAATAAAATTTTGAAAAAAATAATTTTTGTATTTTTAAAAAAAATTTGAAAATTTTTTTTTGAAAAATCAAATTTTCGAAAACGGGAGATTGAATTTTTTTGAAATTTTGTTTTTAGATGTTGATTAGTGATTTCTACAAAATGGCATACCAATTTTATTTTAAAACTTTTTTTCAAAAAATTATTTATAAAAAATTAGTTTTTTTAAAAAACGGCTCTAACGATTTTGAAATTTTTTTTCTCAAAATGCACCTTAATATATCAAATAAAACTGCGTACTTGTTTTGTGGGGTGATTTGATTTCAGATATTGTTTTATTTTTTTTTTTGAAAAATGAATTTTATTTATTTTTATTTGTTTTTTTTTTTTTTTTGTATTTATATACCTACATTTCCCAAGTTTCTATATAAAAAGTACTAAAAACTGTTTTTGTTGAGATTTCACTTCTTATTGCAAGACATATAAATCTGTAGTATATATTTTCCTTATTAAAGTTGCTGGTATGAGTAGTTACCAAACCCCTTTCTTAAAAATAATTCAAGTTTTCTATATTTCTTATGCTTTTTTAAGTCGGTTTTTTTGTGATTGTGATCCATGGTTCTAACATTTTTAGGTGCATTTAATTGTTACAGATATCTCTTTGAATGTTATCCTCTATGCACTGTGGCGTATACGTGATCTAATTTTTTACAGACTTCCAAAAAGGAGGAGGTATTCAATTCGTCTTTATTTATTTTTTTTTTTTTGTTTTGACTGAGTGAACCATAATTGATAATTCTTTTTGTATTGGAACGCTGTTGCCTGCAGTTTGGCCCATTTCAATTTCGTTCAGTTCGGGCTATAGAAACTATAACAAAAACCATTAAACCCAGTTTTAATCCATGGAAGTCGGTGTTGTTTTTTTGATAAAAATGATTATGATTTATGTTTTTCATACATATAAAGTAAACAAAAAAATAAAGACATTTAAAACGAGGAATACCGAAACTCTTTAATTTTCTACTTCCGATATAGTATAGGTACTATTATCAAGTTATTAAAAATTGTTATAAAAAATTGGGTCTCGAAAGTCCGTCTGTCCATCAGTCTGTCAGGATGTCTGTCGGTCTGTATAAGGAGCTACAGCCTAAACGGATGGGCTGATCTACTTCAAAACTTGGTATGTAGCAGTTTTTGGATCTTGTACAGAGCGGTTTTTGGAATTAATTTTTTTGAACTAAAAATAACGGTTCCTGTCATATATCTAAAAATTTTGGAAAAGTGTAATTTTCTCAAAAACGGTCATACGATTTTTATTTTAAAAATCAAGTATAAGTTTTTAAATAAGATCTATCTTTTAATGAAAAGAGTTTTTTCAAAAATCCTTATTAACGGTACCTCCCATAGCACCGTTTTTTTTTTTTTTTTAATTTCAAATTATCTTCCAAATTACTAATTCAATTTTAACGAAAAAATTTTGAAAAAAATGATTTTTTTAAAAAATTTTGAATTTTTTTTTTGAAAAATCAAATTTTCGAAAACGTGACATTGAATTTTTTTGAAATTTTGATTTTACGTGTTGATTAAAAGTCTATTGATATTTTTTTTTTTTTCAAAAAACGATTTTGAAATATTCTAAAAATGCATCTTTATGAAAGAAATTCAATTGCATACTTTTTTTGGAGCTCAATTTCATGTAAAGAGTTGTTTTTTTTTATATTTTAAGAACTAATTAAGTTAAATTAAGTTTTTTTTATACATTTACAAAATTTGTATATAAAAAGTTGTTAGTTCTAAGAGCAAGTTCGTGCGACCCAGTCGTTGAAAAATGAAAATTATTTTTTGACCTACTATAGTCAATGTATTTTCAAATAAATTTTGTTAATTGTGTTTTAAAAATAAAATATTTGAAATTATGAACCAAAAAACAAATTAAACATTTGTTTTTGAACGGTTATCAAGGGTACCTGCTATAGAAATTTTTGTATTGTTTCTGAATTTGTTGTAACCGATTCAGCCAAACTAAAAGTTGTATGCCCTGAAGTTATCGCAATATTTAAACTTCACAACGTCTAAAAAAAAAACATTTTTTCGAAAACAGGTAAACATTTTTTTTTAAATTGCATTTTAAGAATTGATTAATATTTTCTTAAAAATGGCCATATTTTTTTTTAATACAAAAAATTACTATAACATCTCCTCAAGCCAAAAGTATGAATGTGCAAAATTTCGAAATTTCGAGTTTATTGATTGGTTGGATTACCCTTTAGGTGACCTTTGCTAAAATTAAGAATATGCAGGCAACAAGCAAACCCCATTATTTTATGATATCCAAACACATGAATGTACCAAATTGTACCAACGTTTTCATTTTTGCAAATTCATGTTTTTTGCATGAGAGGGACGATATTTATTATAATTATATTAAAAAACGACCATTTTTATTTTTTTTTTCTCAAAACAAGAAATTTTATAGCATTCTTTTTTTTGTGGTCGAAAGCAACTAAAACGGTATTTAAGTAGGTTCATAATTTTAAAATTATATTATTATTTTAAGATTTAAGAAATTACAGAAAAATTCAAACAATAAATAAATTATTCATTATTTTACTTTTCATTTTACAAAAACATCGTTGATTTGGTTTGATGAAGATCATGTCAAGGAAATTGGGCATTCATTTGATTTCGATGGAAGTAAAATTTTAAAGTTAGAAATAAATAAATTGATGTTGCAAAAATATGATTTAAACCAAATTATTTCACAAAATCATAGCTACTACAATTTAAATTAGCTACTAAAATTTAGAATAGTTTTTTGTACTCTAAATAGGTACTTTTATGAAAAATTTTTCTAGTGTTTTAAAATTTTTAAATTTGAAAACAAATGTCTGTTTAAATTTAATGGTATAAAATAAGAAAACTAAAATATAAAGCTGTAAATCGGCCCTTAAATTTTGAAAAAGAAAAAAACATTACTTCTATTTTCGATGACCAACATACAACAACAACAACAACAAAAATCGTATCAAAATCCAGAGTAAACTTTTGCTTCATATAGCAAAGAAATTTCTATAAAGCGAATAAAGGAGATTTCTACTTCAACAAACTATTTTCCGTTGTTGTTGTTATTTGGTATTGAAAAGTTTATTTTTTGTCTTGCGTAATTGTTTTTCAGGCGTTACTATACTACTCCAACTCCTTCTTCATACTTTTACACTTTGTTTTTAGTTTTTGCTTATTTTTTTGAGAAGAAGAATTCTCTTCTAGAAGGAAAAGGTACACACTTAAAAACTGTATATACCTTTATTTGGTACATAGAATACCTGGACAACAAAACAAAAAAAAAAGTAACATTTGAGTGTTGTCTAGAGAAGAGTTTTGCAGCTCAGCATCTCAAGGGCTGATGTAATGTTTTCTAGTACTCAAGGTGGAATAAAATACCCCAGCTCTGAGAGGCAAGCAAGCAGTAGTCTTAGAGGAAAACATGTTCAACATTTGTACCTACTCTCTTTTTTTTTATATCTCCTTTATCTTTATCCTTGTTTGATTTCATTTTTGTTTTAGTTTTTATTTTTGTGAAGGTATTTTTCTTCCCTTAAGACTTTCTTATTGTTTTCAATGTTTTAAGTTATTTATTTTTAGTCCGAAACAATTATTTTTGCTGCCAGTTCAAAATCAACAGGACTTTCTTTCTTTCTTTTCTTTCTTTCTGAGGGCCCTGTGAGCGCATTGTTAACAAAAATAAAGCAAAAACGAAAGCAAAAAGGAAAAGGATGTTCTTGGGGATATAGAATAGGTAGGAACGTGTATATCAGCAGCATTTCTAGAATATGACCACCTGAGGAGACAGAAGTGTTGAGTTGAGCAGCACACAGATGTTTTTATATATAAAATGACTTGAAGTTCGTGCAGGATTTTTTTTTTATTTTTCAACAAAATAAGGTTTTTTTTTTTTTTTAATTTCTGTATTAGAATTGCTCTACTGAGCAAAATGTATTTGAGCGACAACAATGTATGTATAAGAAAAGCGCTTTTACATCATCAAAATTGTTGAAATAAACCATTGATAGGCTTCTTTCTATAAATCTGTTACGGTATTAGCCAAAAATGTGCTGAATATTTCAATTTTACTTTGGACTTCATAAAAAATTACTTGTAAATTTATTTGCAGCTGTACCTACTTCCTTGACTTTGCGTGTGTGTATCTTTATATGCATGTTTTGCAGGCCCGTAGCCAGAGTTGAATTTAAGGTAGGGAAACGGTCTTATTAGGTAGGACATTGGTAATCGTTTAAATTTTTTTTCTCAGTCAGTTCTCAACCTATTGTCATAAAAAGTACCTTGTTGAATTTATAAATAATTATAGGTAGTATTTTTTTTTATAAATAAAAAAAATAAAATTACATGTTCTTTTAATAGTGTATGGCTTAAAACGAACACAAAGTGGAAAGAAAGTAGTAAAAAACAGTGTTTTTGAAATTCTTGATCTTACAAGGTCAAGGTTTTTTTGTAAAAAATATGCACTTAGTTTTCGGTTTTATCTCCGAGGCTTTTTAAAATAATTTCTGACCATAGTAGACTCTCCTTGGAATTGTTAGACCTTAAAAATTAATTGAAAATTTGCATTTTTCTGATATTAAGGAACAATTTGTTTAAGATACGTTTAAGATGAAAAATTGGATCGTATGCGTTTAATTCACCGGCACACAAAAAAAAAAAGTGTCATGTACCAGGAACCAGACCTATCATTCTATATGTTTTTGGGCACGTTGAATTCGAATTTCAAGTCCGTTTGGCCCCATCACCCTCCAGTTTTGAGCTTTGACTGCATTTTGTTTGAATTTTTATGACTTTTCTTTTGAGTTTTTTGCAAACTGAAGGGTGTTTAGGCAAAACCGACTTGAAATTCGAATTCAGCTGGTCCAAAAACATATATAGTCACATCCGGACCCTTTAAATAGAGTCAGCACATTCTTAATTCTTATGCTTCTCATAAGAATGCTTTTAATAAGAATCTTATCTATCTTTAAATTCGCAGAATGCAATGCAGCACTTTTAGCTGCAATGCATTCTCGCCCACAACTTGCTGCTTGCTTCTCTTTTAAGATACCTATTGACACTAGTTGTGTTTTGATCGTCAGAAGTTGAAGTTACAATATTTATTACAAATTGAAATAATAAAATATCATTTTAAGTAAAGCAAATAAATACATTGTTTTAAATCAACCACGGCACCCACGATCACTGGCGACGAGGATTAAAAATAAAAAATATAAAGAAGAACAATAAAACCACACTCAAACAATAACAACAAAATTTGTGCCCAAAATCGAAATCCCTATTTGAAGAAGTGACAAAGAATTATTGCAAAGCGATGGATGAGCACAAAAGATGTAATTCAACACGAAATAGGATTGAAAATGCAGGAAATGGTGATTATTATTATTAAATATTATATTTTAACTAAACATAGCTGTGCCAAAAAGAATTGAAGAGAAAGAAAAATAAATAAAATTAAAAAAAAAGTCTATGCCATCTACCTAGTGTATAATATTTGATGAGCAATTCATTAATGTGTTTTCCCAAAATGAAGTGAAAAAAAAAAAACAAAACTATAATTTTTTTTGTTACAATTCTTATTTTAGTATTTTATAACGAAATATAAGTGAATTTCATAAATACCTGATCATAAAATAAATGGTCTATTTGAAAAAGAAGGCGACAAAGTTTCCAATTCAAAATTGTAAGACAAAAAGCAAAACCCTATCTAAATATTGACAGAGATACATAGTGCAAGAAGAAAAAAAAATAATATAGCTAGCTAAGCTGTTTTGAAACAAATGACTCCAGTGAATTTTTTAATTGTCTTTTAGTGTATGTTTTTGTTAATACATATAAACAAAAATTATTCATTATTCAAAATAAAATCATACATTTTTTTTTCTCCACATTATTATAACATTTGTTAAAAAAAAAAAAAAAAAAAAAAAAAATGGCTAATTCAGTAGAAAATATGAATTTAATTCTTAATTGTATTAAGAACATACAAGACTTTGACGGAACCGACAAAAACCATTTAGTGGACTTTCTACAGCAGGTTGACTATTTAGTTCCTACAATTGATAGCTTTGACGACAACAACAAAAAAGTTCTAATAGGTTTCCTTAAAAATAAATGCGTTGGACGCACACGTCCAGTTCTCTAAAGACACGGCTTAATAGAAAGCTGGAAAAGAATCAAAGAAATTTTGCTTGAGAATTTCGGTGAAAAAGAAAATAGTTTCACCTTAATAGACAAATTGAAAATGTGTAGAGTAGACTCTACTATTGAAAAGTATTTTTATGAAATAAACAAAATTACCAGTAGAATACATATTCGTATTCTATCACACGGTGACACAAACTACACAACTGATGAGGTAAACAGGATAGCTCTGAATGTTTTTAGAGAGAATCTTCCAGAGCCTACTAAAACATTAGTTTTTAGTAGAAACCCAAGTACACTAGATGCCGCTTACAAAATAATTTTAGAAGCGCGTCACCAAAGTTATACGGCATATCAATCAAACCATATCAAAAATAATTTAAATTCGAATAAAAATCAATCAACAGGAAATCCATACAGAGGTAGGAGCAATCAAAATTCCTTCGAATTCCAAAGAGGTACTAATACGTTTAGAAACAGAAATAATCAAAACTTTAATGAGAATCAGGAATCAAGTAACACATATAGAAATATTAATAGGAATAATCAAAACTTAAACGAAAACCAAGAATCAGGAAATACTTACAGAAATATAAATAGAAATCATCAAAACCCTTTTGATAATTATGGGTCAGGAAATACGCGTACTAGTAGAAATTATCAGAATTTTAACGTCAACCAGCAAAATGGAAACCCCTTCAGAAATAATTCCAATTCTAACCAATATCAAAGATCTGCTAATAGAAGTAGAAATCAACAAAACAGTGGTGCACGATCCACAGAACCAATGGAATTGGGAAATTTTTTAATGGAGAGCCCAAACACCTTCCCTATATAATAATTAATACTGAAATTAGAAAACTTTACTTTATTGTTGATACAGGCGCAGAAGTCAGTGTCATTAAACCTCAGATATGTCATCCAAAATGGAAAAAACAAGTTCACATACCAGTGAGATCGATCGGAGATAGTTTTGTTTTAAATACAATGTGTTCAATTCCAGTTTTCAAGGAATTCAATGAAAACGAAGATGTTTTTTGCGAGTTTCTAGAACACGATCTCAAAAATAACTACGATGGCATAATAGGTAATAATATTCTTAAAAGATTTAATGCAATTGTAGATTACCCTAAACAGCAGTTAATATTGAATAAAGCAGTGCTTAAGTTGTATTTCGATAAACAAGAAGAAATTTATGACAATCTTGCATATAATAATGAAAATGTAGTAGAAATTAATTTTAATAATGAGGTGGGAATCAATAACAATATAGGTGAATTTATTGAAAGCGAGCATTTAAGTGAACATGAGAAAGGTTTACTTTACAGTGTTTTGAAGAAATTTAAAAGAACATTTTACAATGAAAATGATGATTTATCGTTTACAAATGAAGTAAAGCATCACATACATACAAAACATGAACTACCAGTTTATTCAAAATTATACCGTTATCCGGAAGTACATAGGGATGAGGTCGATAGACAAATTGAAGAAATGCTTAGGCAGGGTATAATTAGGGAATCTAATAGTCCTTTCAATAGTCCAATATGGGTAGTTCCCAAAAAAGAAGACCTTTCAGGTAAAAAACAGTGGCGCATAGTTATCGATTACCGAAAACTTAATGAGATAACAATAGAAGACCGACAGCCTATGCCAAATATCGAAGAGATATTTGATAAATTAGGTCGATGTCAGTACTTTACAACGCTGGATCTCGCTAAGGGATTTCATCAAATTGAAATGCATCATAGCGACATTCATAAGACCGCGTTTTCCACATCCAATGGTCACTACGAATTTCTTCGTATGCCATTTGGATTGCGTAATGCACCTGCCACATTTCAAAGACTGATTAACAATGTATTAAAAGAATATATTGGCAAAATTTGTCTTGTTTACCTGGATGACATTTTGATTTTTTCAACTAGTATTGAAGAACACATGGAATCACTATCCAAAATTTTGAAACGATTAAGAGAGGCTAATCTAAAAATTCAATTGAATAAATGTCAGTTTATGAAAAAAGAAACCGCATTTTTAGGTCACGTGGTTACACCTGACGGCATTAAAACTAATCCTAAAAAAGTTGAAGCTATAGACAAAATACCAATCCCGAGTAATCAGAAAGAAATTAAAAGTTTTCTTGGCATCACAGGTTATTACAGACGGTTTATTAAAGATTACTCTAAAGTTGCTCATCACCTTGTTAAGTACTTGAAAAAGAATACCAAAGTCAATAAAAAAGACAAAAAATTCATAGCTGCGTTTCATAAGCTTAAAGAACTAATTAAAAATGATCCAATTTTAGTACACCCTGACTTCAAAAAGAAGTTCACATTAGTAACAGACGCCAGCAACTATGCGTTAGGGGCAGTCTTAACCCAAGATAATAAGGCTATAAGTTTCGCAAGTCGATCTCTGAATGATCACGAAAAAAAATATAGTACAATAGAGAAAGAGCTTTTGGCCATTGTTTGGGCAACCAAACATTTCAGGCCTTACTTATATGGAAGAAGTTTTGTGGTCAAAACTGATCACAAACCATTAGTTTGGTTAAATTCCTTAAAAGAGCCCAACATGAAATTACAACGTTGGAAAATAAAATTAAATGAGTTTGACTTCATAATAGAGTATATTAAAGGCAAAGAAAATGTAGTAGCCGACGGGCTAAGCAGAATAAACTATGAAAAGATCGACAATGCAGATGAAGTTTTAATAAATCTCAACGAGATCTTTGATGACGAAATTGACACCGTGCACAGTGCAGACACTGACAGTGCCGATTTTATATCTATTACTGAAAAACCACTGAATATTTTTAAATACCAATTCGTATTAAAAAAATCAATAAGGGAATCCACGACAAAAAAAATTATTTTTAAAAAGAAAATACGAACCACGTTGTATATAAATTCTGAAAGCAATTTATTAGAATTGATGAGAAATCAATTACCCGAAAAAGGTTTAATAGTTGTATTTTGTGAGGATAATGAATTGTTTTTGACTTTTCAAAACAATTACGTAAAATATTTTTCAAAAAATAAAAATCTCAAAATAATGAAAACTAGTAAAGTATTGGAAGATTTAACCGATAAAGAAAAATTGTTGAAAATCATTGAATATGAACATTTGAAAAATAATCATAGAGGGATTAACGAAATATTCCTAGAAATGAAAGCTAACTACTATTATCCAAACCTTCAAAAAGAAATTCAAAAATTCATAAATAATTGTAACATATGTAACTCAGCTAAATTTGACAGGATGCCTATAAAACATAAATTTAATATAACAGATACCCCTGCAAGACATAACGATATTGTTCACGTAGATATATGGTTTCCTATGCGAAATGTCATGTATTTGACAACAATTGATAAACTCACCAAATATGCTACGGCTCACCTTTTAGAGGACAGAACATGGATTTCAATTACTAAAGCACTTAAAACCCGAATGCAATATTTGGGAAAGCCAAAACTTATCGTTACTGATAATGAACTAGACACAGTTTCAATAAGACAATTTTTAAGTTCCAATGACATTCAACTTCATGTCACAACTCCTTTTTTGAAAACTGGCAATGCTGACATAGAACGCTTGCATTCAACATTTAATGAACACATAAGACTGTTTAATGCTGATCCTTGCAACGAAGATAGTCTTGATGAAAAAGTTTTTAAAGCTGTTGTTTTATACAACAATACAATTCATACAAGTACGAAAATGAGGCCAATAGACTTTATAAACAATATTATTTCAGAGGAAGAAATTACCTCATTGTCTAAGTTATTACATGCAAATAAAACAAATAAAATAAATAAGTTGAACGAAAACAGAGAAACTGTTACTAATTTTGAAAATGAATTCGTTAGAAATAATAGAATAGGGAAGTCAAATCCAAAGTATATAAATATAAAAAACTATAAACAAGCAGGCAATCATTTGATATCTGACAAACATCCAAAAAAATCTTATAAGAACCAAGTCAAACGTAAAACTAAATTCCAAAATTATCATTACAGACAAAATGATGACGTTGGCAATTCTAATGCTGTTAGTTCCTCTAATCAGCGGACAACGAATTGACATTACCCCAATTCATAATGACAATGGGTATACCATTGTCAGATTCGAAGAAACTAAAATAATTGATCATTACAATAAGTTTTTACACATTGTAAACATATCAAAATATTTAGAAGCGACAGAAGCAATTGAAGCAAGCTTTCAATCCCTTAAAACAAGTAATTCAGTAATGGAAATCGGAATGACAATTATTGAAAAAGAAATAATTTCAATAAAACAAGAACTGTATTGCTTTAGAAACTACATGAAAACTACACGCCAAAAGCGAGGTTTAATAAATATTTGGGGTAACGGTATGAAATTGTTAGCAGGAACTATGGACAGTGAAGACTCTAAGCAAATATATTCGTTTATGGAAAATGTAGAAAAGAATATGAAACAATTAACTGACGAAACGAACAAACAAGTTGAAATAAATAATAATATGATTCAGAATTTTGAAACCATCAGAAAGCACATCATAGAAAACGATGTGAAAATGAATCAATTTTATAAAAACATTTCGACTTTGACAGAAGACATTCTTTTTAAGACGGACAAAAACTCTTTGATCCTACAGCTTTACATGTACTCATGTAATTTAAAAAATGAAATCTCTAAAATTAAAGACAATATTTTGTTATCAAAAATAAATTTACTAGAACACGATATGTTTAATATTGATGAAATGAGAGATTATAACATAACTATTGAAATGTTACCACTTATAAAAACTGCAGTGCTATTAAAAAATAATCTTATAATATTCGTTGTATCAATTCCGATATTTTGCAAAGAAAAATTTTATAATTCAGCCATTATACCTATTCCAAACCTAGATTCAATGGAAATTGAATTTGATATAACATTTGTAATCATAAATGAGATGAAAATTTACCTCTCAAATACAGAAAATCTTTTAAAAAAATAATTTAATTCCATTTCCGAACAAATGTATAAGAAATCTTTTAAATGAAAATAATGTTTGTAACTATAAAAGTAACAAAGAAACTTCAATAACAAAAATTAACGAACACACCATTGTAACTAAAAATCTGGAAGTCATTGAAATTGATCAAGACTGCATTGATCAAAAAATTGTCATTAAAAATCACAATATTATTAGTATTGAAAACTGTACAGTAAAATTAAAAGAATTCGAAATAAGTGTAAAACAGAAAACTTATTATGAAACTTTTGTAATACCGCATTTTATAACCAATACAAGTAAAATATTTAGTAACTTTACATTATCTGATTTAAATTTAAGGAATATTGAAAACAGAAAATATATAAAATATGTTGAAAATAACCACAAGGTAACTTCAAGTTTAACTTTTGTATTAATTATGTTAATTATAATTACAATTTTATTATATTTTAAATGTAAATCTAAAGGAAAAGCAAGCAATACTATTGAATTAAAAATTAATCCTTGTTCAACGGAGACCGTTGAATCTATGGGGGGAGGAGTCACATCCGGACCCTTTAAATAGAGTCAGCACATTCTTAATTCTTATGCTTCTCATAAGAATGCTTTTAATAAGAATCTTATCTATCTTTAAATTCGCAGAATGCAATGCAGCACTTTTAGCTGCAATGCATTCTCGCCCACAACTTGCTGCTTGCTTCTCTTTTAAGATACCTATTGACACTAGTTGTGTTTTGATCGTCAGAAGTTGAAGTTACAATATTTATTACAAATTGAAATAATAAAATATCATTTTAAGTAAAGCAAATAAATACATTGTTTTAAATCAACCACGGCACCCACGATCACTATATGTAGAAAGATAGGTCTGGTTCCTGGTACATGAAACTTTTTTTTTTGTGTGCCGGGGCTGACAGCGTTAATTCGCTACCAGTGCCAGCACACAAAAAAAAAGTTGTATGTACCAGGACCCAGACCTATCTTTCTATATTTTTTGGACCCGCTGAATCCGAATTTAAAGTTCGTTTTGCCCGGTCACCCTCCAGTTTTAAGAAAAATGTAAAAAAGACCCAAAAAAGGCAAAAAACTTCCTTTTTTTGAGTTTTTTGCATTTTACTCAAAACCGGAGGGTGACAGGGCCAAACGGACTTGAAATTCGGATTCAACGTGCCCAAAAACATATAGAAAGATAGGTCATGTTCCTGGTACATGGTTCGATAAATCGCTTGATTTTCTAAGCTTTTCGGTTGCTTAATAATGTTTTTCAATCTAAAGATTGGTCTGCAAACCATCAGTGACAGTCCACAATAAGCGGTACTTTGAGTATTCTGGTTCCTTGATAAACGAAATTTCACAAAAGTTTTTTTGAAAGACTATTTAGTTAAGCATTTTCATGTAAATTATGAAAAAATGAAATAAGGCCCCAAATTGTTTTTAAATTTCCTGGGGCCTTTTTTCGCGGAGCCGCTGAACTCGAATCCGAAGTCAAAATATTTAGGTAGGTACCTACTTTTTTTATTTTTGAAATATTAAAAGGCATACCTAACTACAACGGCCACTTTTTGAAAATGTTCAAACTTATTTTGTGATAGTTTTTCAAAAAAAAAAAAAAAAAGTTGAACTAGAAAGAAATAAAAAATTTACTTTTGTAAATTTCTTACTTTTTCGCTTTTTAGTTCATTGTATTTAAGGCTTAACAATGTGCTGGAAAATGCAAAAAAAAGCGTTTTATACTGTTTTTGAGGTTAGGCTTTGTAAAAAACTTTGTCTGCTGTCAAAAACTGCTTAAATCTTTCCGATATTTTTGTTATTGTCAGATATCTTCAGTTGTTTGACCTATTATAATATCATTAAGGAGAAAAATATAACTCCTTTTTTATTTTTAGGATATTCTTATAAGAAGGGCATCTTCATAAAAAGGGCATTTTTGAAGGTCAAATATTTTCATAAATAGGGCATTTTTGAAGGTAGTGCATTTTTTGAAACTAGAGTAATTTTGAATGTACGGGATCTTTATAAGTTGGGCATTTTTAAAGCTAAAGCTTTTTTGAAGGTAGGGCATTTTCCATAAATGCAGTAAGGGCATTTAAAAGCTAGAGCATTTTTGAAAGTAGGACATTTTCATAAGTAGGGCATTTTTAAGGAAGGGAATTTTTAAAGTTGGAGCATTTTTGAAGTTGCGCCATTTTTATAAGAAGGGCACTTTTGAAGGTAGGGTATTTTTGAAAGTAAGGCCTTTCTGATAGTACATGGTAGGGGTAAGGCATTTTTTAATGTAAGGCATTTTTCAAGTTAGGGTATATTTAAGGTAGGGCATTTTTAAGGTAGGGCATTTTAAATGTAAGGCAGAGCATTGCCCCTTAATGCCCCCCCCCCCCCCTCTGGCTACGAGCCTGATGTTATGGCTACCAAGAAGATATGTTTTTTTCGAGCTGTTGCACAATGAGTCTTTTCTAATTTGAAGTAACTGCAGAGAAAAGATATAGAAAAGAAGACTACCTTATAATAGTTTGTACATACATATAGAAAATATGATGAAATAGGAGGTAGGGATTAGGAAGGTAAAGTAATTAAAATTATTGTTAAGATTTTGAAAAGAACTGAATGATTTATTGTAGTATAAGTAGGTGGCTATCTAAAGGAATAGAGTTTGTGGTCAAAAGATATTAAAAATTATGAAATAAAGGATATCTTTTGTGTAAATTGTTTGTTTATGAAAACCAATTTTAGAAACATTATTTCTCAAAGAGTTATTCATTAGAAAATTTTTAGAATAGAAGTATTAGAAAATTTATTTTTAATAGGTTTTCTTGCACAATAGTTCGTGAAAGATTATGGAATTCAAGTTTTCATTTAAAAATTTTAATTTGAAGACAGAGAAAGTTTTTTGTTGCCATTTTTCTGTTTTCATTATAGTAGAGGATCCCGCTATAGGAAGACCTTCCCACAGCGTTATACCAGTTGAGAGTTAATATTTTCTTGAAGGTAGTGTCTAAAGAAATAGTTTGAACATGGGTTGCCTGGAGAAATCTTGTCAACTCCACCCTGATTATATGGTAAGTTTAAGAGGTGCAGGGGCGTATACAGGTTTGCTTCTTGGGGGGGGGGTCATGCCAATTTTTTTTTTTTTTTTTCAAAAGTTTTGATAGCAGGCATAAACCTGAAAATGGGCTTTTTGAATTATTAAACATTAAAATTTGTGCGTCTTGCATTTCGAATCGAAAAGTTCCGAATGTAGTTCTAAAAGTAACCAAACAAAAACGTTATGAGATTCGTTTAAGTTTAGCGTTAAGCCTTAAAGCCTAGAACGCTGCTGATGTGAAACGAAATTTTTCGTCGGTCTCCATGAGGACAACGAAATTCTTGCGAAAACTGGACCGAAAAATACTCAAAAATTGCAAAACATAAATGAAAAAAAAGCAAACACGCATCGCAGAAAGACATGCAATGACAAAATGAACAACAAAAAAACTCAAAATGTCATTTTTCCACACACAATGAATGTCCCCGGCAATTGTTTGTGTGCGAAAAAGAAGTTTAGACTTTCAATTTCGTTGTGCCGAACAGCGTACTACAGAACGAAAAGTTGAACGAAATTTTCGGGTTACCATTTCGTTGTTTCATTTTTGTATGGGATTTTTCGTTTCTTATCAGCAGCGTACTAGGCTTTAATTTTGACCAATTGAGGCTATCCTCTCCTAAAAATAAAATGTACTGTACGAGTACTTCGATTGAATAATTTGCCTTAAAACAACTGTTCATTGTTTTCCGCTAGCCCAGAAAGTTAAAATAAAAATCGTTTTTACTTAATAACAGTTTTTAACTTTTGAATTAAAAGTCTTCCTAACCTCAGGCAAACGCATCGCAAAGTTTTGTAAAAAAAATTGCATTTGAAAATATATTTTTTTTTTAAATTTTGTTTTAAAATTGTATGGGAATTTAAAATACCTCTATTAAAATAGTAAAGACAAAAAAAATAATTTTGGCGATATTTTGGGATTCGTCCGTTTTCAGGTATTAATCAGCGGTTTACAATATAAAAAACATTCAGTTGTATTTATTAGATTAAGCCCTGCTTTTTCAATCGTTAGATAGACTATCAGAAGAATAAATGTCACTATAAAAAAAAAACTTTTATTCCTAGGAATAAGCTCTAACTTATCTAACTTAGGTTTATCTAACTATTCAAAAAATTAGCCCTAAGTTAGGGTTGCCATGCGTCCGGGTTTTCCCGGACATGTACTCTTTTTTGGCTGTGTGGGGGACGTCCGGGATAGTTTCTATCAATTGTCCGGGATTGTACTCTTTTGAAGCCTTTAAAAATCTCACTTTTTGTATGCTACTCTTAATTCATTCCTTATTCAAAAAACGAATCAAGTTCATTAAAAGCGAGGCGTTTTTATTTTGGCCTATTCTGCTCAATTCTTTTTTGTGTTCTGTTCCAATATAATCAAAACTCAAAAATGTGCGTATGAGGTACTGGTTAGTGAATTCTCTGACCAACAAAAATTTATTTTAATAATTTATTTAAATTTTATTATTTATTACAGTAGGTACCTTATTGTAAGACTCAAGGTGCAAAATTTTAAACGCTTAAGAAAAATATAAGTAAGTTGCTAAGTCAAAAAGACCATTTCTTAACTTAAATAGTAACTTACTAAAAATTCTATCAGCATTTAACTAAGGGCCAATTTTTCATTTAGTACTTATTCCTAAGGATAGAGAAAAAAACAATTTTTCAACAAGCAGATGTAGCTTATTCCTTAGAATAAAACTGTCTACTTCTTTCAGAGACGAATAAAAATTATTCTAAGAAATAATCTCAACAAAAATATTGTGTCAGTCAAGAATTTTGAAAAAAAATACAGTGGAACACAAGAAAACAAAAACAATCATGAATAAAAATGGCGTTTAATTTTAAATATTTTTGAATTTGACAATTTTTTTTCTGGTTATTCTGTAGAATAAATTATTCTTGATTAAAAAATTCAATGTTTTTATCTGATTGTTTATGAGCCTAATAACTTTATTCGTCGAACAGTTAACTGACTGTTTATTAGAAGATTGAAAAATTGGCTCTTAATCGTTTAAAAGCTTGAGCAATTGGATGTTAATGGAATTTAAATTTTTTTTTTACTGTAACTATGTACATTCCAACTTTTGTAATATTAGCTAAAATTTTTGCTTTTATTTTTTGTTTGTGAAAAAATAAGAAAAAAATGCTACGGGAACAAGGGTTAAAAATGTGATTTTTAGTTAAATTTTGAAAATTGTTCCGCTTTTTTTTGTTTTTATAAAACTATGCATTCCTTTTGTCCTAGATTTGTACTCTTTTTTGTGTCCTTATTTGTCCGGGAAAGTCCGGGATTTTACATCTCCATTACTAGTTTCGTCAAAATATATCTGGCAACCCTACCCTAAGTGATATTTAATAATAATATTTAAATTGCCTTAGATAAGGTTGCTTACATTGCTTCTATAATTGGCTGGCCATTGATGATTAACAAATCCATAGTTGTTTCAAAAAATGCAACAGATCTAGCAAATTTAGAATGTACAAAATACTGTTATATTCTGTAAGCAAACAAAATTCACCAAATTTTATCAGACGAATGTATTGAACTGGAACATTGCAAAAAACTAAAAAGATTTGAGAAATGATATCCTTCTTTAACATTTTGCCGATGACGAATTTTATCAACAGAATTGACCTCCACACAGCAAGGCCACAGAAAGCTTCCCTATTTAAAACATATTTTATTCACTTCATCATATAAAAAAATAGAAGATATGGCTGCTTCTTTTATTTGCTGGTAAGCAGTGTCTTGCCCTTAAGATATTATTTTTGTGTACCTACTAGATTCAATTTCTTTTAAAAAGCTTTGAATATAATACTTATCCGGATTTTGTTTCCATACAAAACTCTACAGCACAGCTCAACTAATATTATCGAACGAATCAAAATAATCCTAATCCAGCATAGCGTTCGCTAAAAATATGACCCCAAAATAATATGATAAAATAGTTTGTTACCAAAAATTTTTTTTACTTTTAATTTTCGTTCATGTTCTAAAACTTCAACATTTTGAAAATAAACTTACTCAAGAGATTTCAGTATCACATAACAAACTCTTTTTTAAGTTCTGAGTTCTTGGGGGGGGTCATGACCCCGTGACCCCCCCTTGTATACGCCGTTGAAGAGGTGTAACAAAATATTATGTCAGAGAAAATTAAATTTAAAAATTTTAATATAATAGGATTTTTAGAAATTTGACATTTTAGTAGGCTAAACTGAGGTGAATTTAGAAAAAGGTCAAAAAGTGATAGAAAAAAGATTGATATTATAATCGATAGATATTGTTAATATGTAAAAGTCACACATACACAGGAAACAAAACTAAGTTAAATACAAAATTTGGTAGATGTGTGTCAAGTTATTTTCTTTTTGCTCTCTAATAACATAACCCTCTGTTGGCACACGGCGGGTGCGAATTTGGCACTACAAAAATGAAAAGTGGTCACAGAAAAGTGTCTTTATAAGGAATTGTGAATACAGTATTCGAATTATTCGGAAAATTCTACATCAATTTCATATGTGATTCTCCATAAAATAGTGAGACCGAAAAAAGTTCTAGCGTCATGAAAAAGTATAAACCAAATTCGCAGAAAAGAGGTGTGCCTACAGAGGGCTAAAATACCTTTCTTGCTTTCCCTGTCGTCCATAAAATAATTGAGGGGCATTCCATAGAAAGTAGTAATTCTTTATTTCGGCCAATCCAAAGTAACGGAGAAGACAAATTGACCTTGTTTCCAGTTTATCTGCGTTGAAGAAGCAATCTTTTTTCTCGAAACTAGAAGTTTCACGAAAAACTAATTAAACGTAGCCAAATTATTCACAGATAAAGCGGTAACGGATAAGACGCGTACAAATCTTTTTTGTTACCGTCTTTTTCTGTTAATAATTTAGCTATTTTGAATTAGTTTTTCTTGAAACTTCTATAGAACTTCAACTTTATTACGAGCCCTTAAGACCTACCAAGTTTCAAGTAAAAAAAGATTGCTTCTTCAACTAGATAAACTGGATAAATGCAAATGGAATGGCCGATTTAAAGAAAAAAAAAGTAAAAAAGGCAAAACTAATTTTTCTAATTACCTTTTTTTTTCAAAATTCTGAATTTAAGGACCATTTTGTCATTCAGTTTACTTGATTTCAATTTTACAGATAGAAATAAACTTCTGGCATATCTAAATTTATGGTATGTGTTGCCGTTGTGTTGTAATATATATTTTTTACGTTTGAAGTCAATTTAGAAGAAAATTGCTTCCACCACTTAAACGAGAAAATGTCGTCCCTCACTCCCATACAACTTTTTTCTATTTAAACAATCAAGAAAATCTTCTAGTTCTAGTACATTTGATTTATGAAATTCAAGCAAATTAAAAAAAAAAAAACGTTTTAGTTAAAAAAAAAAAAATAGCAAAATGGCAGCAGTGGCAAATTTTAACATATAAAGGTCAAAGTATTTTTAATTACCGAAGTTATAAAACAACAATCATCAAAATCGTAGTTGTAATTTGTTTAAGTTACTGCAGTAAAACATACCTAATAAAACTAAAACAATGTAAAAAAAATTCAAAATTTCTTGATATGTAGGTATTTAAAAAAAGTCAAATTAATTCCTCAAAATTGCTTATATTGTCCTTATCCTGGGTAATATACATAATATAAATAACGTTTGAGCAGAATTAATACCAACATAAACATTGTTTTTGGACGAGAAATGACTTTAAACCGTGCAAAATGCCCAAAATTATTGAAAAAAAACTTTCGAATCAAATTTTGTTCGAAGTCGTACCGATAAATCGATTTCTCAGGTCCGAAATAGGTGTAAACAGTCAATGGTGTAGATGTCGGAAAGTTCGACTCGCTCAGTGTTATAGACATTGAAATCACCCATGATAACAATTTCGGAGTGAAGTTTATTTTACACGATTTTTGAATGCAGTTGGCCAGTAAATCAAACTAATTTAAGGTTGATCCACAACATATACCTAAATCAAGTCAAATTTTTTGTTTTTGTACTTATTTTTTTATTTCAATTTTTTTTTACTTATAAATTAATGAACAATGGCATCCACCACAAAAAATTGACGCCATTTTCTAACGTTAGACTCTCGCGGCAAAAATTTCGTGGCAAAAACTTCAATTCAAAATCAAAAATAAACTATTAGAGATAAAAAAATCTTCTATAGCTTATTTGATAATAACCTAAAGCTTAATTCAAATGAAGGATTTTTAAAAATTCCGTCATTTAATAGGGTAAACAGGGGTAAAACGGAAAGATGAAATTTGGGCGAAAATCTAAACGCGAAGTTTTAGAGAGTTGATTTTTTTTGCTATAGATAGATGAGACTAATGTTATTCTTAATAACTGCATTTAAAAAAAAATTCTAAAAAAATTTGAAACTAAGCTATAACGTTTTGTTTGAACGTTGTACACGTGTTGGGGCTATGACAAAATGATGATTTTGGGTAGGGACAATTCTAAAGGTGTCAGGTAAAAGATGAGGGGAAACAAATTAGGGGTCTAATACGGATTTTTTTCCAACACTCTGCGTTTCGAAATATGAATTTTTGAAAAACACCTTGTTTTTTAGGGGTATTTTTGGGTAGTTTTTGCTTTTTAGTTTTTTTTTTTTTTTGAGTGTTAAAAAAATATCTCAAACTCATAGCACGTGGTTGGCCTTATGCATACATGTGCAAAAAATTGGAATCGTTTAGTGAGTTTTAACTGAATAACGGAAGAAACAATTTTTAAAAAAACACGTTTTTTGACCGTTTTTAACCTATTGTCATCGTTTTTTATTTTTATCTTTTGTTCTTTATTAGATACAGGATAAAAGTATATGGAGTAATGATAGACCATGACCACGACTAAATGTGTGCGAAATTTCAATCATTTTCTTTAACTCAATTTTGAGATAACGGTAAAATAAAATTTTAGAATTCAACAGGTTATAACTTTTCACCAAGAGCAGATAGAAATTATTATTATTTATGAGCATCCTGATACAATTACCTTTCATTTGGTATACCACACATAACGGTACACTAACTACAAGCTACACAATGTTAAATCAAGAAACTTGCAAAAAACCTCAAAACACCAGTGGAGATCTGTTGCCCCCCGAACAGCCACCAGTGTGGGAAGTACCGTAATCTTAGTCTGGAAATTCGACATGGTTGACTTTAAAAAATTTTAACTTCTCTTGTAGGCATCTTTGAAATGAGATTGATAAGTCATATGAAAGGTGAAATGATAAGCTTTCACATGGTATATATTTTTGATAGGTTGTCAAACAAACAAATTGATTCCATAGCGTGAGAACATAAAAATAAATGATTTTTTTAGCCTTTCTTAATGAAATTTGATCGATTTCAAAAAATTTTAGCTATGTTTTGAGCTAAGACAATAAGCTCTCAGATGGTATAAATTTTTTTTTAGGTTATTAGGGGAAAAAATGGAATTAATGACGTGAGAAGATAAAAATGCATGTTTTTTTTTTTGTTTTTTTTTTTTTGATGAAAATGATTGTTTTCAATAAATTATTTTTATACTTTTTGGTTTTATTCTTAAGAAGAAATACTTGGCTTTTAAATTGCGTAATTTTTTTTGTAAGCTTTTAAAATAAAAAAATTAATATAATGAGAAAATAAAAAAGGTATTTTTTTTAGCTTTTTCTTGTAAATTATGATTTTTTTGAAATAAGTAAACGTTTCAATTGACTCATTTTAAACAAAAGCACACAACCTGTTTTCTGACGACGTTATCACTTAAAATCATCGTCCGTAACCCGGCTTTACAGACAACCTCTTTTTATTTTGTTGTCTTTTATTTTATTCTCCATTGAATATGAACAGTTAGATTAGTTTAAGTAAGGCAGAAATGGCTGTCAGGAAAACGACTGACACACTTAGACCACTTATTGGTCCGTTGTGATACCATGATTTTGCAAGGAAATTCCTCACTTATTAAACCAGTTGGAATTTTTAATGAAGCGGTGAAGTTTGAAGATGTCAAAATGACCTTAACTTAAGTTTGGTAAACCTATTTTTTTTTAGTAAGCCGACGAACTAACCTCAATGATCTTATCAAAAACTTAACTTTTGTTTGAAATTTAGATTATAAGGTAAAAAAAAAATAATTCTTAAGACTGCTCCAACCGAAAACAACATCTTCAACTCCATCATTGTCATTATCAAAAATTTTGAAGTCTTCTTACCCCCAAAAACCTTAAATGAAAAATGATGAAAAATACTGTAGACTGTACATTAGGTAGAGTATATAGCATTAACTCTTAACTTTTTTTTCCATCGTCCTTCACCGCAATGCAAGTAGAATCCGTGCCGCATTGCATTGCTTACGAAATGAAGATTAAATAAAAAAATAAAAAAAACAACACACTCACACAGAAATGAAAAGAAATATCCAACCAACAAAAACAAGCTTTCAAGAAACAAAAAAAAAAAAAAAAAAAAAAAGTTGAAAAAAAAAAATAATAATTGCTGGCTGAAGAAAGAATCACATAATATAAATCTAGATATCCCTATAATTATACTGCAGCAGCTCTTAGGAGAAGTCATTAAGGTCTGAAAAACAAGATCGTGCCTAACGACTTGGAAAATTCAAGTACAAAATGCACTGGGCTAATTTATATTCCTGTTCTTGTCCTGTCCTGCCGCTCGGTGCCTGCTGCCATTGCCGTCGTTGTTGTCGTTGCTGTCGTGTCGTCACAACGACACAGCGACAGCTAAAAACAGCGCCCACCACCCCCTTTTTTGAAATCTGGAGAAACGCGCTCTCTTTTAAAGACTTCCACCCGCCAACATTGCTAGTTGCTATTCCCGTTGGCTTTTTATCCTGCTAAAACAGTCTCTGTATAGCAGCTCTGTACAAGGATGCTGATGAGGACGACTTCTATAAAACTACGACCATGTTGATGATGATGATGATGATGATGATAATTTTTGGCTGGAGCTGGACTAGAGTAGGAAGGTGGTTGTGATGTCGGTTGGAGAGAACCAACAACCAAAGGAATATGGTTATTTTCATTTAAGGATGCCTGCTTGCGACAGGAAATTTTCAAAGCTGTTTTCGTATTTTTCGTATAGTGTTTTTGGGCGCTATTCTACTCGCACTTGGTGCCTTTTGCATTTTCTTGAGAGGAAAAACGTTTTTTTTATTTTTTACATTTCTTCTGTAAATGTATTTCTGTGTGATTTTTTTCTATTTCTCATTTATTTATTATTTTTTTTTTTTTTGTAAAAAATGCGTCTTTCGTAAAATGCATTCTTTTGGTAAATTACATTTTAATTCAATCTTTGGATTTTGCTTGAAGTGCGGAAGTATTCAATTAAGCATTTTTTTTTTTTTTGAATTTATTGTTAGCCCAGGGAAATTAGTAATTTAAATCGCATTTTTCGCGGGACAAAATTTTTTTCATGGAATGTGTTCGGGTGGTTGTCCTTATCATAAAAGTCAATTTGTTGGGAAAATTGGAGGTTGGGAACAGCCGCCATCTTGGAAAAGAGATTGGTAGCGTTTTTATTGAATAGCTCCATTGTTATTCATTTTAACAGAAAATGACAAAGGTAGGACTTATTAACAATAAAATTATCTAAACAATGATATACAAAACAATTCCGTGAGTTGATTAAATAAAATTTTATAGTTGGTCAAAGTGCGGGTTTGTATCGCAAGGTTGGGACAAAATGACATTTTTTCATATATCTGACGAACTTTTGATTTGTTTGGATAATTCTTCAAGAATGTATTATAGTACTTATAATTACCTATAAAATGAGCCCACAATCGTTATTGTAACCATCGTATTGTAGAAGTAATCTAACTCCGAAACTCTCCATGTACTAGTCAAAAGTGAGAAAAAAGCTAGTTTTTTGCTAGTAGGCCGAGAAAATTTTGGGAGTAGAGGTATAACCAAAATATAAGTACGCAGTTTTGCTGCCATACTCGTGTTAATGTCGATTTCAAAGGTCTGACAACTCTAATTTTGGGCTTTATACGGTTTTTGGGGGGTTAAATAACTTAAATTTTCCAGTTAACGTGAATGGGCTAAATTTGTACTATTTGAAATTATAAATATACAAGCTGATGCTCTATTATTTTTCCTAAATCTGGACACCTTAATCTCGGCTATGGGGTTAATAGAACTCACGATATAAGCTTTTTTAACTAACCATATCAGGCTTTTCAATTCAAATAAACAAACAAAAATCGAAACAAAAAAGCCTCTAAAACATAATCGTATAAACGGCTTATATCTTGAGTTCTATTGGTCACATCCTCAAGATTGGGGTGTCTAGATTTAGGAAAAATAATAGGGAATCAGCTTGTATATTTATAATTTCAAATAGTATAAATTTAGCCCATTCACGTTAACTGGAAAACTTACGTTATTAAACCCCCCAAAAACCGTATAAAGCCCAAAATTAGAGTTGTCAGACCTTTGAAATCGACATTAACACGAGTATGGCAGCAAAACTGCGTACTTATATTTTGGTTATACCTCTACTCCCAAAATTTTCTCGGCCTACTAGCAAAAAACTAGCTTTTTTCTCACTTTTGACTAGTACATGGAGAGTTTCGGAGTTAGATTACTTCTACAATACGATGGTTACAATAACGATTGTGGGCTCATTTTATAGGTAATTATAAGTACTATAATTCATTCTTGAAGAATTATCCAAACAAATCAAAAGTTCGTCAGATATATGAAAAAATGTCATTTTGTCCCAACCTTGCGATACAAACCCGCACTTTGACTAACTATAAAATTTTATTTAATCAACTCACGGAATTGTTTTGTATATCATTGTTTAGATAATTTTATTGTTAATAAGTCCTACCTTTGTCATTTTCTGTTAAAATGAATAACAATGGAGCTATTCAATAAAAACGCTACCAATCTCTTTTCCAAGATGGCGGCTGTTCCCAACCTCCAATTTTCCCAACAAATTGACTTTTATGATAAGGACAACCACCCGAACACATTCCATGAAAAAAATTTTGTCCCGCGAAAAATGCGATTTCATGCCCATATTTTGACTAATTGCCCTGAGCTATGTTTATTATAAACACTTGAACTGCTAGATAAAAAAAAATTAAAAAGAAAAAAATTCAGCTAAATGGATCAGAATGTAATCCTTATTGTTATCCATGTGATTTGCTTAGGTATATCTTAAGGATAGATTAAACCGACTCAGTGTGTCGTCCCCTTATGATAAATCAATTTTTTTTGTTAAAAATTAATATTTTTGCTATTAAAATATAATTTAGAAGTGTCAACTCATATGAAAACATATTTATCTTAGAAAATAACCCAGGTTATGTATTTAAAATAAGCTCCGAAACTTGAGTAGGGGAGAGTGGGGCCAAATATAACACTTTTTTCTAAAATCTATGGTTCTCCTACAAATTTTAAAGTGGGTCAACCAGACCTTTTTTAAATTAAAGAGCCATGTTTTAGCTCCAAGATCCATCATACAAATTTAGCAAAACATAACGGTAATGTTGAAAAATAAAGCTTCCAAAAAAAAAATCGTGTTGTTTCAACTTACCCCACATACGGGGCAAAGTGTAACACATACCGGGGTAGGTTGTACCAAGAACTAAAAATAAGAGAAAAATACCTTTATTTGTTTATATTTATTTATTTTTAATTAATAACAATAAAAACAAACCTCAGTCATGAAATTTTGGTGCAAATTTGTAAAAAGTGGAGCAAATCCAAGATTTCCAGAGAAAATTTGACAGTAGTCTTAAATAAAAGTTATTCGAATTCATAAATTGTTTTATAAGCTTTATGAATTCAAGTGGTGGTTCAAAAATGTGTTTCCAATTTCAAAATAAATACAAATTCAATTACAAGCATTCATATTCAGGGTTGTTAATTTTATTAGGTAAACAATTTTTCAGTATAGGTAGGTTTTTACATGGTACAACTTGCCCCGGAAAAATGTTACAACTAGCCCCAGCATGAAATTTGGCACATAAAATCAATTTAAAAAAAAAAGCGAAACTGATATAGACATAACATATACACGCAATTTGAGCCAAAACACAGTTGCATATAACAAAAAAACACTTAGCACTCTATCTTTTTCGGGTAAAGAGGTAGACCAAAAATAAAATTAAAAAAAAAAGTTACAAACATGCATTTTTTGGGCACCACTAGTGTAACTTCTCACCCTGTCGTCTAATCTTCATCTGAAGAAAATGTGCCGGTAGATATGCAAAAATTGAGCATTTTTCTCCTTTACGCGTTTCTTAATATTGAAAGGAACATCGCTTTTTTAAGCTGTTAATTCTTACCCCTGTTACATTTAGCCCCACTCTCCCCTACCTCGGAAATCGAAAATATTTTGAGGAATTTATGGGAATCTTTGAGAGTGTATATTTCACGTTTGGTAATTGTTTGAAAAATGTTGTTAATGTTATTTTGTTTATTTGAGTGTTGTTGTAAAACGTATAACAAAAAAAAAATTAAATTTATAAAATTATATATGAGTTATTAAAATTTCTTTGATAAATGGCAAAAAAAAAATTCAATTTTTAAACTTAATTTAAAAAAAAATATATAAAATCATATCGATAATTTTTTTATATTATGTTGCCTTAGGCCTATACTTAATATTGGCAAAGTTTGGTCAGCTTCTGTTTGCGATTACCAGAGATATTCACATTTATGTGCTACGAGTCAAGTACTCAAAATAATTCATTTTTTGAGAAACATCTTCAAGGGGATCACAAAAATGAAAAAAATCGATGTTTTTAATAATTTTTAGCCATACACAAGTAACAAAAAGCTGTTTATGTAATTAAAAATATTTTAAATATTCTTTTCAACAAGAAAAAAATTATATTTTTCTGCATACTAAATTTTTAATGTAATTACTTGACCCGGCCACGCTCTACTGTGTATTATAGCGTATTTACCAACCTCGCCGATATAAGAATTTACGAAAATGCAAATAAAACGTTATTTCAAAATTTGAAATCGAAAATAAACATACTATTTTTTTGTATAGAGAAGATAAACAAAACAAGTTGACTTCAACTTAAGATTTCTCAAAGTAGAAAAAAGATATTGAAAAGATTTAAACGGGCTTTAAAAGAAAACATTTAGGTAGTTATTTTTGAAACTGTCACAAATTTATTTAAAATAAATAACCACGTTCAAGAACATAACCTCAAAAACTGTTAAAAACGACATTTCAGAATTTCTAACGGGAATATGATAGAATTTTTCTGACTTCGAATTCGAGTTCAGCACACCAAAAACCTTACGAAAAGTATATTTTTGTTTATATATAAAAAAAAAATTAATTTTGCTCACAAGTGGCTTCTTCAATAAATGTTAATTTCATAAATTATACTAAAAAAAAAGTAATAGGTTGTTTAATTTGTTAATTTGTAATTTTTTTTCTATTCCTGCCATAAAAACACAAAAAAAGATATTAAAACTCCAAAAACTTAGCTGCAAGTATTTATGATAAACTTTTGTATGGGCTCGACACACTGTGTCGCGACTTCTCGTTTTTAAATGGTCAAGTTTCGACAAAATTATTGACAAGATAGTACAGGAAAGATAGACTTTTTGGTGGAACGAAATACAGGACGGCTGATTTTTTCAAATCTGAAAGAAGGGAATTGGAAAAGCTTAAATCCTGGTTTTCGGGACACCAACCCCCTGGCAAAATCCGCCATTTTGAAAAACGCGATTTTGCGTTTCTCCCAAACAGTTGGCTTGATCGAATAAGTTCCTTAACCAAAAATGTAGGCAATATAAGCATTGTTTTGTGTTGCATTCATTGTTCTTCAGCGAGGACAACACTTTTGAGGCTATGTCGTTTTATTTTTTATTTTTTCGGTTTTTTAATTTTTCTCAGTCTCTATGATATTAACATTCATAATTTTTAAGCATCATAAAAGTTGCATGTTTGACTTAAAATAAAATATGAATACCACAATAATGTAAGTTTTACCATCATTTTTTTAAATTTTAAATTAATATTAAGAGGAAATTGCCGAACCCACCTTAATAATGGGAAACACACTCCCTCTCATATCATATTTTTCTTGTTTTTTACATAACAACTCACACGATTTAGCCTTTTTTTCATACCTTATGTAAAATTATATTAGTATATATATTGTTTGAAAATATTGAGAGGGATTGTTCTTTAAAGTTCCGTATCATTGGTTTGAAAAGTCAAATAGTCTTCAAAAGTATACCAAATCAATAGAAATTTGATGCTTTACAACTTTTATGATGATAAAAAATTATGATCCTGAACTTTGCAGACAATTTGTCTGCTGTGGTTTGGACAGCCACCAAAGTCGCAAAACTCGTCTGATTTTGAAAAATTAAACGCCAATGGCTTCGTTAAATCAAAATCTAGGGGCGATATATTTTTTTTTTTTTTATTTGTCTTAACAAAAAAGTTATGGTCAAAAAACGCAAAAAACACAAAAAAATGTATTTAAAAATTTTTGGACTTTCGTCACCACTGCACAGTGGGTCCCGCCATAGGTAGGTCAAAAATAAAAAAAGTAAATGTCAATTTTTTAAAATCCAATGATTAAACAACGTTCTACAATCTCCCATCGAACCAAAACCAAAAAAAATTTGACGGTTACCCTCTTTTTCATTTCTTAATAGCCATTCAAAGTCGTTCAGTGAACAGTATTAAATTGTTATGGATATTAAACGAGAAGGTTAATACTTTCTAAAAACATAAATTATATTGTTAAATAACATTAAGGCTAATTGTAATAGGGCTCGTTAGCGAAGCAATTTTAACCATTTTTATTTAGCTCAATTTTCTTTAAATTAGAGATTTAGTTGGTTTGCCTTCGAGTGCCCTTTACAATTTAAGTTCTCAAATGAAGAATACCGTCCTACCTTTTGAAATAATAGCGCCGTTTTTTCCCCTTTTTTCCCTTTTTCGAGTAATACGAGTTTAAATGACGATACACGGAGAAAAAAAAATTACAACGTAAAACTAAAAAAAATTCCTTTTTGGCACTATTATTTTTATAAAAGACTGAACTGGGTAAGGGTAAAGTGCTCGACTGACAGGCAGGTCCATTTCCGGCATTAACCATTTTTTTTTTATATTTTCAAAAAAAAAATTTTTTTACCTTTTTTTATTTTTCTTGAAAATAACCAAAATTTTAAAAAACTGACTTGATGCATTTTTTTGCAATAATAAATCATATAAAATGATAATACAGGTGTTAAAATAAAAAAAATGGTCATTATATTTTTGACCGCACTTTGTATGGGAGGTGACCCACTGTGCACTGTAATAATGGACCCATTTTCAAACAATAAATGGCCATCGCTTCGATTAATAAAAAAAAGACAAACAACAAGACAAAAACACAAATTAAAACAAAACCTCTTGTTGGATTTTTTTGTAACTTATAATTCGGACCTCAGACCTACTATGTATGTTTTTATAATTTTAATTATTTATGTATTTTATTTTTGAGTTTTTTTTACAAATTTCTTAGGTATAAATTTACAATATCTAATTAACTATATGAAATATTATTTTATGAATAAAAAAAAAATATTAAATGTTAAATGTTAAATTTCAAATACCTACATAATTTTTTTCCAAAAATAAATAATTTAATTTTCTTACACTTGTATTAAATCATACTACACTTGTCACAAATTTTAAATAAATCTGTGTCAAGAAGTTAAAAGAGCTTGAGTCAATTTTTATTATAATTTTATTTTTATTATGAGACCCAGACTAAAACAAAGCTGAACAAAAGCTGAATATGTTAAGCAAATAAAATCGATTTTCACTTATGTCGACATAACCTCTTTTAACTTATTACCACAGAAATAACAAATATACTTAGGTAATAGGTATAGAAAAAAATCAAGCAACACAAAATAATTAAACTAAACGTTCGGCCAGAAAATCGATTTAAACATTTCAAATGGTGATTTTTTGAAAAAGTGAATTTTTACCAAGACTTGTATCTTATAGGTTTTATAGGTTTTGGACAAGTGCTTTTGTTTTTAGAATCATTTGAATTTTGCATAGCTTTGTTTGATGTTATCGGTGTCTTCTTTTGTGTTTATGGTTCTCTTAATTTTTTTTTGTTAAATACGTAAACTGTATAGTGTAAGTCTTGCATCAAAGATCACTGGGGCGTATGCGTGACTTTTTTTTTTATAAATGTCACGCATTTATTGTTAATATAAAATTTTTATCGTTGACCAAGCAATTTAACCATTTTATTTTGAACTACCATTTTTCGACTCGATCATTTTCCGACCCATCTAAATCCCTTTCTTTAGTATTGCATTTATAATATTTATTTGACTTTTGTTCGTGTCTGTACTTTAACTTTCCAACGAATGTCACTTTAATCATTATAATTCTCATCAAAGAAAATTATATAGATCTCAAAAGAAAAACGTTTAATTTTAATCCTCTTTTAAAGGACCAAAGCCTTATTTCTTTTAACCATTCAAAAGAGAAACCGAAAAAAGAAAAAAAAAATTATAAAAGTGAAACCAATCCCAATTGGCGTATCTACCCTAAATACATTTTCATTCGATTAAACGAAAAATCTTTGAATATGAATTTTTTCCATGATATGAAAAAAAAAAAAAAAAACTTAAGTCTCTCAAAAAACCTTTGACTAAAAAGGAAATAAGAATTTATCTTTTGCTAAACATAACATCACTTGAATTCAAAAATACACAAAACAAAACCGACACACACACACACAAAATTACAATATTGAAAGCTTTTTTCACTTTGAAATGCAAATATCAAGTATTTATGTATTTTCTCAACAAACAAAAAAAAAAAAATATTATTTTTTAAGACAAATTTTAAGCCGGACCACTACACTTTAGATATAGTATTATCCTGGTATAAAGAAGATATGGCTGTAAAAAAGGATAAAGATAACCATCAAAGCGTTTCACCGCCAGCCGCCACCGTTGTGTAGATATATCGTTAACGGCGGCGGTGGCGGTGTCGTTCTCGTCAGTCAGGCCAAAGGTATATGAATTTCCAAAGAATATTCCTTTTCATTTACTATACACCACCAGAGTCAGCCAACAGCAAACCAAACGACCAACAACAACAACAACAACCTGTCATTCCCACACAAATCCATTATTCATGGAACATTTTTATTCCTTGTTTCTGCTTTGTGTTTTCAATTTGACATTAATAAATTTCCCATTTTCAAGAGCACAACGAGAGAGAGGTTCAGTTCAGTTCAGGTTCGGTCTTAATATAGGATTTCGGTTCAGTGGCCAGTGAGCCAGGACAGATCCTTTCTATAAACGTGTTCTCCTCTGTTTAGCCATCCATCTATCTTACCACAAATCCATTCCATGTTCTGCCACATGCATCACCTCTATGAATGTACTCTCTCTCTCTCTTTCTCTCCTTTTCTGTCTTGTTCGGGTTTTGTGAAAGAGCCCGATAGGGCAAGGTATTAAAGTATTTTATATGCCTGATGCTCATGTCCGAAGCAAGGAATCCTCACAAAGTCCATAACATGAAAAAATATAAAACCCAACATCAGCTAGCATTGAGCTGGGCACAGATATAGGTAAATTTATTGTAAAGTTAAAACATAGCGACACACAACCTGTTTTACGTGCCTTACATTTTTTCATTTTTTTTTTTAAATTAAAAAAAAAATCTCCTAAAAAAAAAGTATATGTAAGAGTAATAATATACGTTTGAGTTATTTTTAATTTTTGATGATTTTTGATTCGTGTTTTTTTTTTTTTTGGCTAAAATAATAGGAACCACAAAAAGCAATTTGTTGTCTTTGATCCTTTGAGTTCTTTGTGAATTTAATATAAAGTTTTAAGAACTGTAATTGGAAATACACATACTGGCTTATTAATATGAAATGACTGATTTAAGCGAAATGTGTGAACAAAGTTGATTACTTTTTGATTTGTTAAAGTTTACAAGCTGTGAAACAAGGGGAAGGATAAAAACTAAATATAACACTGGTTTACAAAATTGAACTTTTTTTTTGTTGCCAGAACAAAAATATACTTTTCTGAAGGTTTTCGGTGTGCTGAACTTGAATCCGAAGTCAAAAAAATTCTAGCAGCTCGCGTTTTTGAGATATTACCTTTAGAAAATGCAGCACTTCGGACCTTATTCTTTTATATTAGGAAAATTGTTTGAGCATATTTAGTAATGGTTTTTATAAGAACTATTTCCCACCTTTTTAAATCTGTTTAAATCTTTCCGATATCTTTTTTACTGCCCGAGATATCCTCAGTTGTTTGGTATTTTTATAAATTTTATAACGTCATTATCTATATTATGATATATGAAGCCAAACCCACTTACTTCATTTTAAGATATCTCGGGCAATACAAAAGATATTGAAAAGATTTAAACAGGTATCGAAAGATGGAAAAGAGTTCTTATAGAAACCGTTACTAAATATGCTCAAACAATTTTCCTTATACAATAGAATAAGGTCCAAAAAACTCAAAAAAACGTTTTTTTGAATTTTCTAACGGTTATATCTCAAAAACGGGAGCTGCTAGAATTTTTTTGACTTCGGATTCGAGTTCAGCACACCGAAAACCTTCAGAAAAAAATATTTTTGTTCCGGCAACAGAACCCTTGTTAACCAGTGTAATTAAATATACGACTAAGTCGCACGTCCTTGCTCTTAGAATAGAAATAACAAAAATATCAGCTTACTAATGTAATTTAAAAAAAAAAAACATATAAAATAAATAATTTTTTTTTTTCAATTTTTTTTTAGCCCATGATTTTTTTTTGCTAGGATACCCTATTTCTTAAATTTTAACGGATTTTTGACGTAATAACGTCTTATAAATCGATGAACCATGGCACCCACCACAAAAAAGTGACGCCATTTTCTCCCGTTCTACTCTCGCGGCAAAAATTTCGCGGCAAAAATTTCAATTAAAAATTAGAAATAAACTGTTAGAGATACAAAAATCTTCTATAGCTTATTTGAAAGATAATAACCTAAAGCCAATGCCGTCTTTACCATAAGGGCACACGGGGCCCGTGCCCAGGGCCCCCATTCTGAGGGGGGCCCCGAAGGAACGAAAATTTCTCTCACACATTTATTCTCAAAACATTTTTGGCGGGCAGACCATCTAACAAAAATTTTAGTTTTTATATGGCAACCAAATAAAGTTTTTTCTACACCTATACGGAAAATATATGTTTTCAAAATGAAAACAAATTATGTGGCGTCGTATGCGGACAAAAATTTAAATCCAAACGACCAAACCCAAATTCAATTTTCCAAAAAATAAGACAGTAATATTTTCAAAAAAAACAAGAAAAATATCTTTTTTTTTTCACTGAAGCACAGTGGGTCACCTCCAGTACAAAGTGCGGTCAAAAATATAATGACCATTATTTTTTTAATGAAACACCTGTATTATCATTTTATATGATTTATTATTGCAAAAAAATGCATCAAGTCAGTTTTTTAAAATTTTGGTTATTTTCAAGAAAAATAAAAATAGGTAAAAAAAAATTTTTTTTTGAAAATATAAAAAAAAATGGTTAATGCCGGAAATGGACCTGCCTGTCAGTCGAGCACTTTACCTTTACCCTCTAGTTCAGTCTTTTATAAAAATAATAGTGCCAAAAAGGATTTTTTTTAGTTTTACGTTGTAATTTTTTTTTCTCCGTGTATCGTCATTTAAACTCGTATTACTCGAAAAGGGGAAAAAAGGGGAAAAAACGGCGCTTTTATTTCGAAAGGTAGGACGGTATTCTTCATTTGAGAACTTAAATTGTAGAGGGCACTCGAAGGCAAACCAACTAAATCTCTAATTTAATGAAAATTGAGCTAAATAAAAATGGTTAAAATTGCTTCGCTAACGAGCCCCATTACAATTAGCCTTAATGTTATTTAACAATATAATTTATGTTTTTAGAAAGTATTAACCTTCTCGTTTAATATCCATAACAATTTAATACTGTTCACAATTTTTAACACCCGCTATCACTATCGCAAGTTCACACCTTATAACTGCAGCGATTAAAAAACTGTACCTTTTTTTATATACCGACTTTGAATGGCTATTAAGAAATGAAAAAAAGGGTAACCGTCAAATTTTTTTTGGTTTTGGTTCGATGGGAGATTGTAGAACGTTGTTTAATCATTGGATTTTAAAAAATTGACATTTACTTTTTTACTTGCTCTATAGGGCAAGTATTGGTTTCGTGTCGAAAAAAAAAATTGAGGTTTTAATCAATACCAACATTACGATGATGGAGAATTCCGAAAAAGTGGGTCTCGCAATTCCGTCCGTGCGTCTGTACGTCTGTGCGTCTGTGCGTCTGTGCGTCTGTGCGTCTGTGCGGTTGTGCGTCCATCTGTACACATTTCCACAGCCTAAACGGGTGGATGGATTTTCTTCAAATTTGGTACAGATGATTTTTACGGAATTCTGAAAGTTGGTTTTTTTTTGTTTTTTTATATCTCGTTTAGAACGTATACCTCCCATACAAAAAAATACGATATTACGAATTTCGCGAAAACGGCTCTAACGATTTCGATTAAACTTTGTTTACGTAATATTTAAAGCAGTGGCAATAAAACTGCATTTTTATTTTTTCTCAAAAAAGTCAAATAACAAAACAAAAATTTTTTCATTTAACATAATTTTGCCCTAAATGGCGGCTCTTTCCCAATATCAATTTTTTTTTTTAAATTTAGATCCAGCTTTTAAAATCTACAAGTAGACTAACATAAAAGTGCTTTGAGCTGCAAGAGCAAGTACGTGCGACCCCAGTCGTGCATTTTATTTATTTTTGACCTATGGCGGGACCCACTGTGTGAAGGTAAGATTACACTGTGTTACAAAAATGAGGTTTCAAAATATACGCGGGCGGAGACCTATCAGGTTTTGTAGAGCTAGTCGCACTGATTAGGAAACGGTATTTGGTATTTCCCCTAACACCCCCAAAATCTGGAGTTACGGGCAAAAAACGGTTTTTTGGACCTTCACCCATTGAAAAAATTCTAGCTTCGACAATTTTTTACCCATTTTCGATTTTTTTACAGTTTCTGATAGGAGATAAATATACCTTTTCAAAAATGTATAAAACATGTAACTCGGTTGAACCACTTAGAATTTATAAGCTGTCAAAGTTCAAAAATTCCATTTTTTTCGTCATTTGCCCAACTTCGGCATTAATTTAAAGTATATGTTTTCAAAACAACATGCTGTTTAAAAAATATATTCTAAAACAATATCTTTTTTCCAATCAATCGAGGTATTTTTTATGAAAATCACAGAGGAGCTCAATACAAACATTTTTTTCTTTGGGAGGGGGGTCTATCTCCCCCCGTTTAGGTGGGAGGAGCATTTTTCTAAAAAAAATTATCAAAATAAAAAAAAATTATTAAAAAACAACGGCAACACTTACAGTAATAAATGATACCATTTCCGAAAGGAAAAATTGTTCATTTGATTCTAATTTTTAAATCAATATAATATAACTAATGGTTTTTGAAATAATCGATTTCAAAGTTAAAAATAGGCGAAAAAAAATTTTTAAAACTCATTTTATACTATTTCTGTCCAGACTGTGAATTTTAGTAAAAAAAATTACTCACACAGAAAACTGCCTCAATTGATTCCTAATCAAACAGTGAAAACTATATGTTTCTATGCCTTCTAGTTTTTGAGAAAATTGAAAAATTATTTTATCAGATTTTTCTTTTTTCAAAATATTTTTTGTTTTTATTTGTTTTTATTTTTCAATTTTCTCATAAACTAGAAGACATAGAAACATATAGTTTTCACTGTTCGATAAGGAATTAATTGAGGCAGTTTTCTGTGTGAGTAATTTTTTTTACTAAAATTCACAGTCTGGACAAAAATAGTATAAAATGAGTTTAAAAAAAATTTTTTTCGCCTATTTTTAACTTTGAAATCGATTATTTCAAAAACTATTGGTTATATATAGGCTATTGGTTTCCTTTCGGAAATGGTATCATTTATTACTGTAAGTGTTGCCGTTGTTTTTTAATAATTTTTTTTATTTTGATAATTTTTTTTTTAGAAAAATGCCCCTCCCACCTAAACGGGGAGAGATAGACCCCCCTCCCAAAAAACAAATGTTTGTATTGAGCTCCTCTACAAAACCCGTTATCAAATCCTGGCGAAAATGGGTAAAAAATTGTCGAAGCTAGAATTTTTTCAATGGGTGAAGGTCCAAAAAAACGTTTTTTGCCCGTAACTCCAGATTTTGGGGGTGTTAGGGGATTTTCAAATACCGTTTCGTAATCAGTGCGACTAGCTCTACAAAACCTGATAGGTCTCCGCCCGCTTATATTTTGAGTGTTACATCGTGTTATTAATAAAAACAACGAATTCTCTTCCACTATCTTTTTCTTTAAATAATAATTTCGTTTGAAGTTTGCAAAACTGTCAAATTTGTAGTGCGTGCTAAAATTAGTGTAAAAATATGTGTAGATTCGTATTAAAAGACGAAAAAAGAATCAATTCGTCGGCAAAAAAAAACATTAATACTTTTTCCGTTGGAAAACGTTTAAGAAAAAACTATTGCCGTCTCATCGACGGTACATCAATGTTTTGGTTCAATGGAAAACGCCATGGTACAATGGTTGGCACCCCCAAACATTTTTAATTTGAATTGCGAATTGCTCTCGTATTTAAAGTTCATTAAATAACTTTTTCAAAAAAAAAAAAAATAATTTTTTTAAATCCAAAAATATTTTTTTTAAAGTTTTCTTAATTTTAATATTAGTATGAACCTTTTTATGTCAAAATTTTCATTGAAATCGGTTGTGTCGTTTACATTAACAAATCGTTTTGATGGCAATAGGTACCGTTAATAACGGTCCAAAAACATTTTTCTTCTATCAAAAGTGCGACTTTATTTGCAGCATTACATGGATTTTTTTCAAAGCAAAATTGCTATCCGTTTTTGAGAAATATCTCGAAAACTTTACATTGGATATATACGCTAAAAAGGAGACATTAAAATAAAATAACGGCTCTTGGAAATCACGTACAAATAGTTTGTACCGAGTTTTGAGCAAATCTATCAATCCGTTTGAGCTCTTTTTTTCCAATTCTTCAAACTGAAACTTATAACGGATACAGGGTATAATTATTGGCAATATAAAATGTACAATTATTAGCAGTGGCAACGTTTGATGTCTCAATGCACGTATTATTGATACCCCCTGCCAATAATAAAGACACTAGGTACTTTATATGGAACGATATATACTTGCACCCCTTTATAACCAACCATTGCCTTTTAGCCAACCATTGTACTTATTTTACTTTCCAAAAGGGCCCCAAATTCTTGTGTGCCCAAGGGCCCCAAGATAGTTAAAGACGGCCCTGCCTAAAGCTTAATCCAAATAAAGGATTTTTAAAAATTCCATCATTTAATAGGGTACACAGGGGTAAAACGGAAAGATGAAATTTGAGCTAAAATCTAAACACGAAGTTCTAGAGAGTTGATTGTTTTTGCTATAGATAGATGACACTAATTTAAGAATAACTGCATTTAAGAAAAAATTTTATAAAATTTCAAAACTAAGCTATAACGTTTTGTTTGAAAGTTGTACACTTGTTGAGGCTATGACAAAATGATGATTTTGGGTAGGGGAAATTTTTTTTTGACAATTCTAAAGGTGCCAGGTGAAAGATGAGGGAAAAAAATTATCCGTCTGATACGGATTTTTTCCCAACACTCTGCGTTTCGAAATATCAATTTTTGAAAAATACCTTGTTTTTTAGAGGTATTTTTGGGTAGTTTTTGATTTTTAGCTTTTTTTTGGAGCGTTCAAAAAATCTCCAACTTATAGGACATTTAGGTTTTGGCCTTATGCATACATGTGCAAAAATTGTTTAGTGAGTTTTGACTGAATAACGGAAGAAACAAGTTCTTAAAAAACACGTTTTTACCGTTGTAAACCGATTTTCATCGTTTTTTATTTTTATCTTTTTTTTTTTTAATAGATACAGGAATAAAGTAAAGTGAATAATGATAAACCATGACCACGACTAAATGTGTGCGAAGTTTCAATCATTTTTGTAAACACAATTTTCAGATAACGATAAAATAAAATTTTATAATTCAACAGGTTATAACTTTTGACCAAGAGCAGGTAGAAATTTTATTAAACTTTTATGAGCATCCTGATACAATTACCTTTCATTTGATATATCACACATAACGGTAGACTAACTACAAGCTACACAATGTTAAATCAAGAAACTTGCGAAAAACCTCAAAACACCAGTGGAGATCTGTTGCCCCACGAACAGCAACCAGTGTGGGAAGTACCGTAATCTCAGTCTGGAAATTCAACATGGTTGACTTTAAAAAATTCTAACTACTCTTGTAGGCATCTTTGAAATGAGATTGATACGTCATATGAAAGGTGAAATAATAACAAACAAAAAAATTGATTCCATAGCGTGAGAACATAAAAATAAATGTTTTCTTTTTTAATTTTTTAAATGAAATTTGATCGAGTTCAAAAAATTCTAGCTCTTTTTGCAGATGTCTCATAGACCTGATCGATATACATATTTTGAGCTAAGACAATAAGCTTTCCAATAAGCTTTCAAATGGTATACAATTTTTTATAGGTTGTTTGCGAAAAAATGGAAATAATGACGTGAGAAGATAAAAATTCATGTTTTTTTTTTTATGAAAATGATTGTATTCAATAAATTATTTTTATACTTTTTGCGCATTTTAAAAATTTAAAAATGGTTTACTTGGATTTTAAATTGCATAATTTTTTTTTGTAAGATTTTAAAATAAAAAAATTAATATGAGAAAATAAAAAAGGTATTTTTTTTAGCTTTTTCTTGTAAATTATGATTGTTTGAAATAAGTAAACGCTTCAATTGACTCATTTTAAACAAAAGCACACAACCTGTTTTTTGACGACGTTATCACGTTAAATCATCGTCCGTGAACCGGTTTTACAGACAACCACTTTTTTTCACCTAAAAATTAAAAAAATATTTTTTTTTTATTTAGTGTAAAAATTGTTGGTTTTTCACTGTGGTTCGTTTGCCAAACGTTACCTGAGGATAGCCCAACTTTTTTTTTCTTTATTGCACTATTTTTTCAAAAAATACAACAAAAAACTTTTTTTTTGATATCAGAAACTGAAAATTTTTTTATTTTTTTCCCTGAAAAAATCGTTAGTTTTAAACCGTGGTTAGTTTGCCCAGTTAGGTTAGCCCAGGATAGCCCATTTTTTGTTTTCTTTATCCTACGCTTAGTTTAAAAATTATAAAAGAATTAGATTTTATTCACAACAGCAAAAAAAAAAAGTACGTATACAGTGACCTTTTTAATTTATAATTTAGAAAAAATTAAATCCACTGGTAATGTTATATATTTGACTTAGAATTTTTATTTGTATCAATGTAGTCTATATAACATTCCTTTTAAGAAGCTAATCGTTAAGTTGATTTGTTTTATTTCACCTTAAAAACCACAAAATAAACATTTTTTTCAAGTGTAAAAATCATTGATTTCTTTGGTTTGCCATATATAAGCACCTAGAAAGGCATGCTAAGTAAAATCTATCCAAACATTTCAAAAGTATCAACAAATATAAAATCGTATGAAATAATTTCAATTTTTACACTGATAAAAATTTTTTTTTTTGATTTTTAAAAGGTTGGTAATTTGAAAAAAAGTTTTTTGTTATAACTTTTGAACTAAGGGTGGCCTGACAAAAAAAGTGATGTTATTTGTTGGTATTAGCATGGTTAATTGAGAAAAAGTGAAGATAGAGATATGAGTAAATAACCAAAAATGTCAGTTTTCGCAAAAAGTGGCAACGCCATATTTCCAATATCCAAATTTTTTGATTAGAATAGCTTAGATCATTTCAATTTTCCGTTTTTATTTCGTACTTCTTTTTTCAAACTTTTAAATCCCGATCGCCATTGAAGATTAAATTCTGTTAAACGCTTTATTTTATTTCTATTCATTGTGTCTCAAGTAGCACAAAAGTCAAAAATACACCAAAATATTTAGTGTATATTTTACACTTTCGTGATATGCATTTTGAATATAAAAAATACACTACTTTTTAGTGCAGTTTTTAGACATTTAATTCTGTTTCAGTGTAAATAATACCCATGTTCTCGTATATAATAAACACCGCTTGCATAAAACTTGTACCGATTTTCGGTATATAAGTTGTGCCAGTGGTATACAAATTGTTCTGGTTACTGGGATATAATATACTCCATAGGTGTATTAAAATCCGAAACTTTAATTTTTTCTATTTAAAATTTAAACCGAAGTTTATTTTTTCAATTCGAAATAAATTAATGAATTATAATTTACACCGTTACTTATTAGGTATATGAAAGAAAGTGTCTATAAGAATTTTTAACTCATTATATGAATCTAAGTATTCACCTACATAATAATTATAGACGTAATAAAATCATGAATAAATACGATTCTGAGTGCCTTATTTTAAAACAAAGCACATTCTGTCGATAGATTTTTGGCCCTACCCCGTCTAAAATTCGAGCTAATCATTGTTTTTATTTAAATATGGCGGCCACATGAATTTCAATTTTTCCTATTATTCCTTAAAAAATACGGCCGTTGTCCAAAATATACACCAATTCCTGAATTTGGAATAAAAAATGAGCCAATTTGAAAGAAAAAGAAACAAAATACACAATTGTAAAAGTTATATGCAATATGCTCTTTTCAGTGCATTTATTATGCTGACAACTGTATAAAATATTCACTGATTTATATTATATTGAGAAATTATACAAAAAACGCACGGAAACTAAAGGAGCAATGAGAAAAATGCACAATTGTTAAAAATATGTCAAAAAATATTTTTTTCGGTATATTTTATTTGCTGTTATGGTATGAGAAATGTGCAAACCCTTGACAAAAAAAAAAAAGTTTTATAAACAATAAAAACAATTTTATTATAAACTCATACATTTTTTACATTTTTTAATTATGTTTTTGTGGCTCGGCAACAACATCTTCTTCATATTTATCGACTTTTTGTGCCTCCGGATCCTCTTCTCCATCCTTTTTGTCCAAATTTGCATCTAACTTTATCTTTTTGGTACTTTCGGCTCAACTTCCTCCTTCGTCTTCAATAAATCTCTAAAATATTTGTGGTCAACGTTTGCGTTTACACCACTGATAAATAGGGATATAACATTGCTTAGCTTGGAATCCAATCTAGGAAAGCTCATATGATTTCCTGATCAAATTTTGCAACATCATTACATTTTGTACAACATATCAACACAACATTATATTAATTTAATTTCGAAGAACTCATTTTTGTTGATTAAAAAATCCTGTGTGCTCTTTAAGAATTTAATCGCGAGTCGCGACTGAATAATTTCAATTACATTTTGTTTTTTATTTTTATGTATTTAAGTGCATTTTATTTCCATATGGTGTTAAAGCTTCACCAAAACATATTTGGCAAATAAAAATGGTGTATTTTATCTACAATATACAGTGCAAAAAATATGCTATATTTTTTGGTTGCAGAAACGTTTTATTTTATATACCATTAATGGTATATTTTAAAAACAACTGAGCACCGGTTAATTTTTTGCACCAAATTTCAAAATAAATGTTGAAAAAATGCACAGAAAATACAATGGTGTATTTTTTATACCGATATTTTTGACAAATACACCAAAATCTTAAGTTTTTTTCAATTATACACCAAAATTAATGAATTTACACCAGTTTATGCACAAGTGTGCTACTTGAGGTGTTACTATTTGCAGTATATTTGCATTGAAAATCCAACACTCCAAAACATATCATTAAGCTGAATTTCTATTGAAATGATGTTAACACTTTTATTCAACCTCCCTCTCGTGTATTGTATTTTCAGGGGGTAACCTTTACAATATACTATATAGTTCCGTTTTTGATCCTTTCTGTGAAAGGACTTTAAAATCAATTTGTAAGGATTATTATTATTCAAATGAATGAATACAATATAATGTATGTTAGTATGTGTGTGAGTGGGTGTATGTGTAAATTGTATATAAAGGCATTTTGAGTACTTTTCAGTTTTTGGAATTTAATCCTGATGTGTAGAATATGACGATGAATTTTTGGGATGTTTAATGGACATAATAAGGACCCGAAAAGGTCTTAACACTCTCACCCTATTAGCTTAGAGGGATTTTCGGGTTCAATTTTTTTTTTTGTATTTTCTTGGTTATCTGAACATGTTGTGTTATTTGTTATTCATAAAATAAAATTCAATTTAAAGATCAAAATTTAAATTTTCCTTTCATACAGATAAGTGAACACATTTTAGTAATGATTTAAAATCAATTCATAATATTAAAGTAGCCTAAAATGTTCGTTCATTAGGCATATTTCTATAGGTATTTAAAGAAAAGGCCTTTTTAAAACATATTTGAATCCTTCTTAGGAATCCTTGTATATTCAACGGAATATATGACAAAAGGCCTCTATAATACCTGCTCCAAGAGGTTTTTTTTTAAGTATGCAATGTTTTTATCTTGTAAGTATGCAATGTTTTTTTTTCATATGCAATGTTTTTAATGCATTAACAAAAAACATTGCAAATTATTGTGTGCTATCAATTAGTTTCACTCATTTCAATTCATTTTCATTTTTGATGTTTGAGCATGTTTTTACTTGTAGAGTGCTGTTGGATTGATTTCTGGCCAAGTCATGTAAAATACAAAAATGTGTTCTTATTCAATTAAATTGAAATTCTTCCCATTTCAGAATAACAGAAAAAGAAATTAAACATCTTATAAAAACTTCGATAAAGTCTTATTACAACACCCAACGCAAGTCATCCGGTTTGTGCATTAGATAAAGCCTCTGTAAGCGCATTTTATGCTGTTTGTCACAAGCTATTAGATTGTGGTTTACTTGTGAAGGAAAGAAATTTAAGTGATATCTGGCGTTAGAGTGGACTTCGATAATAATAAGACGTTTCATAACCCATAATCAGCGTAAAAGCAAGATCTTTCTAACGATACATAAATTGTCAAATTACGATAAGTTTTATAGAAGTTATGATGGAACATACACACTTACTTGTTTAACACAACATTACTTTCTTTTTGGATTTTTATTTTAACGAGTAGAGAAGAGTCCAAAGTTTTTTACGAGTGTCAAAATATTCGACGTCACATTCAAAGAAAGCTTTGTGTTTTCTGACATTAGTGAATGTGAATGTTAAGTACGATGTATTTTGAGGCCAAAGGTCTGCGTTCAAGTAACAGTGTCCACCTTTATAAAATCATTTTGAAAAAAAAAAAAAAAAATGAACAAAATTCACTTTTTTTTAATTTTCAATAATCCAAAATTATGTAAAATGAAATGGTGCGGACTTGGTGCAGTCGTGGTGCAGCGATGGTGCATCGAACTTTTCATTCAAAATGAAATGGTGCGGTCGTGGTGCAGTCGTGGTGTGGCGATGGTGCGTCAATATTTTCCGCCAAACGGCGAGTAGCGGCGTTGATGCAGCTGTGGTGCGGCGGCAAGTTTTTTTTTTATTTTTTTCTTTAAAAATTTAATTTCTATTTTTACTCGGGTGAGGGGTGAGAATTGACAAAAATTGAAGAATTCAGTTTAAAATAATATGGCTATGAGTTGAGTATCTTGTTAGCATCACCTTGACAAGACCCAATTTTTTTTCTAGATGCAACATATGGCACTTACCATAGTTTATTTTTAAATTTATTACTCCGATTTGATAAATGTAAATCTCTTAACAGTTTTATGTATCCTTTTGTTAAAATGTATATATTTTCCTTTCTTAGTTTTTTTTGCCAAATCACCTGCCAGCAATATTTCTAAGCTCTTTGACATTTTACTAAAAATTTCGATTTGCTAACAAAACAAATCCCAGACTTTTTCCTTGTTATCCATTGCACTCGAATAGTATCAATAATAAAATCGACCTCATCTATAATATTACCACAAAAACCAAACCTTTTTACGGCCCATATGATTTTATGAAGTACCAAACCAAGAAGGAATATTATATTCTCCTTAGACGACGACGAGTATATCCTGGATCCTGATGGGTATTATCAAATAACACACAAAAAACCAAGCAAAAAAAAAAAAAGAAGGAAATAAAAATGATATTCTTATGGATGACAAATTCAAATCCAATTTCGATTATAAAATTGAATATTTTATTATTATTCTCTCCTCTTCTCTTTTTTGTTGGTTCTTTATCTCATTTAACCAATAATATCTCTCTGACGTACATAGTATAGCCATTCGAAAGTTTTTGGGCATAAAAAGGAAAAAGAATCATATCGACGAATATAATGGATATAAATTTTACTTTAGCCCGGAAATTTGTTGTGTGTGTGGCATTATTCTAATGATGATGATGTGAATTATGTATAAAATTTTATATACGTTTCACTTGGAAAATTACGTCAATCATACTTTATTCATCAAAAAATCTTTAAAAGACTCGAAGAACATGAAGCAGACGTTCTATCGTTTTCTGCATATAAACTCTTGAATTTCTATTTTAAAATATACGAAAGGGAAACATAATTATTTATTCTATCTATCTTCTTATATATGAAAGAGAAAGAGAGAATTTTTGAAATTTTGATATGGGAATTGGGGACTAGGGTATTAAGATATCCTTATTCAGATATATTTGGTATGTATGATGGTTTTGTTTGAGGATAGACAGGCCTTCAAAAATTGTTTATGCCCCATAAGAGAACAATACAAGACTTGATTCAGCATTAAAATAATCTTCAAAATCTTGGATAAACCTTACGAATTTTTATTTTATTTTATTTTTATTTTTGTATGCTCTATTTTAATATTTTGTATAAAATGCTTTTACAATATATTCGTTCTGTTAGGATTATAAAATATTTAAAACTGTTGTTGTTGTATGTTGAAAATTGTCTTCTATTATTATATTCTTAAATTCGTTTAGTTTAGTTTTAAATTAGAATTTTAAATTTTGGAATGTTCAAAATATTTAATTAATGGCAAAATAATATTTATTGATTTATTACCTTCATTTAGAACCTTGTTGTCCTCCTTTTGGATGAAATAGCAAAAATTAGATGGAAAATAAATAATTCCGTTGGATAAGTCGATAAGAATACGGCCATTTTCGACAGGCAGCAATTGCAGTTTTAAAGCTGAATGAGAGGTTCAGCATTTATCTTGCAACATTTGATGCCTTTAAGATGAGACCCAAAATATTATATTTTCAGAAATATCAGTATACCTACTGTTTTCTGGGATTTATGAGCCCCTGGTAACTTTTTATTCAAACAGTGCATTTTTGAGCGTTTTGTGGTACTTTGAATATCTTGAGTGCTAAATATTCAATTTAGAGTCTTTTTTATGCGAGACCCACAATTTTATATTTTCAGAAATATCAGTATACCTACTGTTTTCTGTGATTTATAAGCCTCTGGTAACTTTTTATTCAAACTTTGCATTTTTGAGCGTTTTGTGGTACTTTGAATATCTTGAGTGCTAAATATTCAATTTAGAGTCTTTTTTATGCGAGACCCACAATTTTATATTTTCAGAAATATCAGTATACCTACTGTTTTCTGGGATTTATGAGCTCCTGGTAACTTTTAATTCAAACAATGCATTTTTGAGCGTTTTGTGGTATTTGAGTGCTAAATATTCAATTTAGAGTCTTTTTTATGCGAGACCCACAATTGTATATTTTCAGAAATATCAGTATACCTACTGTTTTCTGGGATTTATGAGCCCCTGGTAACTTTTTATTCAAACAGTGCATTTTTGAGCGTTTTGTGGTACTTTGAATATCTTGAGTGCTAAATATTCAATTTAGAGTCTTTTTTATGCGAGACCCACAATTTTATATTTTCAGAAATATCAGTATACCTACTGTTTTCTGTGATTTATAAGCCTCTGGTAACTTTTTATTCAAACTTTGCATTTTTGAGCGTTTTGTGGTACTTTGAATATCTTGAGTGCTAAATATTCAATTTAGAGTCTTTTTTATGCGAGACCCACAATTTTATATTTTCAGAAATATCAGTATACCTACTGTTTTCTGGGATTTATGAGCTCCTGGTAACTTTTAATTCAAACAATGCATTTTTGAGCGTTTTGTGGTATTTGAGTGCTAAATATTCAATTTAGAGTCTTTTTTATGCGAGACCCACAATTGTATATTTTCAGAAATATCAGTATACCTACTGTTTTCTGGGATTTATGAGCCCCTGGTAACTTTTTACTCAAACAGTGCATTTTTGAGCGTTTTGTGGTACTTTGAATATCTTGAGTGTAGAGTCTTTTCTATGCGAGACCCACAATTTTATATTTTCATAAATATCAGTATACCTACTGTTTTCTGTGATTTATGAGCCCCTGGTAACTTTTAATTCAAACAATGCATTTTTGAGCGTTTTGTGGTATTTGAGTGCTAAATATTCAATTTAGAGTCTTTTTTATGCGAGACACACAATTTTATATTTTCATAAATATCAGTATACCTACTGTTTTCTGGGATTTATAAGCCCCTGGTAACTTTTTATTCAAACAGTGCATTTTTGATCGTTTTATATTATTAATTTATTATTTATATTTTCATTTATATTAGTATTGATTTTTGTATCTTTAACTAACGTTACGTAACTGACCCTACCATTTCAATTTAATATTTTACATAATATTTTTTTCAGTACAAACTTTTAACACCAAAAAAAAACAAATTTTCGAAACAATCCTTAAGGATCTTTTTGTCCCTCCAATTTAATTCAACATTTTTGCCCACTGTATAACTTAACTACCTCAAAAGCATTCCTGAAGAATAAAAGATATAAAACCCTTGATAGTTGGTTAAACACAAAACCACAAAAAACATATCCTTGAAAAAGGACATAATCTATTCGATTATTCACAGATTAAACCTTTGTATACGACCAAAAAAAAATATTTGTATTTTCTCCTTCGTTAATCACTTTAACCATCAAAATTAAGGTTAAACGGTCCGTTAGACTAATGTCCGCAACTCATTTATTTAGTTTTTTTTCTCCCCTAAAGCTGTAGATCTCACACTGTCCTCGCAATTTGTAAAGCAAAACCCAGAAACCAAACCACCACAGAAAACTTTCGCCCCACAAAACTTAACATTTTTATAAAGAAGTGCAGTGTCCTTTTGATGGCGGTGGATGGTGGTAGCAACGACGACGATAAAGTATCTTTTAGAAGCAATAAAATATCGCAACCATTTGGTAGCTGTCCAAATGAACATTTGTTTCTTCTAACCCACAAACCTTGTCCTCGCATACTTCGCCGCATGTCTCAGCATGAAATCTACATATGAGTCTGCCATTAATAGCTGTCCCCTCTAGAGAGAGAGAGGAAGCAACAAGAATGCGTTAGCAAGGAAGAGTAAAGAAGAAGGAGGAATAAAAATTCAAGCGGATGTCAGCATTTCAACATACCAACCAACAAAAAAATAAAAATTCCTTCCAGTCACTCTCAAAGGACATCTTTACTATCACGCGGAATTCACTTCACAAATGAAAATTGTTCCTTCAAGTAGCATCCTTAAGAAGAACCAAAAACTACTTCACGTAGTATATTTATCTACAAACGAATGGTCAATTGTCGAGTCGAGTTTAGTTGAGTTGAATTTGGTCCTGGTTGGTCCTTGCATCCTTGTGTGTAATAGAAGATGCCAACTTAACTAAAAACCAAAAATAAACTAAAAATAGAAGAAGAAGGAGAAGTTCTAAGAATCATTGAGCTATCGAGGACCAAAGAAGGAATCGCAATACCAATCCGAATGCGAATGGGAATCACTTAAAATTCCTCCCCTGGGGATAGGTAAATAAGATAAGGAGACTCATTAAATACAAAAACTTTCACACTACGCCAAGGGTGGGTGCTCCTTGTTTTGGTTCATTGGATTGAGTTGGTGGACATTGCAGAGGATGCCAAATGATAGCAAAACTAAAGATCCTTATCCTCATCTCTCGAATGAACGTAGTCGTCGTCGTCGTTGGTCGTAGGATATGGATATACTCGTACATTCTGGCAATCTGACGATGATAAGGACGATGACTAGGACGACGACTAGGACGACAGATAGACAATGACGCAAAGTGATTATTGGCAGAGTGAAAGAAGAAGAAGTCCACTCTCGGGTCCCCATCAAAGCAATCTCTCTGAATGGCATAGAAATCTGAGATGAGTCTAGAAAGAGAGGGGAACAATCATAGAACGAGAACAAGAACAAGCAACCATCAGGAACAAGAAGGAACATCGCATCGGACATGGACACTTGCTTAGTGCCCTTTAAGTTGTTCCAAATGAGTTTGTCGTTGTTTTAAATGAGAACTTCCGTCTGTCGTGCAGCTGTTATCGTAGCAATAAAATTGCATTTTAATTGTTATTGCTATGATTTGATCATTTTGCTCACACAGAACAGACCTTTTCTATACAATCACACCCGAGACATCATCGCAGATCCTTGATGTTGATATAGAGTCAGGATATGCATGTGGATGTTAGTTGGAAATAAAAAAAAATAAAACAGGGACTACAAAAGGGGGGATTTAAAAACTTACTCTGGGTAATTAATGATGATTTGTTATTCAACTGCAATATAATTAAGGCAAGTTCCTTGATCTGGTTTTCTTGGATTAAAATAACACTGTTGGGCGGGTTAAATGGACCTGAATGACTTTATTTTGTGTTGTTAGAAAATTTTATACTTGTGTTCTTTTTCATTGTGTTGAAAATTATCTTCAAGGATTATGTACAAAAATATTTTTTTTTAAAGACATAAAAAGGATTAAGAAGATATGAAGAGAGCACTAACCTCCATTTCGAGTTGCCTTCAAGCATTTGAATTACTTAATTAATATCATGGCTTTGTAAATTTTGTACCTACGAGGATTATAAGTATATTATGATTAAATCCATCATTGGAAGCTTTTAGAGTTCAAGTCTATTTAATTTGTAATTATAAAATGGGTCCAAAAACTCCTAACGTACAAACGTACGTATGATTAAACAATGATTAAAAACAATAGGTTTGGCGGACCTCCAAATTTGTAGCTTTTTAAATGCTGTTTAATTCCTAAAACTTGGTTTTTATAGCCTCAATAGTTTTTTTTTTTGTTTTTCAAAATTTCGCTTGAATAAGACTGAAGCTGGCGAAAATAGAAAAAAATAATATTTTTGAAGTGAAAACTTCTTTAGTATCGTAGTGATTTGAAAGACGATGAAACGAAAAAGCGACAGGAAAAATCAATTGGTTATGACTTTTTTGATAGATGGATGAATGAAATTTATACTGTAGATAGGTAATGAAATAAACTATAATTGTACAAAATTTTAATTAAACTTGTGTTCAAAATTCTGAGATAACGGTGAAATGATGTTCTTTTTCTAAACACATTATATCTATTGATCTAGAGCACATATACAAATTTAATTTTAATACTTATGCTGATAATATTAACTTTCATTTGATATATCACACCTAGCAATACGTGCTCTACAATCTTAAATTGAAAAACTTGAACTTTGCAAGATTGTAAAAAGTGCCGTATTCTTAATTTAAAATTTCGACATGGTTGGCTTTAAAAATTCTTACGTAGAAATATGATCAAAGCGTCATATAAAAGGTGAAATAATAAGCTTTCAGAAGACATAAAATTTACTATGGGTTGTCATTGAAATAAATGGCTTTAATAGTGTTAGAAGAGAAAAAAGATTGATTTTTTTGCTTTTTTTTTTTGCTCCTTTTGATGAAAACTGATTGGGCTCAAAAAATTTGAGCTTTTTTTGTAGATGTTATATAGACGTAGCCTATGTAAATATTTTGAGCTGAAACAATATGCTTTTAGATGATATAAAATTTATTATAAGTTGTCTTAAAAAAAAGGATTTAATGGTGTTAGAAAAAAAAAAGATTTTTTCATTTTTCATAAAAAGTGATTGTTTTAAATAAATTTTTTTTATACTTTGCGCATTGTAAAAATTTAAGTATTATTCTTTAACCCTTTCGGACCCCAGCGTTACTCTCATGTAACATTTTTTTAAAAATTCGTAAAAAATATTAAATTAAACAATTTTTTAGGTTACGATTGCTTAATTGAAAGATAATAATGCCTAGTTACTGGATTATTACAAAAAGTTAGTCAAATATCGTACCTTTAATTTTTTTTTATCGAGAAATTGACTGAAATTCACATTTGTTTTTTTTTGCAGAAAAAAATTTGTATACATACATACATATATGGTCATAATTTTGAAAAAAAGATATAAAAAATATTAATGCAGAAAGTGTTTTGTTTTCTTGCTTAGAAGAAGTAGCATACATTATAGTTTCATAAAAAGTTATTTTCTCAGTTCTCCGACTTTTTTTTGGTGGTCATAGGCAGTGCATGTTACTTACATGTAACATGAGAAAAACACATTAGTTTTGCTATTTATTATTTTGGAAAATAACTTTTTGCTATTCATATTACTTAGTTGTGATGTTTTTGACCCGATAATACCGAAAAAACATTTTTTAGTATTGATTTTCATAGCTTGGGTTCGAAAGGTTAAGAAAATCTGTAACTTTCTGTAATTGTGTATTTTTTTTTTTAAGAAAAATTATTTTTTAATTTTTCATTTCTACCACGTGTGAATTGCACACACCCATGATTATTAAATGCTAATTTGCTGCACTAAAAATTTGGATCCACCAAGTAATTTTTTTTAATAACTGAACAAAATTTTAGTTTCATAAATTTTCAAACAATGTTTGGTTCTTTTTTATCTATCTTTTTTGTTTTTTTTTTTTTAATGAATATTATTTTTCAATAAATGAACACACATATATATAAACGATATTTATTTTCAAATTTAAAAGTACATTTTTATTCAGATTCAAACTAGTACATAATTTCAAAAATTTTAACAATTTCAACCATGAAATTCAAACTTTTGGGTAAAAAACAAGAATAAGTTCCTATTGAGTATGAGTAGTTGTTTTGCATTAAATTCAGAATATTTATATTTCAGTTAAAATAGCTTAAATTTTTGCTAGAAATTGTTAAAAACTACGTTTTTTCAACCCAATTCGCTTTTTTTACCTCAACCAAGGTGCTACAAGGCTGATATGATATACATCACCATCTGTGTATGAGTATGTATTATTTTAAGCTATAAATTGTACTAAAATTAAATCCTTTTTCAGAAATTTTAAAAATGTATTAAAAAATGTTACGTATACGCCATAGTGACTGATAAAATATGACTGTTGTTTCTAATACAAACCAAAGATTTCCTTTAGTTGAATAAATATAAAACCTGTTGGTCTGAGCCTTTAGTGACTATCTGTTATTCCTACCGCATTATGGCGCTAAAAGAATATACATGTGTTTAGAAACAAAGAAAAACTAAAAACCGAAGTTTGTTGTCTCTTTCCAATGCATACTCATTTCTACACGTTTAATTTATAATCCAAAAAAAAAGTGAAAAAGTTTTTAAAATTCCAAGCTTACGCGACCCCAACACACACTTTATATCAATTGATAAAAAAAACTCTAACAAAACTCCCCATGCACTTTTGAGAAAATAATTGAGAGAAATTCTTAATCCTTTTTTAAGTATATCCACAACTTCAAACTGCACTCGATGTTTGCCTCGGTGACTTTTGTCGGAAAGAGAGGAAACAATTGCAAAAGTTCTTTCGCCGGATATAAACAAACACAATCACACTCAAACACACATTCACATATTCTCAAACAAAAATGCACACCACAAACATAGACACTGTGTGTGTGTGTTTGTGTGTGTTGAATTTCAACCATTGACATGCGACATCCTATGGAAATATAAAATGTCAAAAAGGAGTTCAGGTTAAGGATTTTGTTTGCTATTTTTTTTGTTTTTTTTTTGGTTTTCTTGTTCTTCTTTTTCTTAACAATTTTGGAAGGAATTTAAAATCGAATCACATTGCAGCAAAAATTTCATTAAAACTTTGTCTTGAGAAAGTTTTTTTTTTTTGTCAATTTTTTTTTTGTCAAACGTATTTCGTCTCTTTCGATGCAAGGGTGCATGAGTGCATTCGTGGGAAAGGATTTTCTATTTTTTCTGAGTGAATCTTTTTTTTTAGAGCAAAACTTACATCTCATTCACTCTTTACACGATTATCCAACAGTGAAAAGGATCTCTTGAGATAATTGCATTGCTCTGTTCTTTATTTCATTTAACTTTTTTTTTGTTTCCTCTCTTTTTTTATAAATTTAGTTTTGCCTGAAGACCTTGATTGTTATCGTCGTCGTAGCAGGCAGGAGTAGCTCTAGCAAATCGTTGTCATCAACGCAGGAAGAGAGAGAGAGAGCACCACCAGCTTACATACATATACTCCAAGAAAACCAAGGTTTCCCTATCATAATCTGGGACACGCTTAAGTTGGTTAATTATAATATACCAAAAAGCAAAAGCCAAGGACTAATAAGGAGAGAAGGAGAACTATGGCAATGACGCTGATGCTAAAGTGTGTTTGCAACAAATAATTAGAAAGTTTTGCAAACAGGACCTTTTTGTGGATCCTCTCGCATAGTTCGCACTTTATGCAAAAGGGCAAGGAGAGACTAAACATTTTTGAACAACAACAAAAGTGATGTTGTTGTTGCTGGTGTAAAAAAGGACTTTTGGTCTAAATAAAGACACAACTACTTAACTGTTTTGCACTGATGGTAGTGGGAACACTTAAAAACTTGCCCCATAATTACTGTGTGGTAGTATGAAGATAGTTATAGAGGTACCTATCCACTATAGGAGATGAAAATGTGAAAGTGAAAAAGGAGAGAGGAAGGACGACCGACCAACGACGGAAGGAAGGAAGGAAACTGTGTTTATGGGTGTGTGTTTGCATTTTGAATTATACTACCATCATGTTGATGAGGCTGATGATGCGACGACGATGCTAATGAGGCAACACTACTCTACTATGTATAAAATATTCGTCGGTTCAGGTCCTGGCATCGAAATGATAAGGCGGCAAACATTCAAAATTAGCATAAATTTAGTTCATAGTTGAAAATATAAATGTTAAGTTTGATGTTGTTTTATCTCCCTACTTCTCCCTCCTTCTCGTTGTCTTCCCCCCACTTTCTGTTTTGGTTGGTGCGTTTTTGGTCGTTTTAGTTGGAGGGATATAATACAAGAGAACTATTGTAACGATGATGAGGCAGAAAGTTTTATGATTGCTTGCGGGAAATTTACAATTTTATGATGCTTTGTTATTTTTTTTTTTTTGTGTTTTTGTTTTTTTTTTTTATTAATGTTGTTTTTGTTTTGATATTTTAGTTAGTTTCTCTCTCTCTCTCTGTGAACGAATTATAAAATCAGCAAAAGAAACATTACATTTTATTGTTGACAGTTTATTTGAAAGAAAAACGCTGACGATTATATTACAATTGAATGGAGATTTAAGTTTTGACTTTAATTAAATTTTATTTGTTAAAAATGAGAAAAATTTAATCGGTGGTGGAAAATTAGCTTTTATAATGTGATGATATTATCTTATAAAAATATTAGTTTGTATAACTTTTTTTTTGAACAATATTTTGAATAAATAGTATCTTCTTCGTAGGCTAATGTGATCACACTAACTATACACACACGGTTAAAAATTCTGGAGTATTTTTTATAATTTTTTGGGTAACATACAGGTCAACACCACAAATGTATTAAAATTTAATAGATACATGACATATATTAAAATTTTTAGTTTATACAAAATGTATTAAAATTTAATATAGTTGTATTAAACAATAATACAGTTTATATTAGAATTTAAAACCAAATGTATTAAATTTCAAATATTGAATATTCAAATTTAATCTTTTTATATTAATTTCTAATAAGATTTTTATTAAAAGAGAATACAAAAATATTTCAATTCAATATCAAAGTATTGAAAGTTAATAAAATGTATTATTTTTCCAAAATTTATTACTAATTTATTAATTTATTCATCTGAAATATATGCATTTTGCTTCGAAAAAACACAAAACGCCTTCAAATTAGTACAAATTTACAATTTTTGATATTAATTTTTTTTAAAAAAAGATACCTGCTTCAAATGGATTTTTGTCTTTTTTAAAATGGCTGCTGCTGTCATTTGATTAAAATATAATATTATTTTATTACAATATAATACTTTTTGTATTAGTTTTTAATAAATTGGTATTATATTTTAATACAATTATATTAAAATTTAATACAAATTATTTAAAATGTAATATAATTATATTTAAATGTAATACAATATATTAAAATTTAATACAAAAATATTAAAATCTAATACAGCGGTATTAAAAATCAATAAAATAGATTAGAATTTAACCCACGGAGGTTATTTTCTAATCATTATTGTATTACAAGTAGTAAACTTAACACTTAAATATGTATTTAAATTTAATAGAAAAAACGATTAAAAATAATTTTTATATTTTGAAAGTATTAAAATGTAATATTTTTTGTATTGCAAATTGCTTTAATACAAGAGCTGCATTAAAAAATACTCGAGAATTTTTAACTGTGTACAAAAAAGAGGAAATAGCTACTGCATATAGGAGCCTTCACATTTTCAGGACGTGCCCATGGAGAAAGAATCAAATGTGGTAATTCTTCCATGCGTGGGAAATGACCGATCGGGTTCTTCCTCAATGGTTGAAAGTTTGACCTTTATGGAGACTGAAGACTATTTAAGAAGGATTAACTCTTGAGTTCCTTAATCTCTGAAAAAAAAAGAATAAAAAATAAAAGTTGTTGCTGTTACTAATAATTATTGAGATTATCTTTCAACATTTAGTTAAGGGTTTTTTTCTAACATCTTCTCCGACTGACAAAACATAGTTTAAATAAAGTCCTCATTCAAAATCCACGTATTGTAAAATCCATGATATGGGGATTAAATGGTCTTTAGGCTCCTGGATCGTGCTATACCTGACACCCTTCGGCATCTATTGCAAATAAAAAGCTGCGAGCAATGCGATTCGTCTCAAAGCCTCCGAAATCTGCAGTTTTAAATTTTTGTTCGAATAAATGCATACGTACTTGTACGTTTATTAGAACAACATAATTTTGAAGAAATTTTTAAACAATTTACTACCTATTAAAATTTATTTGCAAAACTTTCAAAAAAGACCTTTTTTTTAAAAGTGAAGTAGGTTTTATAAATACAACTGGTAAAATAAACCTTTAATTTCCGACAATCTCAAATGTCCTATTAGGTTTCAAGTATCATAATTCATAACTTTTGCAAGAACGTAATTTAAATATCTATGTATATTTTTTTCGTACTTCTTTTATTTCTTTTCAGTTTTTTTTTGTATATTTATAATCACTTATATAGATACCTAATTCACGAACAAGCCATTTCCAACATTTGTCAATAAGTTAAAACTCTAGTCACTATTCCAACACAGAAACATTTATCTAGACTGATACTGTTCTGACTTCTGATGATGTGAATAGCTCGTTAAATCTTGTGAAAAAGTTCAACTAAGGGAATCTCTTGATTCAGAAAAAGTCATTTCAAGACTGATTTTGCATAAATTCGCAGTGATACATACGTGACGATGGAAATCAAGGTCAATCTTATCAAAATATGGAATATCACCCAAATTATTACATCAATCTTATGGTTATAGTGTTCATAAAGGTGTTTTTAGTTTAAAAATTAATTAAGATCGGCCTTAAAGCTTGAAACAAAATTTTTAAAATTGTATTTTTGGAAAAAAATATTGACCAACCTAACATCTTTTTTTTTTACTATGATAGCTTTAGACAAATGAGGAGCTTTTTTTCAAAACTCAACAAAAGTTTTTTTTTTCTAGTTTTTCAGGAGAAGGTTTTTTGTTTCCTACACTGAACAAATTATTATTCTTAAAAACTATCAATCTTGTTCATTAACCAAAATTCATACATTTTTAAGAAAAATTCATAAAATTTAAGAATCAGTTTTCATAAAAATTTTCCTATGGAAAAAATTTTTATGAATTTTTTTTAAGAACAAATACGAAGGTTTATGAATAAATTCATAAACTTCGAGCTCCAATTTGAAAGAATATTTTGCTGAATCTGAGAATGTGGACATACTTTTATGAATGAAATTCACTATTATTTTCCATTCAATTGTATTTTGAGTCAAAATAATTTTTAAAATTGCCTTTTTTCCCTTCTAAAATTGAGAAAAATCTATTTTTAAAATTACATTTGTAAGGAGTTCATAAATTTTGTGTTTTTAAATATTTTTTCTTAAAATTAATGTATTTTTTCTTAAAATGAATGTATTTTTTTTTATTAATTGAAAAATAACGATAATTTTACCGTTATCCTGCATTCGGTATTAAGAACTTATTCTTAAAATCTAAGAATCTGTTCATACTTTTTAAGTTCGAAATTCATATTTTTCCAAAATTTAAGAATTAATTCATTAAATTTTATGAAAGTATACATATAATTTATGAAAAAATTCTTACCTTTTGAGTTTTTAAGTATATTTTCTTAAAGTCTATGCATTTTTTCATCAATCTAGAAAATAATTAACTGTTGTTTTGAATCTATGCCTCAGAAGGATTTCTCTGCGGATTTAGTTCAACATCTGATATTCAAAGTGGACGGTCGTTGCCGAAACAAATTTTTGAATAAAAAATAATATTTATTATGTTTTATGCATTTTAACCCACGCAAACAAATTTGAAGAGTATAAGACATTTCAACAGTTGAAATTATTGTTGGTTCACGTTGCCTCTTTCTCATATACTCAGATAAGTATAAAAATATAATATGTTAAACATTTCTTTCTTTTATGTATTAAATATATATTTTAAATTTTTTTGTTATAGGTACATAATTGAGATACTTTTGTGAAATGAGTAGGCACTTGAGTTATCTTCAATTTGAGACCATGTTATTTTCGCAAAAAAGCGAAATATAATAGAACCGGCAAAAGGGCACTAAATACTGCTCCGTAAAAATCATCTTAAAGGCTGTTTGCAACAGATCCAGTACACCCGAAGTTGTCATTGCAGAATAAAGCAAACACACCATGTTTGGAAAACATAGAATTTAGTAAGTGTTGCATGTTATTTAATTCCTTTAAATATTTAAATTTTGTTTTAATTTTGTTTTATTCTATATAATGATGTATCTACCTAAATTTTTTATATTGTGATCTTTCCCCAACATATTCAATTTTGTATTTTTTTTTTTTTTTTATTCTTTCAGGTGCAGAGCCTAATATTGCCGATTACAATACCTAAGGTAAAAGATAATTCTACCTCCTATTTCGATTTTTTGAACCAAATAGTACATATGTAGTCATTTTACTAATACAAACTTTTTTTTATCTTTCCAGATGATGCATCAATTAAAAAAGAAAAATTAAATTTAAAAATTAATGTATAGTGAAAGTGACCAATAAAACATTTTTATTACGTTTAAACTCAATCATTTCTTTTATTTTTAAAAATTATTTCATTTGTTTGTTTTAGATTTTGGGTTGTTTTCTTTTGCTGTTTGTTTGATTGGAATACAATTTTTTTTCATTAACAAATTAAAAGCTTGGAATGGAAATGTATATTATATGCATCTATATAAATAAATGCATACATTTAAATGAAAAGTGTATTACATTTTATGAAAACAATCATAAAACTTTAAGAAAAATTCATAGTTTTTATGATTTTTTTCATAAAATTTAAGCAACATTTCATTTAAATTTTAACGAAATTTATGAAAAAAATCATAAAATTTAAGAAATAATCATAAAATGTAAGAAACTTTTCTTAAAATCTAAGAAACTTTTCTTAAAATCTAAGAAACTTTTCTTAAAATCTAAGAAACTTTTCTTAAAATCTAAGAAACTTTTCTTAAAATCTAAGAAACTTTTCTTAAAATCTAAGAAACTTTTCTTAAACATGTTCAAAAATTTTCGAATTCGTTTATGAACAAAATTCTTAAAATTTAAGAACTTATTCTTAATTTTTAAGAAATATTCATTCCCTTATGAATTTGTTCTTAGAAAGATTCTTAAATTTAATGAATTTTTACATTGGCTCATTTGCCATGAATTTTTACATTAATTTAATGTACAAATTCATTAATTTTATGTACCTTTTTGGTTCAGTGAATTTGAATACAAAACTCAATTCTCAAAAAGTATAGAAACCAGGAGTTGTTCTTTCTTGCAAAGGTAATCGATAGGCTCAAGTTTTATTTTCAGTATTAGAACGATTTGTCCTTATTTTGAACATGAAAACACCGCGTTTTTTTTATAACTGAAATCAATCAACGCATGTTTAAACTACAATAAAAATATTTGACATTTAACCCATTATATATGTCAAGAGGGTGTATTTTGAAATTATCCAACTGTAAGCAATTGCCTTAAAAATTATAAAACATGTATTTAAAAAAAATAATATGTTCATTATTTACTAATATATTTTGAAATTTGGAGGTCAAAGTAAAAAGTGTTTATAGCTGTTTTTAAGTACAGAAATGTGAAAATTCAAAGAACAAACTATTGAATATTTACTTTAAGACATTTTCCAAAAATCCGAATTTTCAAATTTCTTACTTTTGTAGGCATTAATACTTTTTCAAGAAAACCAAGCATTAAAATCAGTCAATAACATACTTATATCGACATTTCTGTGTAACATATTGAACTATTGCGCTTGAGTAGTATCTAAAAATTAAATTATTGAATTCAAAAGCAATTCACATACTTCGCATGGTTTTTTGTGGGATCTTGGGATCTTTTTTTGTTTGTTACAGAAATGTCACATGGTAATAATAATGGGTTAAAAAAAGATAAGTCTTACCAACAACAGGCAAACTTTTTTGAGTTTGGCAAAAACCAGCAATTTTATTGAGTTTTGCAAAACCTCCATACGTTTTGTATTGGTTTTGTAGTAGAGTAACTAAAGCAAATTATTAGGGACCCCGGCCGAACAGCTCTGATTTTGTCGATTTTTTTGTTTTAAACGTAGGTAATTAAAAATACTTTAAAGTCTATAGATTAAAAATTGCCGATGTTGCCGTATTATTTTTAAAAATTATAATTCATTTTTTTTTGCTTAAATTTCATTAAACAAATGAAAGCAAAAGATTCTCTAGGTAATTTAAAAAAAAAAAATATGAGGGAGTAAGGGAAAATCTTTCATCGTTTAAGCAATAAATGTAACTTTCTCACAAACTGACTTCAAAGACAAAAAAAAAAATATTTTCAACACAACGGCAACACCTACAATATTTACAGACATGTTTTAAAAAACCTATAATATAAATCCACTAAATTTAAGCAAGAGTTTTTGAAAGAATAGTCATCAACTTCAAATTTTGGAGAAAAAAACGTTATTAAAAAATTTTATAAGGCTTTTTTTCAAACTTTTTCGTAGCAAAATATGAATTTATTTAAAAAAAATGTTTGACCATGAATACTGTCAGTTGAATTCCGAAGAGAAAAAAGTAATATATATTACAGTTTAGAAAAAAAAAAAAAATATATAAAAATTACTTCAATTTCATTAGATTTTTTTTGATAAAAACTGAATTTTTGCAAAGACTTTGCCAAATAAGAACTTTAAACTTTAGCTATTTAGATTTCCACAATAAGGGCTATTGAATGAATAAAAAACAACTTGATATTTAAATGTTGAACTTTCAAAAAAATAAGTAAATTTTTTTCAAAACTTCTATTAATAAAAATTTCTTCGAAAATAAAATACTTTTTAATTTTTTTCATAAACCGTAATAGGTACATATTGACATTTCTTCTTATAATTTCAAATCATAATAAATGTGGTCAAAAAAATTTGAAAAATAAATGCATTTTATATTACGAAAAAGTTTTAAAAACGACATGTTAAAATTATTCCAATAATTTTTTTTTTCAAAAATCTGAGTTTTGTGTGTTTGAAGTCAATCAATGAGAAAACTGCATCTATCGCTTAAATGATGGAAGATTGTCCCTCAGTTCCGTATATTTTGTTTTCTTTAATTTTGAAAAAAAATTTTTTTTTGTTCACAAAAATCTTCAATTAAATTTAAAAAATCAAAAATTACCGACGTTTGAAAAAAAAGATCATCAAAATCTAAGCTGTTCGGCTGGATTCCCTAATATTGCCATTTGTTGAGCTTTAGTTACTCCACTATCATGGAGTTTTGAAAAAAAAAACGATTCTCTTAAATATTTTTTTAAATAAAAACTATTAGCTTTAATAATGTTTTTATTTCGTCATTTTGTGCGCCTGGCAATGCCAATAATTTTGATACCAACAATATACCATTTTTGTATTTTTGGCGTTTGTTGAGTTTTTTTTTTTTTTTAAAGCGCCTCAAATGTTTTATGAGCTAAATATTAAGTAGAAAAAAAAAATTGTTGAAATTGGGTATTTTTGTTTTCAATTTTGAGACTTAAATTTTGTTCAGTCTTTAACTTGTCTTTAAAAATAAAGGACGTGAAATGTTCCTGTTTTACCTTTAACTCCACTTTCCTTCGCTTAATATCCGCCTGTATTCAAAAAATTGTTTATTTAAATTTTTTTTTTTTTTTAAGAAAATATAAGCATTTTTTTTTGTGGTAACAAGATGAACCTATTCTATTGACTAGCAGTGCATATAAAAAAATGATTCTTTTTTAAAGAAAACGGCTCCAATAATTTAAACATTTTTTTTTTCTAAAAATTGTATGCTGTATAAGAAATTTATAGCAAATTTCATATTGTACTTATTTATTTTTTTTTTTTTTTTAATTAATCAAGAAACTCTGTAAATCTTGTATTCACACAAATACACACCACAAATACTTCTAGTATGATACTTAGTTTCTTGAATCGAATTTCACAATTTTGTACATCATTTCCTTTTTTTTTTTAAATCAAAATCTCTTCTGTTTTAAACTTATCCCCACACAATTATTCTAAAACAATGCAACGTCGATGACAATCAAATGAGATGGAAAAACTGTTATCCTTGAAGGCAATCGTTTTTTTTTATATTTTTTTTTTTTTTTTTTTTCATAGATTTAAATGATGCAAGGGATTAAATGACGAAATATCTTTAAAAATAATGAGGGCAAGAACACAGAGTTGAATTGTGAGATTATATTTTTTTTTTTTTGTGTATTTTTTTTTTTGTTCGCAATCAAGAAAAGGATTTGGAAACAATATAAAATTGCATATCTAGATTATTATCCTTAAAATGAAAAATTTCACAGTTAGGTGATCTTCCTTCGCCTCTGCCACTAAACCAAAATCAAGATAAATCTCATTTTCAACGTTACAGATGCTTTTCGTTAAGTTTCTTTTTTCTGTTCGCTTTTTTTTTTTGTTTTTTTTTTTTTTTTCGTTTCGATGGACTGAGTTGGTTGGTACATCCGGTTAAAGTCATCTATCCATAACATCCTGCCAACGGAGACAACAAATCCCAGGAGACTTTCGCATTTCATTCCAGTCAGTCAGTCAGCGCGAGCTCTAGCTAGCGGTTTAGTGTCTGTATATATTCGCGAACGAAAACCATTGAAATAAGGACTTTTCTTTAAATTTTTTTTTTTTTGTTGTTTTTTTATAATATCACTCTTTATGGTATTTTATACTGCTTCGTTTTATATGATGGAAATGATTATGTTAGAGAATACGAAAACGGATGTGAAAAAGGATAGAAAATGAAAAAAAAAAAAAATGAAAATAATAATAAGACAAGAAAAATACCGACGACATACAAACGAAGTCGAAGCAGGAAGTTTGAGAGCGAAAAGTAATTTTTCATTTCATCACAGGACAGTGCGCTGTTCCTGTTTTGTTCTTTTATTTATTTTTTTTTTTTGTAAGTTTCATTTCCCTTTTTGTTTTTGTTTTCTTTTTTAAACGGAATGATTTTGATTAATTTATGTAAAGGTCTCAATGTTGATATTGCATCATTTTTTAACGGTCAATTTGATTTGGTTTTTAGTTTGGAAAGTTTTAAATACGATTTTTACTTTTTGAATGCAAGCAATTTTAAGGTGTGCCGTATAGTGGTGCATTTGGTGTTTTCTGGCGTCAAAATTCATTTTCACGGCCATTTCTTGACGAAATGTCATGGTTAACTGAAGGATATTTGTAGAAAAATACGAAAAAGCAGCCAACTTTTTTTTTTGTTCAAAATGGCGGCCAGAATAAGCCTTTAAATAGAATTTTCCTTTTTCAAAATAGTATATTAGCTGGAAATTTGGCTTAGTTTAGGTCACAAAGGTTTTTAGATCTTAAATATATAATAATTCATAGATTCGTATTCCATGAAAAGAAAAATAAAAAAAAATTAATATTTTAAGGTTATATGTAGATGCTTGCCAACTATGTATGTTTGAAGATAAATATTAGAAAACATGACATAATGAAAAATTTCAATTTGTTTTGGTAAACCTTAATATACTTTTTCAATAGATTTTAATATTTTCAATTCAAATACGAAGTAGAAAAAAATCTATGACGTCACTTTTTTGAGATATAAGAAGTTTAAAAAAAAAATTCTTGTCTACACAACATGACGTCTTAGATGATTTTAATAATAATTTTACTTCTTTTAAGCTTTACAGAATATTTTGGTTGAAAAAACTAGTATGTATGTTTTTTTAGTGTAGGCTGTTTGTATGGTCGAATAATGCATAAAAATATTTTTGTTATATTTTTAGAACCCTCCATTTTTTTTTTAATTTACAAAAAAACATTTGTACAGACTTTACGATGTAATCTATCAATATCTCAGTCATTTTTTTAACAATTCTCAATATGTTCTATGTTTTTGTAAAGAAGATTTCCAGACCTTTTGAATGATGTATATTAGTTTATTGTTTAAACAAATTAAGTGTAGGTTTTTATCCCATAAATCTTGAAAAAGTGATTTTTTCCTCAATTTTTTCAACTTCATCCATTTTTATTGCACAATAAAAAAAAAAAAAAAATAAAAATAAATAAAGTAAGGTTATATTCTGAAAGTATATACATTTAGGCACAAATTGGCCTAATGACATTGACTGAGATATTGATAGATTACATCGTAAAGTCTGTAAAAATGGTTTTTTGTAAATAAAAAAAAAAAAAAAAAAAAAAAAATGGAAGGTTCCAAAAATATAACAAAAATATTTGTATGCATTATTCCACCATACGAACAGCCTACACTATGTAATTCGTCGGGTGTATTTTCAGTGTCGCACCGTGTAATTTATTAAAAACAATCATTTTCATCAAAAAAAGCAAAAAAAAAAATCATACATTTTTATCTTCGCACGCTATTAAATCAATTTTTTCTATACCAACCTATAATAATAATAATTTATTTCATGTGAAAGCTTATTATTTCATCATTCAATGATATTTCTACAATGCCTACAAAAAAAGTTAGAATTTTTTAAAGCCAACCATATCGAAATTTCAAACTAAGAATACGATACTTTCCACACTGGTGGCTGGGTATTTCTGAAGATTTTTAATTTAAAATTGTGTAGCTTGTAGTTAATGTACGGCTATGTGTGATATATTAAATGAAAGGGAATATTATCAGAATGCTCAATAAACTTAAATTAAATGTATAGGTGCTTTAGATCAAAAGATGTAGAACTTTATTTTAACGTTATTTCAAAATTGTGAGTACAAAATTGATTGAAATTTAGTCTTACTTATTATATTATTATATTTTTATATTATTATATTATTATATTATTATATTATTATATTATTATATTATTATATTATTATATTATTATATTATTATATTATTATATTATTATATTATTATATTATTATATTATTATATTATTATATTATTATTTTATTATATTATTATATTATTATATTATTATATTATCATATTATTATATTCTTAACAACAAAAAAATTGTGTAATAAAATCGCAAAATTACAAATTTATAATTTTTGTTTTGAAAAATACTCCAAAGGTTGTATTAAAAACTACAACAGAATTTTTAACCGTGTAAAAGCAAAGATCATAAACAAATATAAATATTTATATCTATAAATCCATTCCCGTAAATCCTAGAATTAATAAAGGCTTAGTTATTCAAACAATTTGATAGTAAAATTATTTTATCAATGAAGAAATTTATTTTTTTTGAACAAAACAAATGTCAAAGATAAAAGTTGTAATTATCTTTTTATCTCAAACTTACCCAGATTTAAGGTTTTCTTATCTATTTGTTTTGTGATCTTTACATTAAAAATTATATTTGTTTAACTTCAAGCACTTTTGATCTCTCTATTTGCCAGAATAATACTCAAGCTTAGGACTTACATATTTACATATTTATTTATGATAATTATTATGAGTTGTGTGAAACGACGTAACGCTGCTGGTCCAATTTCATATAGTTGACTCACAGTTCGACTGGGGTTTCCTCTGAAATTCTATTGCTCTTATGATGGTGATTGTAGAAAAAGACACAAGAAAGGGCTATCAATCAAGTAGTGAAACTATTGGCGTATTGGATAAATTTATAAATAAAAATTAAATAACATAACGTATTTTGACCTCAGAGACATTAAAAAAAATTTTAATGGAAACGTTTTCGACATATGATTTTTCAAAAAATTTTGTCGTTTAAGTAATCGTAATGTTAATATTCAAGAAAATTTTCAAAAAACAGATTTTTTGATTTTTTGAAAAAGGGCCAGTAAAATATTTCGAAATTTCGTTTTTAAGTGAAAATTATTTATTTCTTCAAAATGACATACCAATTTTTTTTTTTTTTTGAAAAATATAATATTTTTTGCATTTTATTTATTTATTAATTTTTTTTCTTAAACTTTAATCTATATAGTCTGTTACGAGAATAATAACATAAGACAGTCTAATAAATAAATAAATATAAAATAATACTGATAAGATCACTTTGTTCTAAATTTGAAATGTTTGCACAAGATTTTTACTATTTGTCAGAAAAAAATATAACCAGTCGTATACATTTGTATAGTTTTTTTTTTGTTTAAGTTCAAGATAAATAGGTATAACATTAACTGGTGTTAAGATAATCATCTTTTGTGTTAAAATTTTGCAAGCTGTAAGACAACAATAAAATAGATTTTTTTGAACAAATATTCTAAATTTAAACAGTTGTCTCTGAAAACTTATAACACAATGTAAATAATAATAATTATACATATTTATGTACATATAGTTTTATCTTGAAGAATGAAGACTTATCCCAGCAGGTACCGCAAATAGTGCATTTTTTGATATTTTATATTTTTATAACAACCCTTAGAGATATTTAACCCTTTCGAACCCCAGCTATGAAAATCAATATTGAAAAATGTTTTTTTTTTTCAGTATTATCGTGTCAAAAACATCACAACTAAGAAATATGAATAGCAAAAAGTTATTTTCAAAAATAATAAATAGCAAAACTAATGTGTTACTCTCATGTTACATGTATCTAACATGCACTGCCTATGACCACCAAAAAAAGTCGGACAACTGAGAAAATAACTTTTTATGGAACAATATTCTACTTTTTCTAAGTCAAAAAACAAAACACTTTCTGGATTAACATTTTTTATCGTCGGTCTCATAAGGAAACCTCGTAACTCTACCTTTTTTCAAAAATGACTTTTGAATGCCATTTTTTAGAAAATATGTCAAAAAATTTGAAGTCAAATTTTGTAAAGCACTTTAGGTACTCCCCAACTGATCTGTTGTTTCTCTATTCGTTTGTAAAATTTTGGTTTTGGGAGTTACGAGGTTTCCTTATAAGGCCGACGATATTATCTTTTTTTCAAAATTATGACCATACATAAAAAAAAAAATAAAAATTAAAAAAAAATAAATAGTGTGAATTTCAGTCCCTTTTTCGATAAAAAAAATTAAAAGTATGATATTTAACTAACTTTTTGTAATAATCCAGTAACTAGGCATTATTATCTTTCAATTTAGCCATCTAAACCTAAAAAAATATTTAATGGAATATTTTTTACGAATTTTTAAAAATATGTTACATGAGAGTAACGCTGGGTCTGAAAGGGTTAACTGGGAAATAACTGAAAATGAGATACTTTGCGGTACTTTTACTCTGAAAGTACAACTTCTAGAGAAAAATGATGTACTAGAAAAAGATAGATAATTATATTTTCAATCTAAAAAGTCCTTGCAAATTTTCTGTCCGATCAGTCGTTGTCGAGATATTGAGACTAATGCGTTTTTCAAAATGTCGGACGCCCCACAAGATCAAACAATGCTGCTGACGTCACAACTTTTTTCAGATCCCCTGCATTTGACTCCTCATTGACTGAACTAATGTTAGAATCGGTCTGATAACTGTTGTGTTGAGCCAATGAGTAATTCGAGGTTGATTTATTTCACATGGCTTTTTTGCATGAGAAGAGTGCCACTGTGGCTTTTTTAACTCTTTATTGAATGTTATCATCCGCATATGCAATCACTCTGTAAAAACCTTTAGGAGAACGAACCTTTTTTTAGTTGCGATATAGGTACTATATATCAAGTTATGCATACGTACAAAAAAAAAAAGTTGAGATAACATTTTTCCATGACATTACGATGGTAGAGAATGCCAAAAAAGTGGGTCCCGGAAGTCCGTCTGTCTGTCAGTCTGTCAGTCTGTCAGTCTGTCAGTCTGTCAGTCTGTCAGTCTGTCAGTCTGTCAGTCTGTCAGTCTGTCAGTCTGTCAGTCTGTCAGTCTGTCAGTCTGTCAGTCTGTCAGTCTGTCAGTCTGTCAGTCTGTCAGTCTGTCAGTCTGTCAGTCTGTCAGTCTGTCAGTCTGTCAGTCTGTCAGTCTGTCAGTCTGTCAGTCTGTCAGTCTGTCAGTCTGTCAGTCTGTCAGTCTGTCAGTCTGTCAGTCTGTCAGTCTGTCAGTCTGTCAGTCTGTCAGTCTGTCAGTCTGTCAGTCTGTCAGTCTGTCAGTCTGTCAGTCTGTCAGTCTGTCAGTCTGTCAGTCTGTCAGTCTGTCAGTCTGTCAGTCTGTCAGTCTGTCAGTCTGTCAGTCTGTCAGTCTGTCAGTCTGTCAGTCTGTCAGTCTGTCAGTCTGTCAGTCTGTCAGTCTGTCAGTCTGTCAGTCTGTCAGTCTGTCTGTCTGTCTGTCTGTCTGTAAACGAAGCTACAGCCTAAACGGATGGACCGATTAATGTCAAACTTGTTATGCAGCGTTATTTGGCAACTCTCCAGAGGAGTTTTTGGAATTAATTTTTTTGGACCGAAAATAACGGTACTTGTCATAGACCGATTTTAGTAAAATTGAAATATATCGAAAACGGCTCCAACGATTTTGTTTAAAAAATTCAAATGTTAGTTTAAAGCTAAGGTCTATCTTCTAATGAAAAAATTTTTTTTTTGAAAATCATTTATTAACGGTACCTGCCATAGAACCGTTTTTTTTTCAAATCCGATTATCTCTGAAACCGCTTATTCGATTACAACGAAACTTTTTGTGAAGAAGCATTTATATAATTTTAATATAAGCCAAAAATTAAATTTTGAAAAAAATAATTTTTGGATTTTAAAAAAAAAATTGAAAATTTTTTTTTTTGAAAAATCAAATTTTCGAAAACGGGACATTGAATTTGTTTGAAATTTTGTTTTAAGATGTTGATTAGTGATTTCTACAAAATGGCATACCAACTTTATTTTAAAACTTTTTTTTCCAAAAAATTATTTATAAAAAATTAGTTTTTTTTTTTTAAAAACGGCTCTAACGATTTTGAAAATTTTATTTCTAAAAATGCATTTTAATATATCAATCAAAACTGCATACTTGTTTTGGAGGGCAATTTAATTTCAGATTTTATTTTATTTTTTTTTTTTAAACGAATTTAATTTTTTTTCCTAATTTTTATATAAAAAGTCATAAAAATTTAAGCAACTTTAACTCCAAGAGCAAGTTCGTGCGACCCAGTCGTGCATCTTATTTTTTTTTTGTAAATGTACCAATCTTGGTGTTAAACAGCAAATTTTAATACAACATAAACGCCGTCGCTTCTCTTTCTTTTTGAAAGTAGTTATTGGAAAAACTTTATTTTTGAATTTATACCAATAGAAAATAAGCTTTTATTTTATTTTTGTTTAAGTTTCTTTATTCGTAAAACAATTCTGTACAACTCACAGTTTAAAATTATTATTTTTCTATCAAGCGATATTAATACTATATTTTTTTATAATTTTTATTTATTTTGTTTTGAATAATTTGAAATTAAGATACAAATTGTATGAAAAAAAAAAAAAATTTTTAATACAGAAAAAAAATATTTACACCCAGAATAATAATTCAATAAATTAAAAAAAAAGAAATTATATTTTCAAAAAGTTAATAATTTTTGTTATCATAAAAAAGCAATCTATCCCTTTCTATTTCGATTTTTTTGACCCAACCTACTGGTAAAAATCTTATGCAAATTTATTTAAAATTTAGAACAAAGTGATAAATTGTTTGTAGATTTTTTCTTATCTTATCAGTATTATTTTATATTATCTATTTATTTAATAGACTGTCTTATGTTATATTTCTCGTTTAATAGATAAAGGTTTACGAAAAAAAAAAATTAATAAATAAATAAAATGCACGACTGGGCCACATGAACTTGAAAAATGTTAATTTAATTTTATAAAGCAGTTTCACCAATAATGTAAAAGTATTTAAAAATAAAATTTGTTTAATGAAAAACCCTTTCAAATGATTTTGATCATAAAATTAAAAATGCCATCTTATTGATTTTATGAAAAGAAATATTTTGGAAAAAAAAATGTTTGAAAATCGTTGGAGCTTTAAAAAAAAATTATTTTGTATGTATAAAAATTGTCTAACATTTTTCAAAAAAAAAAAAAAAAAAAATTGGTAGGTATGTATGTCATTTTGAAGAAATAAATAATTTTCACTTAAAAACAAAATTTTAAAATATTTTACTATCCCTTTTTTAAAATATTGATTTTTCAAAACAAAACATTTTTAAATATTTAAAAAAAATCGAAAAATTTGTTTTTTGAAAATTTTCTTGTATATTAATATTACGATATTACTTAAACTACAAAATTTTTTGAAAAATCATGTGTCGAAAACGTTTCCATTAAAAATTTTGTTTTAATGTCTGACGTCAAAATACGTTACAAAAAAAAAAAAAAATAGTGGTATTGAGTATCCATTTTGGCTGTAAACCACTGTAATAAAACTCATGAATTAAAATTTTGTTATTTAATTTTTATTTATACATCTATCCAATATGCCTATTGTTTCACTACTTGATTGATGGCCCTTTCAATTTCCGTGTAGAGAAAATGTGGGTATATTGAAAAAAGTAAGTTATGATACTTTTGAGATTAAAAACAAGAATCTCAAGTGTCTATATGGAATATAATGGTTAAAAGGGTGTTTTTCTTAGTGAAAACCAAAATGATGGGTTACCCTAATGAAATTTGGTAAAAAATTTTAATTTGGGATAGAGAGAAAGAATTAAGAGTTTCATTAAAAAAAAATTAAGGTGAAAGGGTGTTTTTTTCGCAGTGACAGTAAAACCTGTAATTGGTCCCAAAAAGCCAGTGATTCATTTTATTACTTGCTCTATAGGGCAAGTATTGGTTTCGTGTCGAAAAAAAAATTGAGGTTTTAATCAAAACCAACATTACGATGATGGAGAATTCCGAAAAAGTGGGTCCTGCAATTCCGTCCGTGCGTCTGTGCGGTTGTGCGTCCATCTGTACACATTTCCACATCCTAAACGGGTGCACGGATTTTCTTCAAATTTGGTACAGATGATTTTTATGGAATTCTGAAAGTTAGTTATTTTTTGTTTTTTTATATCTCGTTTAGAACGTATACCTCCCATACAAAAAAATACGATATTACGAATTTCTCGAAAACGGCTCTAACGATTTTGATTAAACTTTGTGTACGTAGTATTTAAAGCAGTGGCAATAAAACTGCATTTTTATTTTTTCTCAAAAAAGTCAAATAACAAAAACAAATTTTTTTCATTTAACAAAATTTTGCCCTAAATGTCGGCTCTTCCCCAATATCAATTTTTTAAAAATTTAGATCCAGCTTTTTAAATCTACAAGTAGACTAACATAAAAATGCTTTGAACTGCAAGAGCAAGTACGTGCGACCCCAGTCGTGCATTTTTTTTATTAACAAATTCATTTATCGATTTACTCTACTTATTGCTTCAATTTACTCTATTAATTGTTCAAGATGTTTTTTAAAACGATGTTCGGAAAATAAGTTCCAGTGTGCCATAAGGTTCAGTTTTGTCTCAACCTTACACGTATTTCTTATATTTTCATAAACAATCTCTTATTTTCAAACTCGGGAACTATCTTTTCAAAAACCCTGGCAAAAAAAAATCTCTACATTAGGAGCCTCGATGCCGAATTAAGATCGAATTAAGAAATTTCGTAACGAAAAAACCTGACGCCACCCACTTGGGTCGTTTGCCGACACCAGCCACCCAGTGAGAGAAGTACCCTAATCTCAGTTTTAATTTTGACATGATTGTCTTTAAAAAATTGTAACTTTTTTTTATAGGTGCCGTACAGAAATGGTTGATACATATTTTTAAAGGTTTAATGATAGGCTTTCCATTGATATAAAATTTATTATAGGTTGTCATATAAAAATATTGACAGTATGATGTGTAAAGAAACAAAAGTAATTTTTTTTCGCTTCTTTCATGAAAAGTGTTTGATTTCAAAAAAATCATTATTAAACTTTTTACAAAACATATAAATACAAATAAATCTCTGATCTAGATCACGAGGAAAATAAAACACAACTAATATTATATCCTTGTATTTATATTTAATTGCTTTTGAAGTTGATACCTTAAAAAATAAACATTCTATTTTATTTTTGTTCAAATTTCTTTATTAGCAAAACAATACTGTACAACCCACAGTTTAAAGTTATTATTTATTTAAAATTATATAATTAAGAATTTGCAATTAAAATTTAAATTGTAAGAAAAAAAAATATATAAAAATATAAAAAGAATTAAACAAAAGATGAAGACAGAATAGAATAACAAGACATTAATAACTCTTTAATTTATTTTCAAATTTGCAAAAAGTAAAAATTTTTTTTTATATATATGCACATACATAGGTACCTACATATATATATTCATAAATCTATCCCTGTAAGTCCTGTATTTGCTTTTGGATATTAAGTCCCTGTATTGTTACATCTGTCACTTTTTTTGAAAATAACGAATACCTATACGATAAAATTTTGTCGCAAACACACTTGAAAAAGTGTCTTTGATTCTCTGTAACGACCTCAGTTTGAGGTAGCTTGTATATACAAGTGCTGATCAAAGCGGTAAGATATTCCTGATTATTTCCTTTTTTAGGCATTGGAGTATAAAAAATCGTCACATCGCGGGTTTTTTCATATAATCTAAATAAATCATCAATCTCATCATCATCTCCGTATTGGTTTATAAATCCTTGCAAATCATTTTTATTGGATACTAATTCTACGTAACAACTTATATCTTTGTCATCATTTTGAGTTATATTTTGATATTGTAATGCTACATCTAGCTGATCTTTTGGGAATAAACGATTCGTATTTTCCAAAATTTTGTTGCAAACGCAATTAAAATAGTCTCTTTCTGTTTCATTCAAAGTTAATTGAGGTAATGCGTTACAGGTTCTGATTAAATTGATTAACAATATGTTTGATTTATGTTCAACCTCAATATCAACAGTAGCGTTTCGGTTGAATGCTTCATTATATAAATCAATTAGATCCAAAACCTCAAAATAATCTGTGAAATCCCTGTCATGCTTTTTTGAACAAAGGTGATATTCTTCCTCCTCCTGAGGATTTAATGCTAGATCTAGCTCATTTTTTTCGAATATAGAATTCTTATTTTCCAAAATTCTGTTGCAAACACAATTAAAATAGTCTCTCTGTCTTTCATTCAAAGTTAACTGAGGTAATGCTTTACAGGTGGTGATTAAATCGATTAACAATTGGAATTTAAAATGTTTAATATCAAAAGTAGCGTTTCGGTCGATTTTTTTTTTATATAACCCAAAGAGACTTTTAACCTCATAAATATTTGCCAAATCTCTGTCTACGTGTTTGTTACAAACGTTCTCCTGCTGAGCGTTAACTTGGTATTGCTGTAATGCCAAAATCGAAGCGAGCACAGTAAAAATTATCAAATGACCCATCTTGATTTAATACTTTGACTAACGCGAGTAAAATAGATTTAAAAAAATAAATAACTGGTAAGAAATTCAAACTTTAACTGATGATGGTTCAGACAATTTTGGTCTTTTATATCCTAAATTTTTTCAACTTTTAAATGTTTAAATAAAAATTCCATAATAAGCTTAAGACAAAATTAAGTATTATTTGCGTTTGCTATTTTAGTTATAAATTTTATCTTTTTTTTCTAAGAAATAGTAAAAAAGTATATAAAAAATAAAGTGATAAATTTTAAGCTTAATTTTTCTTATCTCTTATTATTGTCATTAATAAATTATTAACTTAAAGCGGGAAAGTAGCGAAATGGTAGACAAATCTTTTATACAAATAAATTTCACTAAAAAAGAAACCTTCGTTGTTAGATGTATGAAATATATGAAAACAAAGTTATAGTAACCGTAGTTTAATTTAATTAACCTCATTTAGTTTGACTAAATGTTGTGACTTTTTAAATAAATGAGAATAGGCTTCAAAGTCACTGAAAGTGGTCCGATTGTTTATTGTGTGACAACTGAGTTACTGAATTTTTGTGACATAAATATAGATGAAATTTGTATTATTGATTCTCTTATACAGTTTTTTTTAGGCTACCAGTTTTGATAGGACAACATTTTTATTGATTTTTTTTCAATTAAATTCGTATTTAAGGTAAAATATTTACAATTGCGTTACTGCTCTCCTGCGTTACTATAAAGAATTAATTTTATTTAGTTTATTTTTAAATTATTAAATCATTTTTACAAAATCCTTGAATTTTTAATACAAGAGTTTAATGCCATTTTGACAGCTGCTTTCACCAAAACAATCAGTTCTTTGGTTAATAAGCCATCAAATCACTTATATTAAGATATTTCAACAAAAGCTTCGTTTATAAGAACTAAGAATCGACGGAGTTTACAAAATTATCTTGAGTAAAAGGTTTTTTTTTTTTTTTAGGAAATGATGAAATTCAGAATTAGTACCACAAAAACTGCGACAAAAATATTACCCCGATGAAAATTGGTACAATTGTTTTATTTATAACACAAACCAAGAATCTAAGCAGTCAATACAAATATTTTTGGTGAAAGGATGTTTTTGTTTTGGGTAACCTTATGAAATGTATTAAAAATGTTGTCTTTCCCATAGAAATTACGAATAAAATAAGTTTTTACATTTTTTTTTTAATGTGAAAGGGTGTTTTATTCAGGGCGTAAAAAAATTTGTAAAACTAAATTATAATTATGGCACCCTATTAAAATTCAGCAATTATGTATGTTACTTTTGAGATTAAAAACAAGAATCTAAAGTTTCTACAAGAATATCATGGTTAAAAGGGTGTTTTGACTTGATAACGTCTTATAAATCGATGAACCATGGCAGCCACGCCATTTTCTCCTGTTCCACTTGAAATTTTTAGCAGTGCGGCAAAAATTTCAATTAAAAATAAACTATTAGATATACAAAAATCTTATTTAGCTTATTTGAAAGATATTAACCTAAAGTTTAATACAAATGAAGGATTTTTAAAAATTCCGTGATTTTATAGGGTAAATAGGGGTAAAACAAAATTGAAAAAAAAAGGTTATTTTCTAAATGCGACCTTGTAGAAAGCTGAATTTTTTTTTTAATCGATAGACTAATTTATTGTTGGGCTGACAGTAGTATTGAAAAAATTCTAAAAAATTTCAGAACCAAGTTATAAATGGTTTATTAAAACTTAAACATGAGGAAGACCTTTGACAAAGTAGTGAGAATAGGTAGAGGATTTTTTTTGACAAATTAAAAAATGCCATTCGAAAAAAAATAGGGGTCTGATACATATTTTTTTTTAAGTCTCTGCGTTTCGAAACATGAATTTTTGAAAATCACCTACTTTTTTTGGGGTATTTTCGGGTGAGTTTTAATTTTTTAAAATTTTTCTTAGCCTTCAAAACACCTCAAACTTATAAGACATGTAGTCTATAACCGTGCGCATGCATGCTCAAAAAATTGGTATTTTAAAATGATTTTTGACCGAAAACTGAGAAAAACAAGTTTTTTTGTCCGTTTTTAACCGTTTTTTATTTTTTTTTTATTTTTTTCTTCAACAGATATGTATATAAATGAATTTTATATTGTAGATATAATATAATAGACAGGACTATATCTGTGCAAAATTTCAATCAATTTTGTGTTCACAATTTTGAGATAGTGGTAAATAGGTAATAGTCTATTTTCAACACGTTCTTCCTTTTGATCTAGAGCAGATACAAATTTAATTTAACTTTATTAAGCATCCTGATAATGATACCTTTCATTTGGTACACATAACTGTACATTCATTACAAGCTACACAATGTTAAATTAAAAACTTGCGAAATACCTCAAAACACCTTTGGAGATCTGTTGAACATGAAGAGCCACCAGTGTGGGAAGTGCCGTAACCTCAGTTTGGAATTTCGACATGGTTGGCTTTAAAAAATTCTAACTTTTTTTCTAGGCATCGTAGAAATTAGATTGAAACGTCATATGAAAGGTGAAATAATGAGCTTTCACATGATATAAAATTTAATATAGCTTGTCATTGAAAAAAATTGATTCAATAGCGTGAGAAGATAAAATTATATGTTTTTTTTTTGCTTTTTTAATGAAAATTGATTGATGAAAATAGCTCTTTTTGTAGATGTCTAATAGACATGATCGATATATGTATTTTTAGCTGAAGCAATAAGCTTTTAGGTGGTATAAGGGTTATTGGTTGTTATATCAAAAAAATCAATTTTTGGGTGATGGAAGTGATTTTTTCACTTTTTTCAAAAGAAATTATTTTTTTTTAATAAATTATTTTAATACTTGTTGCGCATTGTAAAAATTTCAAAATAGTTTTATTCTTTAGAATAAGTATTTGGCTTTTTAATGGTATAATTTTTCTTGTAAGATTTTAGAATAAAAAAAAAAAATTAATATAATGAGAAAAGAAAAAAATGCAATTTTTCTTAGCTTTTCCTTGTAAATTATGATTGTTTGAAATAAATAAACGCTCCAATTGACTAATTTTAAACAAAAGCACACAACCTGTTTTCTTACGACGTTATCACGCAAAATCATCGTCCGTAAACCGGTCTTACAGACAACCTCTTTTTTTCATTTTCAATCTATTAAAAATCTAACATTCCACATGCAGATTCCTTATTCGTTGCCCTCTTTTCTTTTTCTTGATTCGTTATCCGCAAATTCATCTGTAGGCTTCTCATAGATTCATAACTAACTCCTGCTTCTTATCTGCCAGTTAGCCCGACAAACCTCACCACTCTCAAATCAAAGCACATTGATTTCAAGAAATCAAACCCTTAAAAAATGCTTTAACAAATCCTTGAAATCCATCAGGAATTCAAGTTTGCTACAACCCGCAAAATTACCTCAATTTCCTTGAGAACCTTCCCTAAGTGTCATTTCGTTTGCTCCTCTCTCTAGCTTAAACTATTTTACTATGTAATTTTGTTAGTTTCAAAGTAATTTAACCAATTTGGTATAGTTTTATACTCTCAATAAGTACCTTCCTATACTCATTCCCACTACCATTCTTTATCTTATACCAAATTTAAACTAAACTGCAGGTGCTTACATTTCCGCTGGGAAAAATATTTGTCTGGGCCAGAGCTTTTTCTTTCTTTCCTCTATATCCTACATTATATAACAAAATGGCAAATTCTCACATTGTGGCTTTATAAATTTTTTATTTGACATAAAATTGCTCTCAAAATATTCCCAACTCTCAAACTTCAAATTGCCATCTCTATGAAACTAAAATAAAAAAATAATAAAATGAAAAAATAAACTTTTGAAAATCTATTTTGCATGTCTATACACCCCCTCCCTCAACTCATCCTCTTCCCCCCATAATTCACACAAGAAGAAGAAAGACAGAAAAACAAAAAAATTGAAACCCCAAAAAATAAGGGCAAAAACCACACCACACACAAGGATCCCAGTGAAACCACTCAACTACAAATCGAATTCATAAATGCACCAACTAGTCTTTCTCTCTCACTTTATTTAACTCGTTTTTCTCTAATTTTTTTTTTGTTTCTTTGTTTTTTACTGGGTGCCTGTTAAGGACATCTGCAAGCCACACACTGTATGCTATTTCTGGCTTGCCCTAGGTTCCAAAATGAGGGGTTTAGAGGATGCCCATGTCGATGACGACCATGATGATGATGATAGTGATGGGAAAATGGGGATGAGTTGTATGTGTGAAGAATGGGGGGGGGGGAGTATAAAAGATTTCTGCGTTCGTTGGTTTTGTTAGTTGATGATTGGTTTACTTGGTCAGTGTTTTGCGTGTTGTTGAAAGTTTTTGAACAAACACAAGAAGAAGGACACACAACAGGCAAGAATAACAAAAAACAAGAGAGCCCCCCTCCCCCCTCTTTTCACCATGCCAGTCTCCAGAAAAAAAGAAAGAAAGCCCCGAAACCAAACGATGAAATCGAAAATCGAACAACGAATTTCTAACTACATGACACCGTGGAAGGAAGGGTGAGGGGGGGGGGGGGGGGGGGGGAAGAAAACCAACTGAACAACGATACGAGACAAAAATGTTAAAGCACTTTAACCCACAGCAATAGCCGAACCAACAAACGCAGCAAAGAGTGGGACTTTGAAAATTTTATTGACCAATATAAGGTTTTGAACTTTGGTTAGCAATTTCAGGCTTGCATCCTTCTTCCCCCCAGACCGGAATTCTACAATTTTTTTTCTTCTCCTTCCTGTTTCATATAGAGAATAGGAACAGGGCAAAAAGTTTCTCAGTTTTTTGTTGTGTGTGTTTTTGTTTTTTTTTTTTTTTTTGTGGAAGAAGTAGAAGAATCAGAACACACCTGGATGTGAAAGTCGTGTGCAATTTTCACTGAAAAACAAAAAAAAAAAAAACGAACAAAAAGAATAAAAAAAAACACCATGTGTGTAATCGGATTGAGTGGTTTTTGAGGGGGAGAAAGGGGGTTAAAAACCTTGAGTGAAGAGAATGTGAACAGAAAAAAATATACAAGAACTTTAAATTGGGAAATTCATTGTACGAGGATATTAGCCATCATACAGCCAGCTTCCTTTACTCTTTTACCACCTTTCACTCTTCCCCTCCCACCCCCCCCCCCCATCTCACTTTATAACCACCTCTACATCCTATCTATGTTGAAAAAAAAAGGATAATGGAAAAAGCGTGTTTGCACAATTTCATCTTATTCTTTGAGAACATCTTCAAATAATTACCGTTAATCATAAAAAGGTTTTTCTAATTTTTTTTTTCGAAAGTGTACAAAAAGAAGAGTAAAAAAAAAAGAGAGAGAAAGAGAATGAAGGCAGAAAAATTCTATAGTTTCACGTGAGATGAGAATTGCCGAAGTGAGTTAAAAAACTTGTACCAGAAGCAGAAGTTGGTTAAATTAATTCATTTCTATATGGAATTAAGAGAGGCAGAGAGGTTATGTTGTGGGGAAGGATATAGGAAGCTTGAAATTAGTGATTATATTTTAGGAGGGTTTCAACAAAATAAAGTGTATGCGACTATTATAGGAAAAAATTGTGTGTTAAGAATATTTTTATGGAGATCGTTTTTTGAATTAACTCTCAAGTAATCGTGTTAATTCGCAGTGTTTTCGAATTAAAAGGAGAGAGATTAAAAATTGATTAGAATGTTACAACGTTACAAAAGTTTTAATGAAAATCTAGTAATCAGATATTTTTTGCAGGTGACGGCATTGTTTGTTTAAAGATTTTTAAGGGATAATGATTGTGTTAATATAGAGATGAAATAATTATTAGAAGGGTCCGTTGTTCTTGATTAAATAAAATGAGTTTTATTTGATGCCTTCGGTGCACCATGGTATATAATTTTGTATTATTTTTTTTTTTTTTTATAACGACGAGAAGGAGATTCGAACAAGAGTATCCAGAGCACTTTCAATTAGAAGTCCAACGCTTTAACTACTCGACCACCAAGTCATGTTTGTACGGCAATTTGTTACTTAAGTCAAAATGACTTTGAAGACGACTTAAACATTTGTAAAAGTACGAGAATAGAATTTTTGATCATGGTGCAGACGTGCTGTGGTGCACCAAAATGAAATGGTGGCAACGTTGTGCAGTCGTGGTGCACCGATTTTTTTTTTTTCATTTTTTCAAAATGAAATGGTGCAGACGTGGTGCAGCGGTGTTGCGGCGGTGTTGCGGCGGTTTAGAAATTTTTAAAATGGTGCGGACGTGGTGCAGCGGTGGTGCTGTGGCTTAGAAATTTCTGATAATGGTGCGGACGTGGTGCAGCGGTGGGTGGTGCGGCGATCAAAAAGTGGTGTGGATGTGGTGCAGCGGTGGTGCAGCGGAACTCCATTTTAACTCGGGGACTCAAGCAGAAGTTTTGAACCTCACAACTATCCGCATCAAGGCTTAGTCCTTGCCATATTTTTTAATACTCGTTTAAAGTTTTTAAAAAAGAAATGTATGTTTGTTCCCTCATAACTTCCAAAGTACGTATCTGAATTCGACAAATTTGGTATCCTTGGAAGTGTCTTACTAGTCCGCTAGTTATAAGGTTTTTAGATGCCCTCTGTAAGGATAGTTCTTTCTTTTTACATTCAGCCAGTGATTATCGAAACAGATGGCTAAAGTTAAATGAATATTATTCAGGTTTTTGTGATATTTACAACTGCTTCTAACTCTCCATAATACTTAAACTACTGTTTCACAAATTGAAATGAAAATAAAAAAAAAAAATAACTTAACAAACATAGTTTTGTTGTTCGCATGAACCATATCAAAAGTATTTGTTATCCTTGGGAATGATGGTATTTGTCCTTCTTTCTCTTACACTCAACTTTTATTTTAATGGAAAACCTTTTTTCAAGAAGTGGACCCTCTCAATATTATATATCTATGGTCCCTTGAGAATTTTTAGGCAAAAAACAAAGCAAATTCACTTCACAAATAATAATCGAATTCAAACGAGTGGCCATGGATACATCTATAGCAGCAGCAGAAACATAAATAAATACTCAAAGTAATAGAAAAAAAAATGATAACTTTTAGTCCTTGGAATTGAGATAATTCTATGGAAAAAATTCTATATGGATTTCATTGAATTCCATATTGAATCATGGGACATACCTATAGTCATGGAAAAATGGAAAATAGCATTTTCATAAGAAAAAGAAAAAAAGATGAAAAATATACCTGAGGGCACCACTTATGACAAACAAACAAGAAACACACTTTCCTTGGGTGTCCTTTTATCAGGGGATTTTAGAGTCTGATGTCTTTTGAATTCAGGAAATGGACACACAAGTTACTTGTATATATTTTGTAGAAAGTTTCAATTCTTTTGAGAATTATTATTGAATTATGGATATGATTTTTTAAGAGAGCGGAAGAGAGAAAGAGATGCAGGTTCAGAAGATTTCTAAGCCTTGAATATTAAGCTTTTGTTTTATTCACAGTTTACTTTGTTAACTGAATTAAATCTTCCATGGAAAATTCCAGAAATTTTAACCCCCATTAACCGCCAATGAGCAATTTAAAAATAGCGAATCAGCTGACCACAGAAAGAGAGAGAGAGATAGTTTGCAAAGTGTTGACAAATTACCAAGGAAATAGTTTACAAGAGTTAAAAAAAAACGAAGAAAGTTGAAAACGGAAGTAAAATTATTATGAAATGCAAAAAGAACTTCGAAGGAAACTAAAGTTGATATAATTTCTTTAAGGGTTGAAAAAAGAATTAGGATATGAAAGTGGTGAACTGAGGTCTGGAAGGGTGTTGTAAATAAAAAAGGCCTAGACACAGAAGTTATTTCCCACAAACTTACGATAGAAAATAGAATCAAAATGATCAAACAACCAACTTGCAATTTTTGCAAACCAAGCGCCTTATCGCGTTCCCGCGTTTTTGTCCTGTCACGTTGCACCCTGTCACCCTGTAGTTCAACTTGTCACCGTATCACTTTGTCTCCTTATCACACTGTCCCCTCGTGACTCTGTAAGTTAAATTCTAATAGATTGTTAAATCAAAACAACAAAATTAAATTTAATATTTAAATATAATATATACTTGTATGACGAGCAAATTTTGCTATAAAAGGGCGACACCAATTCAAGATAATTCAGTCTGTCCGTGATCGTCGTCGAGTCAACATCGAGGCCGACACTCGGGACATACTCGGGACATCTTCGGGACATGCTCGGGACATCTTCGGGACAATTTGGGACATCTTCGGGACATCTTCGGGACATCTTCGGGACGTGCTCGGGACATCTTCGGGACATCTTCGGGACATCTTCGGGACATCTTCGGGACATCTTCGGGACATCTTCGGGACATCTTCGGGACATGCTCGGGACATGCTCGGGACATCTTCGGGACATCTTCGGGACATGCTCGGGACATCTTCGGGACATCTTCGGGACATCTTCGGGACATCTTCGGGACATCTTCGGGACATTTTCGGGACATGCTCGGGACATCTTCGGGACATCTTCGGGACATCTTCGGGACATCTTCGGGACATCTTCGGGACATCTTCGGGACATGCTCGGGACATCTTCGGGACATCTTCGGGACATCTTCGGGACATGCTCGGGACATCTTCGGGACACGCTCGGGACATCTTCGGGACATCTTCGGGACATTTTCGGGACATGCTCGGGACATCTTCGGGACATCTTCGGGACATCTTCGGGACATCTTCGGGACATCTTCGGGACATCTTCGGGACATCTTCGGGACATGCTCGGGACATCATCGGGACATCTTCGGGACATCTTCGGGACATCTTCGGGACATCTTCGGGACATCTTCGGGACATTTTCGGGACATGCTCGGGACATCATCGGGACATCTTCGGGACATCTTCGGGACATCTTCGGGACATCTTCGGGACATCTTCGGGACATCTTTGGGACATCTTCGGGACATCTTCGGGACATCTTCGGGACATGCTCGGGACATGCTCGGGACATCTTCGGGACATCTTCGGGACATGCTCGGGACATCTTCGGGACATCTTCGGGACATCTTCGGGACATCTTCGGGACATTTTCGGGACATGCTCGGGACATCTTCGGGACATCTTCGGGACATCTTCGGGACATCTTCGGGACATCTTCGGGACATGCTCGGGACATCTTCGGGACATCTTCGGGACATCTTCGGGACATGCTCGGGACATCTTCGGGACACGCTCGGGACATCTTCGGGACATCTTCGGGACATTTTCGGGACATGCTCGGGACATCTTCGGGACATCTTCGGGACATCTTCGGGACATCTTCGGGACATGCTCGGGACACGCTCGGGACATCTTCGGGACATCTTCGGGACATTTTCGGGACATGCTCGGGACATCTTCGGGACATCTTCGGGACATCTTCGGGACATCTTCGGGACATCTTCGGGACATCTTCGGGACATCTTCGGGACATCTTCGGGACATGCTCGGGACATCATCGGGACATCTTCGGGACATCTTCGGGACATCTTCGGGACATCTTCGGGAAATCTTCGGGACATCTTCGGGACATGCTCGGGACATCTTCGGGACATCTTCGGGACATCTTCGGGACATCTTCGGGACATCTTTGGGACATCTTCCGGACATCTTCGGGACATCTTCGGGACATCTTCGGGACATCTTCGGGACATCTTCGGGACATCTTCGGGACATCTTCGGGACATCTTCGGGACATCTTCGGGACATCTTCGGGACATCTTCGGGACATGCTCGGGACATCTTCGGGACATGCTCGATACATCTTCGGGACATCTTCGGGACATCCTCGGGACATCTTCGGGACATGCTCGGGGCATCATCGGGACATCTTCGGGACATCTTCGGGACATCTTCGGGACATCTTCGGGACATTTTCGGGACATGCTCGGGACATCTTCGGGACATCTTCGGGACATCTTCGGGACATGCTCGGGACATCTTCGGGACATCTTCGGGACATCTTCGGGACATCTTCGGGACATCTTCGGGACATCTTCGGGAAATGCTCGGGACATCTTCGGGACATGCTCGGGACATCTTCGGGACATCTTCGGGACATCTTCGGGACATCTTCGGGACATCTTCGGGACATCTTCGGGACATCTTCGGGACATCTTCGGGACATCTTCGGGACATCTTCGGGACATCTTCGGGACATCTTCGGGACATCTTCGGGACATCTTCGGGACATCTTCGGGATATGCTCGGGACATCTTCGGGACATCTTCGGGACATGCTCGGGATATCTTCGGGACATCTTCGGGACATCTTCGAGAAATCTTCGGGACATCTTCGGGACATCTTCGGGACATCTTCGGGACATCTTCGGGACATGCTCGGGACATGCTCGGGACATCTTTGGGACATCTTCGGGACATCTTCGGGACATCTTCGGGCCATGCTCGGGACATCTTCGGGACATGCTCGAGACATCTTCGGGACATGCTCGGGACATCTTCGGAACATCTTCGGGACATGCTCGGGACATCTTCGGGACATCTTCGGGATATGCTCGGGACATCTTCGGGACATCTTCGGGACATCTTCGGGACATCTTCGGGACATGCTCGGGATATCTTCGGGACATCTTCGGGACATCTTCGGAACATCTTCGGGACATCTTCGGGACATGCTCGGGACATCTTCGGGACATCTTCGGGACAACTTCGGGACATGCTCGGGACATCTTCGGGACATGCTCGAGACATCTCCGGGACATGCTCGGGACATCTTCGGGACATTTTCGGGACATTTTCGGGACATGCTCGGGACATCTTCGGGACATCTTCGGGACATCTTCGGGACATCTACGGGACATCTTCGGGACATCTTCGGGACATTTTCGGGACATGCTCGGGACATCTTCGGGACATCTTCGGGACATCTTCGGGACATCTTCGGGACATCTTCGGGACATCTTCGGGACATCTTCGGGACATTTTCGGGACATGCTCAGGACATCTTCGGGACATCTTCGGGACATCTTCGGGACATCTTCGGGATATGCTCGGGACATCTTCGGGACATCTTCGGGACATCTTCGGGACATGCTCGGGATATCTTCGGGACATCTTCGGGACATCTTCGGAACATCTTCGGGACATCTTCGGGACATGATCGGGACATCTTCGGGACATCTTCGGGACATCTTCGGGACATCTTCGGGACATGCTCGGGACATCTTCGGGACATGCTCGAGACATCTTCGGGACATGCTCGGGACATCTTCGGGACATCTTCGGGACATCTTCGGGACATCTTCGGAACATCTTCGGGACATCTTCGGGATATCTTCGTTACATCTTCGGGACATGCTCGGGACATCATCGGGACATCTTCGGGACATGCTCGGGACATGCTCGGGACATATTCGGGACATCTTCGGGACATGCTCGGGACATCTTCGGGACAGCTTCGGGACATCTTCGGGACATCTTCGGGACATGCTCGAACATCATCGGGACATCTTCGGGACATCTTCGGGACATGCTCGGGACATCTTCGGGACATCTTTGGGACATCTTCCGGACATCTTCGGGACATCTTCGGGACATCTTCGGGACATCTTCGGGACATGCTCGGGACATCTTCGGGACATCTTCGGGACATGCTCGAGACATCTTCGGGACATGCTCGGGACATCTTCGGGACATCTTCGAGACATCTTCGGGACATCTTCGGGGCATCTTCGGGACATCTTCGGGACATCTTCGGGACATCTTCGGGACATGCTCGGGACATCTTCGGGACATCTTCGGGACATGATCGGGACATGCTCGGGACATCTTCGGGACATCTTCGGGACATCTTCGGGACATGCTCGGGACATCTTCGGGACATGTTCGAGACATCTTCGGGACATCTTCGGGCCATCTTCGGGACATCTTCGGGACATCATCGGGACATCTTCGGGACATCTTCGGGACATCTTCGGGACATCTTCGGGACATCTTCGGGACATCTTCGGGACATGCTCGGGACATCTTCAGGACACGCTCGGTGCCATATGAAAGCTTATATTCTCAGCTACCTGATAGTGGTATAATCGGGTTTTTGGATTTTTTCAAAATTCCGAGAAAATCCATTTTGAAAGTTCGGGTAAATTGTTTTTTTCGAAAAATCCCCGAACCTTTGAACGCTCCTGGAAGCTAAACTGCTTGAGAGAAATTTTTGGCAGTGATGCCAAATGCTAGCTTGTGTCATGGGCTTACGCTTTGCACATTGTTAGATTTTTAAAAAGCTCATCTTCCATGTTAAACCGCCAAATCATGCATATTTTTTCAGCATCTGGCTTAACTTTTTTTTTAACCTTTAAGTTCTCCCAGTTTGAGAACCCGTGGACCTACAGTGATGGGAGTTGTACCCAAATGTAGGTTAGAGACCCCGTTACCTTTGGGTATCAAAAAAATTTTTTTACCCTTTTTCAAAATCCCGAGATATAGGCGTTGGAAGTTGGGGGTGCGAAAAAGCTTCTGGACATCTTCGGGACATCTTCGGGACATCTTCGGGACATCTTCGGGACATCTTCGGGACATCTTCGGGACATCTTCGGGACATCTTCGGGACATGCTCGGGACATCTTCGGGACATGCTCGGGACATCTTCGGGACATCTTCGGGACATCTTCGGGACATCTTCGGGACATCTTCGGGACATCTTCGGGACATCTTCGGGACATCTTCGAGACATCTTCGGGACATGCTCGGGACATCTTCGGGACATCTTCGGGACATCTTCGGGACATCTTCGGGACATCTTCGGGACATCTTCGGGACATGCTCGGGACATCTTCGGGACATGCTCGGGACATCTTCGGGACATCTTCGGGACATCTTTGGGACATCTTCGGGACATCTTCGGGACATCTTCGGGACATCTTCGGGACATCTTCGGGACATCTTCGGGACATCTTCGGGACATCTTCGGGACATCTTCGGGACATCTTCGGGACATGCTCGGGACATCTTCGGGACATGCTCGGGACATCTTCGGGACATCTTCGGGACATCTTCGGGACATGCTCGGGACATCTTCGGGACATGCTCGGGACATCTTCGGGACATCTTCGGGACATCTTCGGGACATCTTCGGGACATCTTCGGGACATCTTCGGGACATGCTCGGGACATCTTCGGGACATGCTCGGGACATCTTCGGGACATCTTCGGGACATCTTTGGGACATCTTCGGGACATCTTCGGGACATCTTCGGGACATCTTCGGGACATCTTCGGGACATGCTCGGGACATCTTCTGGACATCTTCGGGACATCTTCGGGACATCTTCGGGACATCTTCGGGACATGCTCGGGACATCTTCGGGACATGCTCGGGACATCTTCGGGACATCTTCGGGACATCTTCGGGACATCTTCGGGACATCTTCGGGACATCTTCGGGACATCTTCGGGACATGCTCGGGACATCATCGGGACATCTTCGGGACATCTTCGGGACATCTTCGGGACATCTTCGGGACATCTTCGGGACATCTTCGGGACATCTTCGGGACATGCTCGGGACATCTTCGGGACATCTTCGGGACATCTTCGGGACATCTTCGGGACATCTTCGGGACATCTTCGGGACATCTTCGGGACATCTTCGGGACATCTTCGGGACATCTTCGGGACATCTTCGGGACATCTTCGGGACATCTTCGGGACATCTTCGGGACATGCTCGGGACATCTTCGGGACATGCTCGGGACATCTTCGGGACATCTTCGGGACATCTTCGGGACATCTTCGGGACATCTTCGGGACATCTTCGGGACATGCTCGGGACATCTTCGGGACATCTTCGGGACATCTTCGGGACATCTTCGGGACATCTTCGGGACATCTTCGGGACATCTTCGGGACATCTTCGGGACATGCTCGGGACATCTTCGGGACATGCTCGGGACATCTTCGGGACATCTTCGGGACATCTTCGGGACATCTTCGGGACATCTTCGGGACATCTTCGGGACATCTTCGGGACATCTTCGGGACATGCTCAGGACATCTTCGGGACATCTTCGGGACATCTTCGGGACATCTTCGGGACATCTTCGGGAAATCTTCGGGACATCTTCGGGACATCTTCGGGACATCTTCGGGACATCTTCGGGACATCTTCGGGACATCTTCGGGACATCTTCGGGACATCTTCGGGACATCTTCGGGACATCTTCGGGACATCTTCGGGACATGCTCGGGACATCTTCGGGACATGCTCGGGACATCTTCGGGACATCTTCGGGACATCTTCGGGACATCTTCGGGACATCTTCGGGACATCTTCGGGACATCTTTGGGACATCTTCGGGACATCTTCGGGACATCTTCGGGACATCTTCGGGACATCTTCGGGACATCTTCGGGACATCTTCGTGACATCTTCGGGACATCTTCGGGACATGCTCAGGACATCTTCGGGACATCTTCGGGACATCTTCGGGACATCTTCGGGACATCTTCGGGACATCTTCGGGACATCTTCGGGACATCTTTGGGACATCTTCGGGACATCTTCGGGACATCTTCGGGACATCTTCGGGACATCTTCGGGACATGCTTCGGGACATCTTCGGGACATCTTCGGGACATCTTCGGGACATCTTCGGGACATCTTCGGGACATCTTCGGGACATCTTCGGGACATGCTTCGGGACATCTTCGGGACATCTTCGGGACATCTTCGGGACATCTTCGGGACATCTTCGGGACATCTTCGGGACATCTTCGGGACATCTTCGGGACATCTTCGGGACATCTTCGGGACATCTTCGGGACATCTTCGGGACATCTTCGGGACATCTTCGGGACATCTTCGGGACATCTTCGGGACATCTTCGGGACATGCTTCGGGACATCTTCGGGACATCTTCGGGACATCTTCGGGACATCTTCGGGACATCTTCGGGACATCTTCGGGACATGCTCGGGACATCTTCGGGACATGCTCGGGACATCTTCGGGACATCTTCGGGACATCTTCGGGACATCTTCGGGACATCTTCGGGACATCTTCGGGACATCTTCGGGACATGCTCGGGACATCTTCGGGACATGCTCGGGACATCTTCGGGACATCTTCGGGACATCTTCGGGACATCTTCGGGACATCTTCGGGACATGCTCGGGACATCTTCGGGACATGCTCGGGACATCTTCGGGACATCTTCGGGAAATCTTCGGGACATCTTCGGGACATCTTCGGGACATCTTCGGGACATCTTCGGGACATGCTCGGGACATGCTCGGGACATCTTCGGGACATGCTCGGGACATCTTCGGGACATCTTCGGGACATCTTCGGGACATCTTCGGGACATCTTCGGGACATCTTCGGGACATGCTCGGGACATCTTCGGGACATCTTCGGGACATCTTCGGGACATCTTCGGGACATCTTCGGGACATCTTCGGGACATCTTCGGGACATGCTCAGGACATCTTCGGGACATCTTCGGGACATCTTCGGGACATCTTCGGGACATCTTCGGGAAATCTTCGGGACATCTTCGGGACATCTTCGGGACATCTTCGGGACATCTTCGGGACATCTTCGGGACATCTTCGGGACATCTTCGGGACATCTTCGGGACATCTTCGGGACATCTTCGGGACATCTTCGGGACATCTTCGGGACATCTTCGGGACATCTTCGGGACATCTTCGGGACATGCTCGGGACATGCTCGGGACATCTTCGGTACATCTTCGGGACATCTTCGGGACATCTTCGGGACATCTTCTTGACATCTTCGGGACATCTTCGGGACATCTTCGGGACATCTTCGGGACATCTTCGGGACATGCTCGGGACATCTTCGGGACATGCTCGGGACATCTTCGGGACATCTTCGGGACATCTTCGGGACATCTTCGGGACATCTTCGGGACATCTTTGGGACATCTTCGGGACATCTTCGGGACATCTTCGGGACATCTTCGGGACATCTTCGGGACATCTTCGGGACATCTTCGGGACATCTTCGGGACATCTTCGGGACATCTTCGGGACATCTTCGGGACATCTTCGGGACATCTTCGGGACATCTTCGGGACATCTTCGGGACATCTTCGGGACATCTTCGGGACATCTTCGGGACATCTTCGGGACATCTTCGGGACATCTTCGGGACATCTTCGGGACATCTTCGGGACATGCTCGGGACATCTTCGGGACATGCTCGGGACATCTTCGGGACATCTTCGGGACATCTTCGGGACATCTTCGGGACATCTTCGGGACATCTTTGGGACATCTTCGGGACATCTTCGGGACATCTTCGGGACATCTTCGGGACATCTTCGGGACATCTTCGGGACATCTTCGAGACATCTTCGGGACATGCTCGGGACATCTTCGGGACATCTTCGGGACATCTTCGGGACATCTTCGGGACATCTTCGGGACATCTTCGGGACATCTTCGGGACATGCTCGGGACATCTTCGGGACATGCTCGGGACATCTTCGGGACATCTTCGGGACATCTTTGGGACATCTTCGGGACATCTTCGGGACATCTTCGGGACATCTTCGGGACATCTTCGGGACATCTTCGGGACATCTTCGGGACATCTTCGGGACATCTTCGGGACATGCTCGGGACATCTTCGGGACATGCTCGGGACATCTTCGGGACATCTTCGGGACATCTTCGGGACATGCTCGGGACATCTTCGGGACATGCTCGGGACATCTTCGGGACATCTTCGGGACATCTTCGGGACATCTTCGGGACATCTTCGGGACATCTTCGGGACATGCTCGGGACATCTTCGGGACATGCTCGGGACATCTTCGGGACATCTTCGGGACATCTTTGGGACATCTTCGGGACATCTTCGGGACATCTTCGGGACATCTTCGGGACATCTTCGGGACATGCTCGGGACATCTTCGGGACATCTTCGGGACATCTTCGGGACATCTTCGGGACATCTTCGGGACATCTTCGGGACATCTTCGGGACATCTTCGGGACATCTTCGGGACATATTCGGGACATCTTCGGGACATCTTCGGGACATGCTCGGGACATCTTCGGGACATGCTCGGGACATCTTCGGGACATCTTCGGGACATCTTCGGGACATCTTCGGGACATCTTCGGGACATCTTCGGGACATCTTCGGGACATCTTCGGGACATCTTCGGGACATCTTCGGGACATCTTCGGGACATCTTCGGGACATCTTCGGGACATGCTCGGGACATCTTCGGGACATGCTCGGGACATCTTCGGGACATCTTCGGGACATCTTCGGGACATCTTCGGGACATCTTCGGGACATCTTCGGGACATGCTCGGGACATCTTCGGGACATCTTCGGGACATCTTCGGGACATCTTCGGGACATCTTCGGGACATCTTCGGGACATCTTCGGGACATCTTCGGGACATGCTCGGGACATCTTCGGGACATGCTCGGGACATCTTCGGGACATCTTCGGGACATCTTCGGGACATCTTCGGGACATCTTCGGGACATCTTCGGGACATGCTCGGGACATCTTCGGGACATCTTCGGGACATCTTCGGGACATGCTCGGGACATCTTCGGGACATGCTCGGGACATCTTCGGGACATCTTCGGGACATCTTTGGGACATCTTCGGGACATCTTCGGGACATCTTCGGGACATCTTCGGGACATCTTCGGGACATCTTCGGGACATCTTCGGGACATCTTCGGGACATGCTCGGGACATCTTCGGGACATGTTCGGGACATCTTCGGGACATCTTCGGGACATGCTCGGGACATCTTCGGGACATGCTCGGGACATCTTCGGGACATCTTCGGGACATCTTCGGGACATCTTCGGGACATCTTCGGGACATCCTTGGGACATCTTCGGGACATGCTCGGGACATCTTCGGGACATGCTCGGGACATCTTCGGGACATCTTCGGGACATCTTTGGGACATCTTCGGGACATCTTCGGGACATCTTCGGGACATCTTCGGGACATCTTCGGGACATCTTCGGGACATGCTCGGGACATCTTCGGGACATCTTCGGGACATCTTCGGGACATCTTCGGGACATGCTCGGGACATCTTCGGGACATGCTCGGGACATCTTCGGGACATCTTCGGGACATCTTCGGGACATCTTCGGGACATCTTCGGGACATGCTCGGGACATCATCGGGACATCTTCGGGACATCTTCGGGACATCTTCGGGACATCCTTGGGACATCTTCAGGACATGCTCGGGACAGCTTCGGGACATGCTCGGTGCCATATGAAAGCTTATATTCTCAGCTACCCGATAGTGGTATAATCGGGTTTTTGGATTTTTTCAAAATTCCGAGAAAATCCATTTTGAAAGTTCGGGTAAATTGTTTTTTTCGAAAAATCCCCGAACCTCTGAACGCTCCTGGAAGCTAAACCGCTTGAGAGAAATTTTTGGCAGTGATGCCAAATGCTAGCTTGTGTCATGGGCTTACGCTTTGCACATTGTTAGATTTTTAAAAAGCTCATCTTCCATGTTAAACCGCCAAATCATGCCTATATTTTCAGCATCGGGCTTAACTTTTTTTTTTAACCTTTAAGTTCTCCCAGTTTGAGAACCCGTGGACCTACAGTGATGGGAGTTGTACCCAAATGTAGGTTAGAGTCCCCGTTACCTTTGGGTATCAAAAAATTTTTTTTACCCTTTTTCAAAATCCCGAGATATAGGCGTTGGAAGTTGGGGGTGCGAAAAAGCTTCTGGGAGCTGAACGCTTTGACCTAGAGACATGGGAGTGATGCCATATCTTTGGGACATCTTCGGGACATCTTCGGGACATCTTCGGGACATCTTCGGGACATCTTCGGGACATCTTCGGGACACCTTCGGGACATCTTCGGGACATGCTCGGGACATCTTCGGGACATGCTCGGGACATCTTCGGGACATCTTCGGGACATCTTCGGGACATCTTCGTTACATCTTCGGGACATCTTCGGGACATCTTCGGGACATCTTCGGGACATCTTCGGGACATCTTCGGGACATCTTCGGGACATCTTCGGGACATCTTCGGGACATGCTCGGGACATGCTCGGGACATCTTCGGGACATGCTCGGGACATCTTCGGGACATCTTCGGGACATCTTCGGGACATCTTCGGGACATCTTCGGGACATCTTCGGGACATGCTCGGGACATCTTCGGGACATCTTCGGGACATCTTCGTTACATCTTCGGGACATCTTCGGGACATCTTCGGGACATCTTCGGGACATCTTCGGGACATCTTCGGGACATCTTCGGGACATCTTCGGGACATCTTCGGGACATGCTCGGGACATGCTCGGGACATCTTCGGGACATGCTCGGGACATCTTCGGGACATCTTCGGGACATCTTCGGGACATCTTCGGGACATCTTCGGGACATCTTCGGGACATGCTCGGGACATCTTCGGGACATGCTCGGGACATCTTCGGGACATCTTCGGGACATCTTCGGGACATCTTCGGGACATCTTCGGGACATCTTCGGGACATGCTCGGGACATCTTCGGGACATCTTCGGGACATCTTCGGGACATCTTCGGGACATCTTCGGGACATCTTCGGGACATGCTCGGGACATGCTCGGGACATCTTCGGGACATGCTCGGGACATCTTCGGGACATCTTCGGGACATCTTCGGGACATCTTCGGGACATCCTTGGGACATCTTCGGGACATCTTCGGGACATCTTCGGGACATCTTCGGGACATCTTCGGGACATCTTCGGGACATCTTCGGGACATGCTCGGGACATCTTCGGGACATCTTCGGGACATCTTCGGGACATCTTCGGGACATCTTCGGGACATCTTCGGGACATCTTCGGGACATCTTCGGGACATCTTCGGGACATCTTCGGGACATCTTCGGGACATCTTCGGGACATCTTCGGGACATCTTCGGGACATGCTCGGGACATCTTCGGGACATGCTCGGGACATCTTCGGGACATCTTCGGGACATCTTCGGGACATCTTCGGGACATCTTCGGGACATCCTTGGGACATCTTCGGGACATGCTCGGGACATCTTCGGGACATGCTCGGGACATCTTCGGGACATCTTCGGGAAATCTTCGGGACATCTTCGGGACATCTTCGGGACATCTTCGGGACATCTTCGGGACATCTTCGGGACATCTTCGGGACATCTTCGGGACATCTTCGGGACATGCTCGGGACATGCTCGGGACATCTTCGGGACATGCTCGGGACATCTTCGGGACATCTTCGGGACATCTTCGGGACATCTTCGGGACATCTTCGGGACATCTTCGGGACATGCTCGGGACATCTTCGGGACATCTTCGGGACATCCTTGGGACATCTTCGGGACATGCTCGGGACATCTTCGGGACATGCTCGGTGCCATATGAAAGCTTATATTCTCAGCTACCCGATAGTGGTATAATCGGGATTTTGGATTTTTTAAAATTCCGAGAAAATCCATTTTGAAAGTTCGGGTAAATTGTTTTTTTTTCGAAAAATCCCCGAACCTTTGAACGCTCCTGGAAGCTAAACCGCTTGAGAGAAATTTTTGGCAGTGATGCCAAATGCTAGCTTGTGTCATGGGCTTACGCTTTGCACATTGTTAGATTTTTAAAAAGCTCATCTTCCATGTTAAACCGCCAAATCATGCCTATTTTTTCAGCATCAGGCTTAACTTTTTTTTTAACCTTTAAGTTCTCCCAGTTTGAGAACCCGTGGACCTACAGTGATGGGAGTTGTACCCAAATGTAGGTTAGAGTCCCCGTTACCTTTGGGTATCAAAAAATTTTTTTTACCCTTTTTCAAAATCCCGAGATATAGGCGTTGGAAGTTGGGGGTGCGAAAAAGCTTCTGGGAGCTGAACGCTTTGACCTAGAGACATGGGAGTGATGCCATATCTTTGGGACATCTTCGGGACATCTTCGGGACATCTTCGGGACATCTTCGGGACATCTTCGGGACATCTTCGGGACACCTTCGGGACATCTTCGGGACATGCTCGGGACATCTTCGGGACATGCTCGGGACATCTTCGGGACATCTTCGGGACATCTTCGGGACATCTTCGGGACATCTTCGGGACATGCTCGGGACATCTTCGGAACATCTTCGGGACATGCTCGGGACATCTTCGGGACATCTTCGGGACATCTTCGGGACATCTTCGGGACATGCTCAGGACATCTTCGGGACATCTTCGGGACATCTTCGGGACATCTTCGGGACATCTTCGGGACATCTTCGGGACATCTTCGGGACATCTTCGGGACATCTTCGGGACATCTTCGGGACATCTTCGGGACATCTTCGGGACATGCTCGGGACATCTTCGGGACATCTTCGGGACATGCTCGGGACATCTTCGGGACATCTTCGGGACATCTTCGGGACATCTTCGGGACATCTTCGGGACATCTTCGGGACATCTTCGGGACATCTTCGGGACATCTTCGGGACATGCTCGGGACATCTTCGGGACATCTTCGGGACATCTTCGGGACATCTTCGGGACATCTTCGGGACATGCTCGGGACATCTTCGGGACATGCTCGGGACATCTTCGGGACATCTTCGGGACATCTTCGGGACATCTTCGGGACATCTTCGGGACATCTTCGGGACATCTTCGGAACATCTTCGGGACATCTTCGGGACATTTCCGGGACATCTTCGGGACATGCTCGGGACATCTTCGGGACATCTTCGGGACATCTTCGGGACATCTTCGGGACATCTTCGGGACATCTTCGTGACATCTTCGGGACATCTTCGGGACATCTTCGGGACATCTTCGGGACATGCTCGGGACATCTTCGGGACATCTTCGGGACATCTTCGGGACATCTTCGGGACATCTTCGGGACATCTTCGGGACATCTTCGGGACATGCTCAGGACATCTTCGGGACATCTTCGGGACATCTTCGGGACATCTTCGGGACATCTTCGGGACATCTTCGGGACATCTTCGGGACATGCTCGGGACATCTTCGGGACATCTTCGGGACATCTTCGGGACATCTTCGGGACATCTTCGGGACATCCTTGGGACATCTTCGGGACATGCTCGGGACATCTTCGGGACATCTTCGCGACATCTTCGGGACATCTTCGGGACATGCTCGGGACATCTTCGGGACATTTTCGGGACATCTTCGGGACATCTTCGGGACATCTTCGGGACATCTTCGGGACATCCTTGGGACATCTTCGGGACATCTTCGCGACATCTTCGGGACATCTTCGGGACATGCTCGGGACATCTTCGGGACATTTTCGGGACATCTTCGGGACATCTTCGGGACATCTTCGGGACATCTTCGGGACAAGCTCGGGACATCTTCGGGACATGCTCGGGACATCTTCGGGACATCTTCGGGACATCTTCGGGACATCTTCGGGACATCTTCGGGACATGCTCGGGACATCTTCGGGACATCTTCGGGACATCCTTGGGACATCTTCGGGACATGCTCGGGACATCTTCGGGACATGCTCGGTGCCATATGAAAGCTTATATTCTCAGCTACCCGATAGTGGTATAATCGGGATTTTGGATTTTTTAAAATTCCGAGAAAATCCATTTTGAAAGTTCGGGTAAATTGTTTTTTTTTCGAAAAATCCCCGAACCTTTGAACGCTCCTGGAAGCTAAACCGCTTGAGAGAAATTTTTGGCAGTGATGCCAAATGCTAGCTTGTGTCATGGGCTTACGCTTTGCACATTGTTAGATTTTTAAAAAGCTCATCTTCCATGTTAAACCGCCAAATCATGCCTATTTTTTCAGCATCAGGCTTAACTTTTTTTTTAACCTTTAAGTTCTCCCAGTTTGAGAACCCGTGGACCTACAGTGATGGGAGTTGTACCCAAATGTAGGTTAGAGTCCCCGTTACCTTTGGGTATCAAAAAATTTTTTTTACCCTTTTTCAAAATCCCGAGATATAGGCGTTGGAAGTTGGGGGTGCGAAAAAGCTTCTGGGAGCTGAACGCTTTGACCTAGAGACATGGGAGTGATGCCATATCTTTGGGACATCTTCGGGACATCTTCGGGACATGCTCGGGACATCTTCGGGACATCTTCGGGACATCTTCGGGACATCTTCGGGACATCTTCGGGACATCTTCGGGACATGCTCGGGACATCTTCGGGACACCTTCGGGACATCTTCGGGACATGCTCGTGACATCTTCGGGACATGCTCGGGACATCTTCGGGACATCTTCGGGACATCTTCGGGACATCTTCGGGACAGGCTCGGGACATCTTCGGAACATCTTCGGGACATGCTCGGGACATCTTCGGGACATCTTCGGGACATCTTCGGGACATCTTCGGGACAAGCTCGGGACATGCTCGGGACATCTTCGGGACATCTTCGGGACATGCTCGGGACATCTTCGGGACATCTTCGGGACATCTTCGGGACATCTTCGGGACATCTTCGGGACATCTTCGGGACATCTTCGGGACATCTTCGGGACATCTTCGGGACATCTTCGGGACAAGCTCGGGACATCTTCGGGACATCTTCGGGACATCTTCGGGACATGCTCGGGACATCTTCGGGACAAGCTCGGGACATCTTCGGGACATGCTCGGGACATCTTCGGGACATCTTCGGGACATCTTCGGGACATCTTCGGGACATCTTCGGGACATCTTCGGGACATGCTCGGGACATCTTCGGGACATCTTCGGGACATCTTCGGGACATCTTCGGGACATGCTCGGGACATCTTCGGGACATCTTCGGGACATCTTCGGGACAAGCTCGGGACATCTTCGGGACATCTTCGGGACATGCTCGGGACATCTTCGGGACATCTTCGGGACATCTTCGGGACATCTTCGGGACATCTTCGGGACATGCTCGGGACATCTTCGGGACATCTTCGGGACATCTTCGGGACATCTTCGGGACATGCTCGGGACATCTTCGGGACATCTTCGGGACATCTTCGGGACATGCTCGGGACATGCTCGGGACATCATCGGGACATCTTCGGGACATCTTCGGGACATCTTCGGGACATCTTCGGGACATCTTCGGGACATCTTCGGAACATCTTCGGGACATGCTCGGGACATCTTCGGGACATCTTCGGGACATCTTCGGGACATCTTCGGGACATCTTCGGGACATCTTCGGGACATCTTCGGGACATGCTCGGGACATCATCGGGACATCTTCGGGACATCTTCGGGACATCTTCGGGACATCTTCGGGACATCTTCGGGACATGCTCGGGACATCTTCGGGACATCTTCGGGACATCTTCGGCACATCTTCGGAACATCTTCGGGACATGCTCGGGACATCTTCGGGACATCTTCGGGACATCTTCGGGACATCTTCGGGACATCTTCGGGACATCTTCGGGACATCTTCGGGACATCTTCGGGACATCTTCGGGACATCTTCGGGACATCTTCGGGACATCTTCGGGACATCTTCGGGACATCTTCGGGACATCTTCGGGACATCTTCGGGACATGCTCGGGACATCATCGGGACATCTTCGGGACATCTTCGGGACATCTTCGGGACATCTTCGGGACATCTTCGGGACATCTTCGGAACATCTTCGGGACATGCTCGGGACATCTTCGGGACATCTTCGGGACATCTTCGGGACATCTTCGGGACATCTTCGGGACATCTTCGGGACATCTTCGGGACATGCTCGGGACATCATCGGGACATCTTCGGGACATCTTCGGGACATCTTCGGGACATCTTCGGGACATCTTCGGGACATCTTCGTGACATCTTCGGGACATCTTCGGGACATCTTCGGGACATGCTCGGGACATCTTCGGGACATCTTCGGGACATCTTCGGGACATCTTCGGGACATCTTCGGGACACCTTCGGGACATCTTCGGGACATCTTCGGGACATCTTCGGGACATGCTCGGGACATCATCGGGACATCTTCGGGACATCTTCGGGACATCTTCGGGACATCTTCGGGACATCTTCGGGACATGCTCGGGACATCTTCGGGACATGCTCGGGCCATCTTCGGGACATCTTCGGGACACCTTCGGGACATCTTCGGGACATCTTCGGGACATCTTCGGGACATCTTCGGGACATGCTCAGGACATCATCGGGACATCTTCGGGACATCTTCGGGACATCTTCGGGACATGCTCGGGACATCATCGGGACATCTTCGGGACATCTTCGGGACATCTTCGGGACATGCTCGGGACATCTTCGGGACATTCTCGGTGCCATATGAAAGCTTATATTCTCAGCTACCCGATAGTGGTATAATCGGGACATGCTCGGGACATCTTCGGGACATCTTCGGGACACGCTCGGTGCCATATGAAAGCTTATATTCTCAGCTACCCGACAGTGGTATAATCGGGTTTTTGGATTTTTTCAAAATTCCGAGAAAATCCATTTTGAAAGTTCGGGTAAATTGTTTTTTTCGAAAAATCCCCGAACTTTTGAACGCTCCTGGAAGCTAAACTGCTTGAGAGAAATTTTTGGCAGTGATGCCAAATGCTAGCTTGTGTCATGGGCTTACGCTTTGCACATTGTTAGATTTTTAAAAAGCTCATCTTCCATGTTAAACCGCCAAATCATGCCTATTTTTTCAGCATCGGGCTTAACTTTTTTTTTTAACCTTTAAGTTCTCCCAGTTTGAGAACCCGTGGACCTACAGTGATGGGAGTTGTACCCAAATGTAGGTTAGAGTCCCCGTTACCTTTGGGTATCAAAAAATTTTTTTTACCCTTTTTCAAAATCCCGAGATATAGGCGTTGGAAGTTGGGGGTGCGAAAAAGCTTCTGGGAGCTGAACGCTTTGACCTAGAGACATGGGAGTGGTGCCATATCTTCGGGACATCTTCGGGACATCTTCGGGACATCTTCGGGACATCTTCGGGACATGCTCGGGACATCTTCGGGACATCTTCGGGACATCTTCGGGACATCTTCGGGACATCTTCGGGACATCTTCGGGACATGCTCGGGACATCTTCGGGACATCTTCGGGACATCTTCGGGACATCTTCGGGACATCTTCGGGACATCTTCGGGACATCTTCGGGACATCTTCGGGACATCTTCGGGACATCTTCGGGACATCTTCGGGACATGCTCGGGACATCTTCGGGACATCTTCGGGACATCTTCGGGACATCTTCGGGACATCTTCGGGACATCTTCAGGACATCTTCGGGACATCTTCGGGACATCTTCGGGACATGCTCCGAACATCTTCGGGACATGCTCGGGACATCTTCGGGACATCTTCGGGACATCTTCGGGACATCTTCGAGACATCTTCTTGACATCTTCGGGACATCTTCGGGACATCTTCGGGACATACTCGGGACATCTTCGGGACATGCTCGGGACATCTTCGGGACATCTTCGGGACATCTTCGGGACATCTTCGGGACATCTTCGGGACACCTTCGGGACATCTTCGGGACATGCTCGGGACATCTTCGGGACATCTTCGGGACATCTTCGGGACATGCTCGGGACATCTTCGGGACATGCTCGGGACATCTTCGGGACATCTTCGGGACATCTTCGGGACATGCTCGGGACATCTTCGGGACATCTTCGGGACATGCTCGGGACATCTTCGGGACATCTTCGGGACATCTTCGGGACATCTTCGGGACATCTTCGGGACATCTTCGGGACATCTTCGGGACATCTTCGGGACATCTTCGGGACATCTTCGGGATATGCTCGGGACATCTTCGGGACATGCTCGGGATATCTTCGGGACATCTTCGGGACATCTTCGGGACATCTTCGGGACATCTTCGGGACATCTTCGGGACATGCTCGGGACATCTTCGGGACATCTTCGGGACATCCTTGGGACATCTTCGGGACATGCTCGGTGCCATATGAAAGCTTATATTCTCAGCTACCCGATAGTGGTATAATCGGGTTTTTGGATTTTTTCAAAATTCCGAGAAAATCCATTTTGAAAGTTCGGGTAAATTGTTTTTTTCGAAAAATCAACGAACCTTTGAACGCTCCTGGAAGCTAAACCGCTTGAGAGAAATTTTTGGCAGTGATGCCAAATGCTAGCTTGTGTCATGGGCTTACGCTTTGCACATTGTTAGATTTTTAAAAAGCTCATCTTCCATGTTAAACCGCCAAATCATGCCTATTTTTTCAGCATCAGGCTTAACTTTTTTTTAACCTTTAAGTTCTCCCAGTTTGAGAACCCGTGGACCTACAGTGATGGGAGTTGTACCCAAATGTAGGTTAGAGTCCCCGTTACCTTTGGGTATCAAAAAAAATTTTTTTACCCTTTTTCAAAATCCCGAGATATAGGCGTTGGAAGTTGGCGGTGCGAAAAAGCTTCTGGGAGCTGAACGCTTTGACCTAGAGACATGGGAGTGGTGCCATATCTTCGGGACATCTTCGGGACATGCTCGGGACATCTTCGGGACATCTTCGGGACATCTTCGGGACATCTTCGGGACATCTTCGAGACATCTTCTTGACATCTTCGGGACATCTTCGGGACATGCTCGGGACATCTTTGGGACATCTTCGGGACATGCTCGGGACATCTTCGGGACATCTTCGGGACATCTTCGGGACATCTTCGGGACATCTTCGGGACATCTTCGGGACACCTTCGGGACATCTTCGGGACATGCTCGGGACATCTTCAGGACATCTTCGGGACATCTTCGGGACATGCTCGGGACATCTTCGGGACATGCTCGGGACATCTTCGGGACATCTTCGGGACATCTTCGGGACATGCTCGGGACATCTTCGGGACATCTTCGGGACATGCTCGGGACATCTTCGGGACATCTTCGGGACATCTTCGGGACATCTTCGGGACATCTTCGGGACATCTTCGGGACATCTTCGGGACATCTTCGGGACATCTTCGGGATATGCTCGGGACATCTTCGGGACATGCTCGGGATATCTTCGGGACATCTTCGGGACATCTTCGGGACATCTTCGGGACATCTTCGGGACATCTTCGGGACACGCTCGGTGCCATATGAAAGCTTATATTCTCAGTTACCCGATAGTGGTATAATCGGGTTTTTGGATTTTTTCAAAATTCCGAGAAAATCAATTTTGAAAGTTCGGGTAAATTGTTTTTTTCGAAAAATCCCCGAACCTTTGAACGCTCCTGGAAGCTAAACCGCTTGAGAGAAATTTTTGGCAGTGATGCCAAATGCTAGCTTGTGTCATGGGCTTACGCTTTGCACATTTTTATATTTTTTAAAAGCTCATCTTCCATGTTAAACCGCCAAATCATGCCTATTTTTTCAGCATCGGGCTTAACTTTTTTTTTAACCTTTAAGTTCTCTCAGTTTGAGAACAAATTAATTTAAACAAATTTTTTTAATGTAAACCGTTTTGAAACAACCCAAAGAACCCATGTAAAGCATTTTTTTAATTTTTTCGTCCGCTAATATTAATTCATGCAGAAGAGGGTTAAATCAAAGTTGTTTCAACTTAAAAAAAAGCATCAATTTATTAAAAAAAAAAGAGTGTGTGTACACATGTACACGCGACTGGAAGTTATACTTCTTATTCAGTATATGTAAATGAATTTCATTTGATATTTTTAACTTCTATTATTAAATTAATTAATCCACAATTCGTTTTTTTACATTTTTATCAAGTGAACAATAAATTAATTCTTTCATCCTCCTTGCGTCTATGTAGTTTTCAATTTATTCTGTGAAATTTACTCATGTTGTGCGGTTCAGAACGTACGGTATATGGTTAACGAAAGTAAATAAATTGCGCATAAAATGTGCGATATGGTAATTTTATGAGAATTGTGTGTGCTTCAGCACTAGTAGTAGCAATATGGAACTTGCAGGGTTGCTACAAAGCTCAAAAGTTAGCTGAGCTCAGCTCACAGCTCAGCTCAAATTTTGAGCTAGCTCACTTTTGAGCTATGTACCATAGCTCAGCTCATTTGAGCTAAGCTGAAAGTGAGCTGAGCTGATGGTTGAGCTGAGCTGTTGGGTGAGCTGAGCTGTTGGGTGAGCTAAGGTAAAGTGAGCTGAGCTGAGCTGTGATGGGTGAGAGGATACATTGATTTTTATTTGGAAAGTATAATGAAATATGAAGATATTTTAAACTTTTGTAAAACACCATAGCTTAAGATGTTTGGTTCTAGTTATTAATGGAGTTATTTTAACACATGGATATTTTTATAAATAAGAGCCGATTTTTCAATAGCCAGATATGCCCCAGTTACGGCTTATTCCTACGAATAAAAGTTTTATTTTATATAGACATTTATTCTTGTGATAGTCTAACTGACGATTGAAAAATCAGGGCTAAGACAGATAATTTTTCGTGATCTTTTCTCTTGGTTTTTTTAATAGTAAATATATTTCTATTTTTTTAGTAAAATATTTCTTTTTTTATCATAAAAAAAATTCCGGTACAATCCGGTTTTTCGACTTTTTTCAAAATTCCGAGAAAATCGCGTTTGAAAGTTGGAGTAAATTTTTTTTTCGAAAAATCCTTGAATCTTTGAACGCTCCTAGAAGCTAAACCGTTTGAGAGCAATTTTTGGGAGTGATGCCAAATGATAGCTTGTGTCATGGGCCTACGCTTTGCACATTATCAGATTTTTAAAAAATCGCCTTCCATGTTAAACCACCACATCATGCCTTCTTTTTCAGAATCGTGCCTATTTTTTTTTTACTTTTAAGTTCTCCCGGTTTGAGAACGCGTGGACCTACAGGGATGGGAGTTGTACCCAAATGTAGGTTAGAGTCCCCTCTACCTTTTGGCATCAAAAATTTTATTTTCATTTTCTTCAAAATTCCGCGATATAGGCGTTGGAAGTTGGGGGCGCGAAAAAACTTCTGGGAGCTGAACGCTTTGATCTAGAGACAGGGGAGTGGTACCATATGAAAGGTTGTATTCTCAGCTACCCGATAGTGGTATAATCCGGTTTTTCGATTTTTTTCAAAATTCCGAGAAAATCGCGTTTGAAAGTAAGGGTAAAATTTTTTTTCGAAAAATCCAGGAATCTTTGAACGCTCCTGGAAGCTAAACCGCTTGAGAGCAATTTTTGGGAGTGATGCCAAATGATAGCTTGTGTCATGGGCCTACGCTTTGCACATTGTCAGATTTTAAAAAAATCGCCTTCCATGTTAAACCGCCACATCATGCCTATTTTTTCAGAATAGTGCCTATTTTTTTTTTACTTTTAAGTTCTCCCGGTTCGAGAACGCGTGGACCTACAGGGATGAGAGTTGTACCCAAATGTTGGTTAGAGTCCCCTCTACCTTTTGGCATCAAAAATTTTTTTTTCATTTTCTTCAAAATTCCGAGATATAGGCGTTAGAAGTTGGGGCGCTCACTTTCAGCTCAGCTCAAATGAGCTAAGCAATGGTACCTAGCTCAAATTTGAGCTGAGCTGTGAGCTGAGCTGAAATGTGAGCTTTTTGCAACCCTGGCAACTTGCCACATGGAAATTACCACATGCAACTTGCCACACGCAACTTGCCACATGCAACTTGCCACATGAAACATGTTACTTGCACCGTGTTGTGTGTTTTATGTTTGCCGTACTGCGGCGTACTGCATTTTTAAATACTAAAGTACTGCCTACTCTAAAGGTGAAACGACAGCCCTGCTACCCAGGGTGATCGCGTCATAATCCCTTTGACATTCTTGTCAAAAAGTAAATTTTCATACCCACCCTCCCATAAGAAGTATAACTTCAAAAAAGAAAAAATTGGCAGCCGCTGGGGATCGAACCTACAACTCTTGGGTCACTAGGCCAATGCCTTACAACTGTGCTATCTCACTGTTGGAAATTAAAGTGATAAAATGCTACAAAAGCTGAAGTCCGACAAAAATAAAAAAATTTCTTAAGTTGTTTCAATTTTAATCTAAGGATATTTCATGTTAATTTTTTCAACATTAACGTTGAATGTCGCATGTTCGGAAATTGTTATTACTGTTATTTCGTAGTATTCAAAATATGTAATATCTTTAACCGAAAAAAAGCAGTTATGCCCAACCCTTGTTTGAATGGCAAGGGGTTTTATAATGTCGGTTTCCAGTGATCAACTAAAACAATAAGATTCAGAATAAAACTAAACAAATACTGAATAAATAACAATTATATATGTTTTTATTGATTAAATAGTTTTCTTATATACAAATGTATTTATAGATATTTTGAGTATTATAAGACATAATAAAGGCTAGATAACGTAGATGAACATTTTTAATAATGTGCTGAATATATCTATTTTTAAAATATAATATTTTTTTTTTTTTAATCTTGAAAGTTATATTTTGAAATAATACTAAATATTGAATTACTAAAGTTGTACTAATTGCTTTCAACCCTTAAGATCTTCAAATTGACACTTTCCATCAAATTCACTTTAGATAGCGATTTCATTACCCTAAATTGGGTAGGTTAATACTTTTGAATTTTTGTGATGCACTTATATTATTTTTATAAATTAATGCACTGCTTTCTTCAATATTGGTAATTCGGGCATTTTTGATTCCCAAAAAAATAAATAATACACTGCCAATAAGAAACCCGTGCCTCCAACTCCACCAAGATATATTACAAGCGTCATAAGTCTGAATAGCTTGCTTTCGAAAAAGTCGTCTTTCTTTTTATCCCCTGGTTTAGGTTCTTCTACTTTTTTGTTGGCTTCTGCTGCTTTTTCTTCAGTCATTTTGAATTAAGTTTTGTTTTTTCTTCTTTCTAGTTTGTTTTTATTTTAAAAAATATTTTTAAGTATTTTTTCCCGGAATAACACTCTGCTAGAACATTTTTAAATGAATGAAATTAAATAGAACTGTCAATCATTCTTATACCCCCGCACACAAGGTGGTGGTGAATTGCCACCTATACCACCCTTAAATCCAAAATCAATAATTGTCGTATACAAAAAAATTATGAAAGACTAAAAAAGTTATGGGAAATGAATAGATTTCTTTATAAAAGGTCATATGCGAAATAAAAGGTTGTTTTTATTGCTTCTCATGTGAACTTGCTTTCCTAATTAGATTTCATTAAAAAAAAAAAAACAAAAGCTTATTACCTTGCGGCAATGTTGTCTAATGTGTAAACATTGTATGATGTATGATTCATAAAATTTTGCTAGTTCAAGACTTTGCACAAAAAAAAGTCTGCGATAGAAATTTTGATTTTAGTTTCCGGTAAAGAATGGATAGGCCTAAAATTTGCCTACGATAACATTTTGACTATTGTTGTCTCTATTTATTCAGTAAAAAAATATAAAGACATAAGGCGTCAATACGTTGACGTATGGTCGTTATCGTATGCCGTAATTCGACCTCTGTTTTCGGAGCTGCCCGTAAGTTTTTTGTACCATTATGCCTTGAAAAAAATCAACTGGTTCAGCTTTTTTAGGTTATAGTCACTTGAGTCTTGTTGACTGTAACTGTATAGGGTCTGTGAGCATAGATGTTTGGCTATGTTGGGAAGGACTGCTGTTAGCTGAGTATCTACATCTTCGGGATGGCGCAGAAATTCTCATTTCGGCTAACTGACGTTTATAGAAAAACTCTGCTAACAAGAACTTATACAGTAGGTACATCCAGAGAAAAAACGCATGGTAATTTTTAATACGTTCTACATTGAATCAATGGTGAAAAATATCATATAATAAAACGGCGAACGCGATTTTTGTGGTACAAACTACGCGGCCCACAAAAACCGAAGGGGCATAAATTATATACCGACCGAAAGCAAATGTTCCCTAGATGTGCAGAATGCATAATTTTTAAAGTTTTTATTAGCCGAAATAGGTAAATTGATTAAAATAAAATTCGATATTTTAGTAAAAAAAAAAAAAAACAACAAAGCAAAACAAAAACAACTGGAAATATTTGTTGGAAAATTTCCAATGGACTGGAATAAAATGTCATTCATGACTGAATGAATGAATGAAAGCATTCAGCGAAAATCAAAAAACATTAAGGTGGGTTCACATTGGTGCGTTGTTTTAAGATCGCATGTAAACTATGGTTAACTTTCATTGTTTTAGTTATCTAAGTTTAGAAGTAAGATGTTTGTTATATTACCATGAATTTTTTTGTTAAAATCGAATTCTAATAAATTCGAGTCTATTACTAGATCCAATCTTTTGTAAACACTTTTGATACCAATGAAATCTATTTTCGTCCTTTTCTCTCTTGAAAGAACATCAGAATTTGTCAGCAATTACATGAAGCCTCAAGAGTGCAAAAGAGAAAAAAGATGAAAGAAAAAATTATCCGACCGGAGAATCGTGGGTCGTGAGTCCGAGACTCTTTTTTGACGTTTCTTTTTCCACTTTTTCTTTTTTCAACATTCGCTCACATTTCTTTTTGCTTCTTGGTGCAATACAACAACAACAAATTTTAATTCAAAAGATAAATGTCAAATTTGAGTCCTTGACTCAAGAGGCATCGTGTAATAGTACGCGCCTAACAGAATGATTACACACCCGACAAACAATTTTGGTTCGATAAAGCTTTACAGATGCAATTGTTGCTTCTTTAAAGCATTATAGAAGCAAAATTGTTAGTAGGGCAGCCACACAAAAAAATATAAAAGTTCTGACCTGGGATTGCGACTAAATTTTTCATATAGTTTTTGGGTCGCTGAAACCGAATCCGAAGTCCGTTTTGCTCCATCACGTCAGGTTTTCGATACGAAAAAATAGAGTTCGAATTCGGTTTTAGCAACCCAAAAACTATATGAAAAACCTAGATGCAACCCCAGATAAGAAATTTAGTTTTTTTGGTTTTGACATTTTTTTGAGGATATCTCAGAAACCTGACGTGATAGGGCGAAATTGACTTCGAATCTGGATTCAGTGATCCAAAAACTATATGATTAACATATTCCAGATCAAAGAAATTTTTTTTTGTTTTCGTGACATTTTATGAGGTTATCTCGAAAACCTGACGTGATGGAGCAAAACGGACTATGGATTCGGTTTCAGCGACCCAAAAACTATATGAAAAATTTAGTCGCAATCCCAGGTCAGAACTTTTATATTTTTTTGTGTGGCTGCCCTACTAACAATTTTGCTTCTTTAATGCTTTAAAGAAGCAACAATTGCATCTGTAAAGCTTTATCGAACCAAATTGGATTCAGCGATCCAAAAACTATATGATTAACATATTCGCACATCCAGATCAGAGAAAAATTTTTTTTGTTTTCGTGACATTTTTTGAGGTTATCTCGAAAACCTGACGTGATGGGGCAAAACGGACTTCGGATTCGGTTTCAGCGACCCAAAAACTGAAAAACTATATGAAAAACTTAGTCGCAACCCCAGGTCAGAACTTTTATTTTTTTTTTTGTGTGGCTGTGTATCAAAAGAAAATTCGAAAAAAGAGTCAAGCCTCTTGAGGCTTCATGTAATAGCTGACTTTGACAGTTCCTTTACCATTTTACCAAGTTTTCACTTTTAGACGTTTACATTTTTGAATAAAAGTCACTAATATTTTATCGCCGCATGGCAAAGCGTTTTTCTTATGAGGTTCAGGGAAAACTAACAAAAACGTCTTTTTTCTTCCTTATACCTTCCAGCATATTTTTTGGTTTAAAAAACAATGGTGGTAACACACACAAGTTGTTGTTGTTCATTCAAATTCCTCAATATAAATTGATTACACAAGCAGCTGCCTGCAAGTATGAAAATACACAAACCTCTTCTAACAATTTTTGTAGTTTTCCCAAAAACAAAATAGCGCTACAAAGAAATAAAAATTTTGTACCTCTGTAAATTTCACACTTTTTCACTTTTTAGGCCATTGTGGTTATACCTTTAACAAATTGTTTTTATACAAAAAAAAATATAGTTTCCGCATTTTTTGTTTTAATTTTCTAGCCCGAAAAACCATACAAAAATGCGTTTGAAAATTTTCACTTTTGTACTTTTTCACTTTTTGAGAAATTGTAGGTAAAAGCCACTTTATGCAAAAAGTCAATAAGTCAACATTTTCAAACTCATTTTGTGATAGTTTTTTCGACCAAAAAATTAAAAATAATGATGCAGAAAGCTTATTTTTTGGTTTGAAAAACAATTTTTGTAGTTTTTTTTCAAAAACAAATGGAGCTTGAAAGAAATAAATTTTTTTTAACTATTGTAAATTTCCCACTTTTTCACTTTTTAGGTCATTGTAGTTAAGCGTTAAGGCTTTAAAAGTATAACTACAACGGGAACTTTTTGCGAAAAGTCAAAAAGTGATAGATTTCAAACTCATTTTATGACAGTTTTTACGACGACAAAATAAAAAATAATGATGTAAAAAGCTTATTTTTTGGTTTCCAAAAAAATTTTTGGTAGTTTTTTCCAAAAATTTTTACAAAAACAAATATTGCTAGAAAGAAATAAAAAAAAATTAATTTTGTAAATTTCCCACTTTTTCACTTTTTAGGTCATTGTAGTTATGGCTTTAACATGAAAAAAAAACGTTGTTGTGCGATGTTGTTGTGAACGCACCTTTAATAAATGTGAACCTATCTTTAATCATTAATAAGTATCTGAACGCATTCATTAAAATTTTAATGGAAACCTTACCACAAATATCATTCCAAACTGGAAGTGCGATAAATAACGCCCTCTCCCTTCCGGAAATTTAAACTTCTACAAGCTAAGCTAAGACGAGAACCTACAAAGTATACAATGATGTGAATGACAAATTTGAGTGAAGTTGGTGGAAGTTGAATGATTGAATGATGGAATTTGAATGAATGGAACATGAAACAGGTTGAATTGAATCGCAAAATGCAAGGTGCAAACACAATGCATTAAGGCGATTACACTTTGAATTTTCTTTTTCGATACTTTTTTTACGTAGTTAAGTGCAGTTAAAACGTAGTTCAACAATATCTAAATCAGGTTTAAAAAATATCAAAAAGTAGGTATATTATATATACCTGTGTATTTTGTCTTCAAAAAGTGTAGTTAATCGCAACAACAAATACTATACAAAATAATGAAACTATTTTGGTATAATTGTGTTTAAAGTTGTTGCAAATAAAAAAAAATAAAGAAATTAGCGCTCGAATTTCGAGGGCAGGGTCGGCTAGTATTCATTAATTTTTTAAAAATCATCCTATGCTTAAGTTACAGTTTGTCACATCAATTTTTATAAGTGATATGGCACAGTGGTAAAGCACAAGCTTGTCAACCCAGGTATAGCGGGTTCGATCCCCAGCGGATGCCAGTTTTACTTTTTTTTTTATTTTTTTTTAATGTGTGAACAACTTAGATTTAAAGTGTGCTACTTTCATTCAATCATTTTTCACTTTAGGCTAAACATGTAGTGATTTTCGATTGATTCAAAGTGGTTTCCATTGATTTTACGTTGTTTTTTGGCTCAGTGTATCAGGGCAAAAGAAGTATAGGTTTAACTTTTTTTACCGGAAGACTGACTGAAGGATGCACCAATTTTTCTCAGCGGCTTGGCATTGTCTATCAGTTCCTTTCATTTTTTGCGAGATTTACGGTTTATCTGTATTTCGGCGCTGTTAATCCACGATGATACCATTATTTCAAGATGGTTTTTAGCTGGAAACACATTAGAAATTTTTGCCTATGGGTGCATACATTTTATTTGGAGCAGTGTTTGTGTAAAAAACTGTTTTTACACTTTTTGTGTAAAAACCCGTAAAAAATGGTACCTAAATAATATGTAAAAAAAGTAAAAAATGGTATAAAACGGTGAAAACGGTAAAAAAAATGGTAAACAACTTAAAAACGCATTCATTTTGACAGCTTGACATTCGAAGTACCTACATAATATTTTGTATAGAACACTTCATTTTGCGGCATTGAATTCAAATAAACGTTTATAAATCATAATTAAAATATTTAAAAAGTCATTAATGGTCTGTTTTTTTTTTTTCTAGAGCCCAAATGAGATAATTTCGGAAATAATCTCATTTGAAAGAAATTTCCTTTACGATTTGACAACCAAAATGAACTAATTTGTGAAATTATGTGATTCGGGCTCTAATGAAAACATTTTGTAAAGTTCCAGTTCCAGAAACAATAAATTTTGAAGTATTGAATTTTGTGCTCTCTTCCTCTAAATAGTTTGAAAAATACAATAAAAAGAACTTTTTGTTTTGGTTTTCTAATGAAATTTAATTTTTTTTTCCATTTTTTACATCAGTGAGTTTTTTACATGTAATTTTGAAGTTTTTTTTCATTGATTTTTTTACATGTAAAAAACACTGTAAAAAACTCGATATAAAAACTGGTTGAGCCTTACAGCAGTGGCAGAAGTTGAAAAAGGAGCAGTTAAATTGTCTGCAAAGTTCAGGGTCATGAAGAAAGTCTCGCAATTTTGTCTGTTTGCAGATTAACGTGATTAACTTTAAACTTCGTAGTTAAGAGTTTTTGGTAATTCCCAGAGGGGAACGGTTTTGTTGACATCTGACTTTTTCTTTTTTTTTTTCAAAAATCAATTAAAGCACCTTAAAACAATAGGATTCCCGCTTAAAATAAGTGAAATTTTATAGTGAATTTTCATCTTAAAAAACCGAAAAAAAGATACTAATTTATAAATTAAAGTAACCCTTCAGCTTTAGTTGCATTTTATCATACCTACTTATTTCCAACAGTGAGATACGCTGATGGTAAAGCACTCGCCTAGTGACCCAAAAGTTGTAAGTTCAATCCCCAGTGGGTACCAGTTTTTTTAATATTTCCACATAAAAATAAGATAATTTTCCGCTTAAATTAAGTGGATTTCTTTTAAATTACGGCAATTAAGAAATTAAGATGATTTTTCCGCTTAGTTTAAAACAGAAGTAATCTTGGGAAAAAAACCATGCAGAAATGAGCTGAATATATGTAGCTAATGTGAAAGTCGCTTGTTTTTAGGTATTTTCTTTTTTCTTCATGTACAGGGTTTTCTTGGATGTTTAGCGTAGCGTGCGAGTGGTTACTGTATTCGATTTGATTCTTCAGATTTCTGGTTCATCGTGGCTGATGGTGAGGCTCGTTTTCGTCGTTGTACCGCGGTGAAGTATACGTTGGAGAAGTTCTAGATAGTTATGAGGTCGAAGGTGCCGCACCTTCGATAAGAGATTCTTTGATCAGAGGTGATGTGATCGCTGTCAGTACGCGAATCTACCAGATCCCAATCACTTAACTTCACTTTGATGCATGTTTTCCATTTATTATCACATGAAAATATTCTAAAAAGGCAAATATTATATTGTTGTGGGAGCTTTGCTTTCTTATTTTCCGTCTGTTCAACTCTAGAAGTTAAATATTTGTTCAATAAATCAATTCCCCAATTAGACGGAACATGTATTCGATGAAAAGTTGCAACCATTTGGTGTCGCCCCTGGTCAATCCCGGTCATTGCCTGTTTGATTTCTTCAATACCAAATCGTTGAAAAAAAAATTCGTGCTTACTATATATACTATCCCACTGTCTTAAACTAACACAACTCATGATTCAAAAATACCTACTACTTCTTGCCTCCCAGTTACAATTGAATTGGTCAGCATTTTCTTCTTCCTTAAAAAAAAAAAAAAATATTCTATTTTTCTTAGAAAAATAAATATCCAGCACAGCGGGATATGGTATATAACACCTTTTGTTAGAAAAATGCAATCTATCATCACGTCCGCACCTGTGCGCGCTGTTTTATCACTTCAAAAGGGGTTAACCCTCGTTAAATTATGGTACTGTAAACTGACAAGAACGACACGTAGTCTGCCGGGTTCACCCTAAATTACATCGACTGTCATTTTATTGTCTTATACAACTTACAACACACAAGGACACACATACACAAGACAGGTCCTTTTAACAATCAACATCAGCACGAAACATAGGTACAAAATAAGAAAAAAAAAATGAAAACTAGAAAATAAGGACCATATTTATAGAGAAGGTATAGAATGAGCAAGCGAAACAGAAAGACGCACTCACAGATGAATGAATCAAAAGAGTAGAAAACTAAAGACACACAACTCATATTTCCCCCCAGGACATGTGCTCGAGAGATGGATCACATGGAAGAAGAAAAACGAACTTATTTCAGCCATTAGTCATCAGGACTTAAGGCATAAATACCTCCAACATTACAACTACAAGTATAAAACAAACAAATAAATAAACACACACACATACACATGAATAGTGTGTATAGTTGCGAATAAGGGAATAAGTTTAGCATCCTTTTACTAAGATTACATTTGTCTTGACGACAACGCAAGACGGTCTTAAGCAACATCCTAAGATCCTGCGAGACGCTTCCTTGCTCCAGCTATTTCTGCTTCAATAAGGACAAGTAGTTGAGTGAGGTATAGAGTCTCTTGCAACTCCCATTATACAACCCATCGCGCCAATCTGTCTCGTCGAGCAACAAATATACTTTACACACTAAACATTATTGCAAGTCCTGGAAATGTTGATTTACAAGGACAAAAGGGAGAATTTATATTTTTGAAAAACACAAAAAAAAAAAAACAGAATTTATTTTATCTTGTGTGCAATTGGAACACTACACAAAAGCCCAATGTATGCGTGAGAATATATTGTGCTTCAGCTGGGTTTCGTATGCCACCCATTTCTGTGCCAGAATATAATCATTAATATCCCAACAGACATTCATCATTGTATGACATGTTTACTTCAACATCTCGGGAGTGGAATTAAATTGTACTGATTGCCTTTCTGGAATTTCAAGTACTCGCGTCTGAAGGCGTATCACAAGGGTTCATGGGAATTGCACTTTGACAGTATTACAATATGAAGTATTTCTGTCAAAATTGTTTCATTTTTTAAAAATAAATTAATTTCACCGCAATAAATGAATTTTCACTGAGAAATTTTCTGGATTTTCAATTTTCGCCACAGGAATATATTTTTTTTAAGCAATTTCCAACAAAATCTTTACAATAAATAATAAATTTCAAATTTGGAACATAAAAATTTACTGAAAACTTGCGGTTATGAAATAAAATGCTTTTTCGTAATAATTGCATTGAATTGGTATTAGTTTTTTTTGAAGCGAAATTGAAAATAAAATTTCGGGGAAAAAAACTTAATGTGTGAATTAATTTCTTATGAATAAGTAGGGAGAACCTTTTAAATATTTATACGGAGAAATAGAATTTTTGATAATTTGTAAAAAATTCCAGCAATAATTTATTTTAAATGCTTTTTGATTTAAAGGTTCCAGTAAAAAAAATTAAATTAAAAAACTGAAGATAAATTGTGGCGTGAATATTTTTTGTTTTCACAAAATTTTCTATTTATAATATTTTTAATCAAAAAATGAATTATTATTTTAACTATTAATTTAACATTCTATAGTTAATAGAAATGAAATGCATGAAACATTATTTAATTCTCTGAATTTTAAATTGACAAATTTTGCGCTAAAAAGTTACATCCAAAAGCTTTTTTCTAGAACTAAAAGAAGTAGAAATTGTTAGTCAAATGCAAAAATTATAGAAGTATTATTTTTAATTTACCTCAAAAACCACAAAAAAATATTTGTTTGTGTTCAGTGTAAAAATCGTCGTTATTTATCGCCATTAAACCACCATTCATTTTTGGCATATCAACTATAGTTGGTTAAAAAGACCAAATACCTAGTTTCATTCATTCATTCATTTTGTTTAGAAAAAAAAAAAAAAAATAGTACACATACACCGTAGTGACCTTTACACAATTTGGGAAAAGTAGATCGACTGATGTGGGGAGTGCCTCAATGTTATTTATTTGAGTTCTTAGATACTTGATTGAAGGTAGTCCATTTAGCATTCCTGTTAAGAAGCTTAATTTGATTTGTTTTATTTCACCTTAAAAACAACAAAATACAAATATTTTTTAAGTGTAGGTAGAAATCATAGATTTTTTTTTGGTTTGCCATATGAAAAAAAGCTAAATGCTTAGTATAATCTATCTAAATTTTTTTTAAAAAGTAGGTAACAACAAATATGCAATCTGCCCTAATGACACATTTTTTCAATGTACATACCTACTTTTTTAATGCTAATTCGAATGAAAAGATGAATTTTATTGAGGACAATAGTTGTTAAAATATGAGCGAAAAATATTTTGAAAATATGGCATGCTGGTAAAATTTGGCACTATTTAATACAAACAATGAATGCCTAAAGAAAATCTATTTCAATTGTTCACGTGAGAAGAATTTTTTAGGGAAATGAGAGGATTTGCAACTACAATAAAAAATAAAATGCACGATTGGGTCCAACGAACTTGTTCTTGGAGTTCAAGTTGATTAAATTTTTAAGGCTTTTTGAATAAGAATTTGGGAAATGTAGGTACCTACTATTATATGGGTACAAAAAAAAAAATTAAATTCGTTTAAAAAAATAAATAAAATCTGAAATCAAATTGCCCTCTAAAACAAGTATGCAGTTTTGATTGATATATTAAGATGCATTTTTAGAAAAACTAATTTTTTATAAATAATTTTTTGGAAAAAAAGTTTTTAAATAAAATTGGTATGCCATTTTTTAGAAATCACTAATCAACATCTAAAAACAAAATTTCAAAAAAATTCAATGTCCCGTTTTGTTTTTGGTTTAATTAAAATTATATAAATGCTTCTTCACAAAGAGTTTCGTTAAAATCGAACAAGCACTTTTGGAGATAATCGGATTTGAAAAAAAGGTTCTATGGCAGGTACCGTTAATAATAATGATTTTCAAAAAAAAAATTTTTCATTAGAAGATAGACCTTGTCTTAAAACTTACATTTGAATTTTTGCTTGCTCTATAGGGCAAGTATTGGTTTCGTGTAGAAAAAAAAATCGAGGTTTTAATCAAAACCAACATTACGATGATGGAGAAGATCAAAAAAGTGGTTTTCGTCATGCCGTCCGTCGGTCTGTGCGTGTGTGCGTCTGTGCGTCTGTGCGTCTGTGCGTCTGTGCGTCTGTGCGTCTGTGCGTCCATCTGTACATCGAGCTAGGGCCTAAACGGGTGGATGGATTTGCTTGAAACTTGGTACAGATGATTTTTACGTAATTTCCTAGGTCATTTTTTTTTATTTTTTTAATATCTCCAATTTAACGCATATCTCCCATATAACGTTTTCGAGGTATTTCAAATTTCTCGAAAACGGCTCTAACGATTTCGTTTAAATTTGGTGTGCGCAGTACTCTTATTGATTCCAACAAAACTGCGTTTTTAGTTTTTCTCAAAAAATGCCAAGAGCGGAAATATGGCGTTGCCGTTTTTCAAAAATTGACATGTTTTTTAAGTCCTTATATTTCATCAAAGCATAAGTCAATATTTTCAAAATTTACAGACATCATAGGTATTTAAGTGTAAAATGTAAAAAAAAATTAAAAAAAAAAAAGTTTTTCAAAAAATTTTTAAAAAATTGAATTTTTTTAACTTTCGATTTTTTTTTTTGTTTTTATTTTTTTTTTTTTCTTCACAAAATCTTAAATTTCCAATAGATATTTAAGATAAAGATGCTTTGAACTACAAGAGCAAGTACGTGCGACCCAGTCGTGCATTTTATTTAAATAAAATCGTTGGAGCCGTTTTTGAGCAATTTCAATTTTACTAAAATTGGTATATGACAAGTACCGTTATTTTTGGCCCAAAAAAATTAAAACACCTCTGGAGAGTCGCCAAATAATGCTACATACCAAGTTTGACATCAATCGGTCCATCCGTTTAGGCTGTAGCTTCGTTTACAGACAGACAGACGGACTTCCGGGACCCACTTTTTTGGCATTCTCTATCATCGTAATGTCATAGAAAAATGTTATCTCAACTTTTTTGTTTTTACGAATGCATAACTTGATATGATAGTACCTATATCTCAAGTAAAAATGATGCAAAACCTGTGAAATTCGGTGAAAGTGATGCAGTTAATAATGATAACTATGAACCAAAAGAGTTTATTCAAATATTTCTAAGGTGAAAGGGTGTTTTTTTTTTTTAGAGAAATGAAAAAATAGATTTATAACTTAAATTTTATTTCGAATGTGGAACTAGGTATGTTGTGTATGATTTAAGAAAATTCTTTAATTCTGAATTCTTATAGCAATATACGAGGCAATTTTAGGCTTTGTTAAAAAAAAATCGAATTCAAATAACGTTGCGATGTTAGAATATACGAAAAAAGTGGATTTCGCAATTCTCTTTGTCTGACTTGATCGCAAGCTGCAACCCAAACTACTTAAGCATCTAACTTTAAATTTGATAATAAAGGGCTTTGGATGATTTCCTTTTTTCAGGACCAAAATTAATGGTACTTGTAATATGACAAAAATGAAAACCTCCAACTATTTTCATTAATGATTTGACATTTTCATAAACCACTTAGCCAGTTTCAACGAAATTTTTCGTAGAAAAGTATCTTCAATTTAAATTTAAAAAAACATTTTTGGGTTTTTGAAAAATCAAAAATTTTCGAAAACAAGTTTTTTTTTTAAATTTTGTTCTTATATAGATTATTTCATTCTTACAATTTTTTTTATTATTTTTATAAGCAGATACACAATTTTTGTTAAAAAACAGTTTTTATATTTTTTTCTCAAAAATTCTTTGAATTTTTTATTGCATTGTTTGTTTGGGTTCAAAACATTTAAAAACATATTTTTTTTTTAATTTTAAAAACAATATCAATATGTTCTGGATGGTTATTTTCTAAATAGCGCTATAATTAAAAAATGAAAAGTACAAAGTGAAAATTTTCAAAATTAGCTATGTTGTGATGGACTTAACAACTCATGCACCAATTTCACAGATACAAGTGGTAATTTTTACAATTCCAAAGTGCAAACCTTTGAGCACAAACTTGTGAGCCCAAACTAATGACAATTCGGAAAAATTGGCATATAAGTTCCATTGACGTTTAGAATCTAACCAACAGAGCTGTTTGAAGTAAATGTGTGAGACAAGGAAAGTTTTAAAATCAATAAATGATTCCAAAAAGACGTGTTTCTTTAAAGTACAGAGGCATGTCTAAATTTTCCTCAAACGACTTGTTTGTTTAATTTACAGAAAAATTAAACATAATTTGGAGAAAAATCAAAAACTTACCTAATTTTCAAAAACTTAAGTCTTGGATTTAAAAAAAAAAACTTCTTTTGAAAAATCAATTTTTGGAAAACGGGACACTTACCGAAAATTTTTTTCAAATATTGGTTTTAAGTTATAAAAAATAATTGCTCCAAAAGACATACCTAAAGACTGAGTTGGTGTGATGCAAAAATCGATTCAAATAGTATTAAAACCAATAAGGGCATAAAATATACTAATTATTTTTCTTGGTGATAAAAAAATATTTCTCCTGAACTTTCGAAAAAAATTAGTGTGTTGTTAAAAATGTCATTTGATCTTCAAAAATAAAAAAAAAAAAAAAAATTAAATAAAATAAAATAAATATACTATTGTCAGCTGAAGAAATTCAACTTTTTTTTTACAATTATTTCGTCTGTGCCTTTTAAATGAGGCTGCAAATTCTGTCTTCCTAATTCTTAGGAACCACAGAATTTTCCCGATGAAGTTATCTCCGCAAATCTTCTCTATATACCAAATTCTCTCTTATTTTTGTAGTCAATTGAACAAAGCAAATACAAAAAAAAAAAAAAAAGAAATCAAAAAAAAAAAACAAAAAAACTACAACAAAAATCTGAGCTAAAAGAAGAGTATTGTGCATACATTATTCGCAAGAAATACTCATAAATCACAGTCAATTCTTTCGACTGACAGATTGACAGTGCCTGTGACATTTTGTCGGATGTCACTTCCGATTTCTCTCGGTTTTCATTTTTTTTTTTTATTTATTTCGTTCATTAATTCGATTTTAACATGCAAATTTGAGGAGAACCAGAACCGTTGCGCTATGCGGTATAGCGGAAAATACTCTTGTTCAACAACAGATTGCGGGAGTCTTGTTGTATTGTGTGTTATATAGAATCTGAGGGTTTGAAACGCTTTAAGGCGCTCCAGGAATTTGGGACACAATATATGTAGAGTAGATAGAGATACAACATAGAAACAATAAAAGATATATTGTGTGATGACTTCAATTATCGCCCTGCGGAATTGTATGTATATTTTTGGCATAATTGTGCGTTCTAGTGAATGATAACAATATAATAAGGATATTCAGGAATAATAAATGAAACATTTTGACAATGGTAATTGTGTGTCATTGGCAGAGCGGAGGGGAAGCTTGTGGTGATGCAAATTGGTTTTTGTTATATAACAATTTGTGAATATTGGAATTTCAGGGAGTTCGAAAATTGAAATATTTACAAACATAGGAGAGGCGGGAGTTAAATTTATATTTGCTCAACTTAGCGGAAGCATCTGGAAATGATTTTTATTTAGACTATTTTATGCAGGAAAATTGGAAAATAACAAGGGTTTTTACACAAAAGTGATGGATGAATGATTCGAATGGGATTTTGTACCACGGATCTTTTGCATCCGAATTTGAAATCTGTCAAATGTTGTTCCTGATTTTTTATTTCCAAGATCTGCCGCAATATGAATATATATATGGTCTATGTTGGCCTTTCCTGGTCTAAGGCAACACTGGTGAAGACCTAACAGATTGTTGACGTAGGGCTTCAGACATTCACATTATACAACAGAGAGGATCTTATATGCGATTTTTGGAAATATAATGCTGATGGAGTTGGTGCATATCAGAGGGTCGGCTGTCATAAAGATCAAGCAGACATTGCAGCTGAGTTGGTGCATACTTTGAACCAAGTCATGGTCTACTGCTTCAAATAGCTTGATAGTTTGGACTAAGGGAGTGCGAAAGAGCCATTTTTGCTAACAGTGAGCAGCATAAGGTAGGGGGCCAAATAACACCCTGTTTAAAATAAGGCCCACTTGTCAGAAAACACAAAAAAGAACAAATAACGGTACTTTTTATGCTTTGCATATGTAAACCATGTCTGTAAGAACACATAGGGTCAATGTGGGTAAATGTAAACAGGGGTAATGAGAACATGGCTCATAACAAGCTTCAGTTAAATCCCTTTGATGCATACATAAGTACAAATCGCGGACGTATGTATCTTTTAACTTATACGTCAAGCTCATTGCTGTCAAAAGAGAATTCATTCGACGAGCGAATTTTCCATGAAAGATAATTTTTTAAAGTCCCAAACAAGTCGTTAGTCTTTCAGAAAAATTAAATATTTTTGCAGATTCAATTAACCATTTCGAACCCAAGCTATGAAAATCAATATTAAAAAATATTTTTTCGGTATTATCGGGTCACAAACATCACAACTAAGAAATATGAATAGCAAAAAGTTATTTTCCAAAATAATAAATAGCAAAACTAATGTGTTTTTCTCATGTTGCATGTAAATAACATGCACTGCCTATGACCACCAAAAAAAGTCAGAGAACTGAGAAAATATTTTTTTATGAAACTATAATGTATGCTACTTCTTCTACCTAAGCAAAAAAACAAAACACTTTCTGCATTAACATTTTTTATATCTTTTTTTCAAAATTATGACCATATATAAAAAAAATTTTTTTTTGCAAAAAAAAAAACAAAATGTGAATTTCAGTCCCTTTTCCGATAAAAAAAAATTAAAGGTATGATATTAAACTAACTTTTTGTAATAATCCAGTAACTAGGCATTATTATCTTTCAATTAAGCCATCGTAACCTAAAAAATTGTTTAATTTAATATTTTTTACGAATTAAAAAAAAAAATGTTACATGAGAGTAACGCTGGGTCCGAAAGGGTTAAGGCAGTATAATTTGCAAATACTTTTTTGTTTTCAATTTTGATGTAGATTCTATGTGATACAAGCAAATTTTAAAATACAGGACATTTATGTCGATTTGCATGTGCTTACATTTACCCCAGAATATTTTTCATAATGGGAAAATGTAAACAACGTATTCTGGGGGTAAATAAACATATGTTTTTGCTGAAATTATTGGTTTTAATAAAAATCAAGTATTTTTAGTCAATTACTATTGCTAAAGTGCCGCGGAGTCACATTTTAAAGTAGCCAAATCCATCATCTTCAGTGGATGATGTTGCAAAATCGGTCTTTGAGGTAAAAAAAAAAATATGACGTTCATAGCTGCTCAGGTTGCATATTCGGCGCCTTTATAAAAAATCAAAGGAAGAAAACAAAAACTTTTATTGGAATTTGAAAAAGTTTTTGTCAAATACCTTCTTGAACGTTTTTCAAGTTGTTATCCATATGATAAAGAGGAAATTCTAAATTTTAAACCACCGTTTACATTTACCCCGAATTTGTAAAAAAAACACAAACATGGTGGAGTATTTGTAAACATGCCATATTTGACAGTAATGTAAACAATTTGGGAAATATTTGTTTATATTTATAAAGAAGAATTGCCATCATTTCATATTAACACTTGAAGATACCATTCAAGTTGTTCCGTGAAAAAATATAAAAATCTAAAGTCGAAAGAAAAAAAAGACATGAAATTGTTTACATTTGCCCACATTGACCCTACAAAAAATCAACATTGATTTCGTGCCGGTGGCGCGTTAGAAGTTATAGACAAAAACAATTTCTATAATCTAAGCTACATTTTAAGGTCATAAACATTAAAATTATGTGCGGCATTCTCATGTAATAAGAGTTTAATTTTTTTTCCAAATTTTTCGACAAAACTTTGGTAATTTTTTGTTTATATTCGTTCAGTAATCTTATCACAATCCTTTAGAGACCTTTATTTCAAAAGTACAACGCGCAGATCTCGAAATATTAACACTTCAATACCAACCATGTCGAAAAATTTTTGATTTATTTTTTCTACTGAGAGTGATTTTTAAACCTCGTTTTCTCTGCTTTTTTTTGTGTTGAAAATTTTGCGACAAATTGAGTGTATCACTTCATTTCGTATCTCTTACATTGGATTTCGTATTGAAACTGGAATCGCGTCGTTACTCGTATGTTTCGTATCTCATACGTTTCGTATGTTTCGTTACTTCAGTACCTAGTAACGAAACATACGAGTAACGATACTGTTTAGAAAGTAACGTTTCGTTACTCGTTACTGAAGTGAATGCCCGCATTTTAGTAACGAATACATACGATTTGCTACAGCCTTATATATGACTCAAAGAAGTAGTCTAAGATTAATTTGGGGTGTTTTGACCCTCAAATGCCCCTACCCTGAGACCAAACCAACAAAATATTATGTTGTCGTCCGAACTGCCTTATTTGTCCCCCCCCCCTGCCTTATTTAATCACTCTTTAAAAAGCAGTTAATTCTGCAAATTACTCCTTTATCTTCCTGATTTGAAATATAATTAAAATATGGAATGAAAAATAAATAAAAATTATGTTACCATTTTCGAATTTTTTAATAAGAAATTACTCCTTAAATGTGCCTGCACTGATATGAAATAATAGGGTAATTCAAATAGAACTTCTCTGTGTCGTCATCAAAACCGAAGTTAAGAAAATTGTATTGGACGGGGGTGTCTATTCCCCCCATGTTTAGCGAGGAAGGGCAATTTTCTAAAAAATTGACTTACAAAAAAAAATGATTAAAAATCAACGCCAACGGTTGCACCAAAAATAACGTGTTGTGTCCTTTTGTAAAGCCAAAAACCGTGTCTTTTAATATGATTTTAAAAACATCAATTTAATGAACTAGTTTTTGAAAAATTAATTTTTAAAATAAAAAGTTTCCAAAAAAAAGTGAAAAAAAAATTCGAACTAATTTTTTTTTTCAAAATTTTGTGAAAGTAAGCTCTTATTCAGTTTTCAAAATTCATTGTTTTTGAGCAAAAACAGAAAACTGGATAGAAAAACGTTTTGTAGTTTTCGATAAATTAAAAACAAAAAAAAACAAAAACTACAAAAAGCCATATCTCTTTTTTGGAAAATTAATTTTTCAAAAACTAGTCCATTAAACAGCTTTATTTAAAAACAAGATACAAGAACAAGTCTTTGGCTTTACAAAAAGGTGCAGTACATAAGTACACGCATAAGTTTGGTATTCATAACTCCGTTACCAAGAAAAACCGAGTTTCTTTCCTGATCAGCACTCTTGAAACCAGTAACCATAACGTCACGTATGTCAGACAAGGACTTTACATGGGTCAGGATCGGGAATACAAAAAGTATGAAGAAAGAAACTATGACAACTATGCTAGATTGCTAGACACAAGTCAAAATATATGTGGGTATGTGTGTCTAGGTAACATAAAGAAGTATTACTGAGAACAAAAAAAAAAATTAGGTACCCCATTTTCCAAAAAAAAAATAAAATAAAAATATAAATCCTCCATAGTTGACCTATTTCGTCCATTTAAGGAGCTTCATTCATAATCAAATGTTATACAAAATTTTTTATATATTTTTTCCACTTCACAAAAGGTTTGAAAATCTCAATTTGTGTTTCTTTAAATTTTGTTAACTAAATGTAAATGTGCAAAAAAAAAACTGACCCAACTAGAATATGCTATGTTTATTATTTTCAAACCATCATCCCAATCCCCAATCCACATCCATCTTTGCTGAACAAAAGTCACAAAAGGACCGACAAAAAGGGTATAGCTGCTGCTGCTGCTGCCTTCTCAGAAAAAAATGTTCCTTTAGAAATTGTTTTGCTTAATCAAGAGAGTGACTACAATATATACGATAGTAGTAAGCAAAAGAAGGGATCCTCTCTAGTTGCTTACATTTTTCCATAAACATTTTCTAAAATGAACCAATTCATCTGGACGAAGTGAAGTTGGAGGTGGTTGGGAGGGAGAGAGAGCATATAGTATCTATCATAGTTTAAACTAGGAATGTGTACAAAAGAATGCTTTTTATTTCTTTTAGAATAAACTATGCCAGCAGTCAGAGCAAGAGTCCATAAAAGGTTACAATTTTAATTTTACTTCAACATTGGGTTTATTGTTGACAGAAAGAGAATAAAAAGAGAGAGAGAGCAGAAGAGATAGAGAAAACTATGACTTGAAGAAACATTTCCAGTCGAAGGCACATCATCAAAAATTGCGGTAACAAGAAATTGATGCTGAGTTTAATCCAAGTTAATGTACAGTTGACTGCATAGCCATGCACCGGAAGGTTTCTTCTTTACGACGAAGAAACGAAACGAAACATGCTAGACCGAAAAAAAAAATTTGTCTACGTGCACAAATTCGAAATTTAAGAGTTGAAGCATCTCCCCAACATAAACGTATCCTTAAGTAAACGAACTCAAAGAATAGACAAAATGAAAACAATTTTTTACAGAAAAAAAACTGAAAAACTCCTCAGAATCCAAGCAGAAAGTCCCAGGATGAGGAAGAAAAACTTCCAGCAACGTCAGAAATTTTTTTTTTACGAAATTCGTTTCGTTCGTTATTGGCTTAATCGATGTTTCTCTTTTTCAAAAAAAAAAAAAAAAAAAAATAAACACAGAGACAGAAAAGAAGAAAAATATGAAACAACTTTGCTTCGTTGAACAGGTCCTTGCTGCGCTTTTTTTTTTCTTCATTTCTGCAACTGCAGTTGCATGTCGTTTATTCGTCCTGTGGTATTCGAATGTGGTAGCTCGATTTGTTATTTCTATACTCTCCTTCTTGGTAGTTGAGTTGAGCTTTTTTTTTGTATTTGTTTTTGTTATTTCGTCCTTTAACTGGTTTTTCACAGTTGTTTATTTATTTTTTTAAAAGTTTTCCTCTTTTTTTATCAGTGGGAAAAAATATGCATGGTGGTTCATTGGGTCGAATTAATGCAACAACATTCATCGACGGATGTGTAAACTCAGTTCCTTGAATTTTGAGTTCGTCTTTCCTTTACCTGTTACGTGTCGAAATAAAATGCATCTTCATTTTTATGAAAACTGATTTAAAGGTTTTCGTACAGGTTAACAAGGATCATTCACCTTTTGAGAATCTTCAGGAGCGACTGAAGTTTCAAAAAAAATTTGAAAAATTCGAAAGATAAAACATGATGCAGTGGACAAAAAAGGGCAGAAAAGGAAGACCATAACGCAGTAGAAGAAAAAAAGGAAGAAGGAGTGCATTCAAACTACCGGCTCAAGAGATCAAAAGCTATCGCAATAAAAACAATACACAAGGAATTAAGTCAGTACATATTTCTTAAACAGGAAGGCAAACTTTTCCAAAACTGAAGGTAACATAATAGTCACTGATGCTCAGCGAATGATTGACCTACTCAAAAGTTTGATAGGCAACCGTTAAAAAGTACTGAGTAGGATCTACATATATTCAATAGTAGGGGAGTCCTAAAGAGCTATTGTTAAAGAACAGTGATAGCAGTGAGCCGCATTAAAAAAGAGCCACTATTTTATCGCTCTTTAAATAGCTCAAATTAGTCTTGAATTTTTTCCACATTTGAAATATAATAGAAAATATGAAAAACAGATGCTAACAAATATGTGAAATTTTAAAGAGCGGAGAAAACTTTCTGAAAAAATCAGTCCAGTTACTTTTACTTATAAAAGTAGTGAAATCTTTGAGCCTAGAACAGTTTTACTGTTGTCCCTGTTAACTTGATCACTTCATGTTCATAATTGTATTTATGAGAAAAAAAAAGAACACAGAAAATTGGATTGGTTTGGATTTTTAAATTATGAGTACTGAAGAGTGAGCAAGTGAATTGAAGAGTAATCGAAACAGTTTTTTGCTCAGTTAAAGAGCAGCGTGATTGAAAGCAGCTATCGCAATTGGCAGAATCTTTCAGCCTCGAAAGTGAGCTGATTTTGGATCAGCATAGAATGGGATAAGTTTCTTAGCTACATTAAGCTACCACTGTTGGACAGGGTGTCTTAGCTGGTTTAAGATTCTTGCTCTTATTGTAGTCCAGACAAAATAAACATAAAAAAGAGCAAACCAGAAATAATTCGCATGAAAATTGGTACAGAGCAAAAATCCCCAAAAGTCCCATGTGTGCATAAAATGTTATTTAAGTTTTAATGTCGAAAATTTCGGTTTTTTATTATAAAACATTGAAACGGGAGAAGCTATAAAAAAAAAGTATATGGATGACTTGTAGGTTTTGTTATTTCCTAAAAAAAATGTTATAACACTTTTTTTTCTACGAGATATCGTTTAGAAGATATCGTGGTTTTTTTTGTCTATTATTCTTAAACTATGAGTCCTATCAAAAAGTTGTCTTTGAAAAACTGGTAGATAATTTGCTCCTTTATATAACTACATTTTTTGTTTAAGTAGTCTTTGAAAAAGAAAAAAAAAAATATTTGATTTGGTCAAAATTCAAAAATTGCGAATTTGTGTACCTAAATAGCTTCTAAAATATGAGTTTTTTTAACATATATTTTTAACTCGTATAATATATTACATATAACGCTTTCCACAAAATAGCTGAAGATATGCTTTAGTAACACTTATCGTTTTAAAGGTAGTGCGCTCAAAGGAGTGGTATACATATATAGAAATATCGTTTTTTTTTGTCTAATTTCGTCAAATGGTCAGTGTTATCTAAACAAATTTTCATAGCATGTCGTCGGTAAAACCAGAAAAGTGTGTAACTCCAAATTTTCTGAAAATTAGATTTGAATGCCATCTGTTAGACAAACCTGATATCTACCGTTCCTTAAACTGAGAATCCCCTTTAAGTTCATAGTTTTTATATAATAAGCAAATTAGAAAATGAAAACTCATACAAATGCCTTCAAGACTATTTTGCTCTCCTATAAAATTTGCTACGACGATGTGTAGATTATGTATTTTTTTTTATATATTTAAATTAAATCCAGAGCTGTAATTTAAAAAAAAATGTTTTATTTGGACAAAAATCAAAAATATCAGTTTTTTATACTTAACTCTTCTAAAATGCAGTTTTTGAAAAATATTTTAAATTTATTTTATAGCCCATGATGTTTTCCACAAAAAAGATTAAGATTTACTTTTTTATAGCTGCCATCGTTTAGAAGATATTAGCTTTCAGAGAGAGGACTATAATAATTTGGAAAGGAGATGGCACATTTTTCTATGGAGCTTGGGCCCAGTGTGTTCACTAACGAAATTGGTATCAAATGAAAGGTGACGGTAAGCACATTACGTGGGTAAAATATTTTCAAATTCGTTAGTGGGGTTTTGGAGATATTTGAGTTTGAAGTTTCGGATTTCAAAATCAAGATTTCAGCTATTTTTGCGATCAATTAATCGTAGAATGCGTAGAAATGACTTTTTAGATTGGAAATTAGTTAATCTTTCTTTTTCTAGTACATCATTTTTCTCTAGGAGTTATACTTTCAGAGTAACAGAACCGCAAAGTATCTCATTCTCAGTAATTCCGCACTTAACTCTAAGGGTTGTTTAAAATATTTAAAATATCAAAAAACACACAATTTTCGGTAGTGTAACTCACTTCGTAAGTGAACACACTGGGCCCAAAAATGTGCCATCTCCTTTATGATTTTGTTAATTTTCGAGAAAAAAAATATAGGTAAAGTTAAAAAATTTAAATCAATTTTTTTTTTCCAAAAACTTTAAAAATATTTGTTTACATTTTACACTTCAAAATAATTTGAAATACCTATCTATAAATTTTGAATAAAATTGGCTTATGAAATATATGAACCTTAAAAATATGTCAATTTTTGCGAAAAAAGCAACGACATATTTCCGTTCTCGGCATTTTTTGAGAAAAACTAAAAACGTTGTTTTATTCGAATCAATAAGACTATTATGTACCTACACAACATTTAATCAAAATCGTAAAAGCCGTTTTCGAGAAAATTGAAAAAAAAAAAAAAAAAGAAACTGGTGTAGGGAATTTTGAAAAATCATCTGTACCAAGTTTCAAGAAAATCCATCCATCCGTTTAGGCCCTAGCTCGATGTACAGATGGACGCACAGACCGACCGATTTTCTCCATCATCGTAATGTTGAGGGAGCCTTAAAAAATATTTTTTTTTTTTTTCATATTTTATAGCTAGCGGGCAAGAAAGATGCAATCAATTATGCTCATTTGTTAAATGATGCTAAGGAGCTTAGAAAATATGATGAAACAGACATATTCACTACTCACGTTCATAATAACCGGTACAATTATTCTTAACCAGAATTAAAAAAATTTCAAGCTCAAATGTCTTGAACCGCAACATACTAAAATTTCGTAAAATTTGTTTGAGAAAAATTTTTCCCTTCTGCAGGTTAGGATACCCTTATCCCGTTTTGCAATTAGTTTTTCCATCCCTGCTGATTTTAAAAACTCACACAAAATTGATGGTAAGTTAATGTGTCCATCATTATTTATTTTTGTAACGCTGAACTTATTCTTTTGCAAAGTAAACTTTTCGTAAATTTAATCATCTCTTTTTTAGTCTCTAGGTTATAAAGCAGCTCTCACAAAATTCCCTTGTGGTATATTTCTTATTCTCTTGCTATTATACACTATACACAATAATGTCTGGGTTCTTATCTTCAAAAATAATTCTTAAACAAAACTATCAACAAAAAAACAGAATAAAACATTAAGATAATTTAAGATTGCAAACATTTACTTTTAGTTTGTGTTAATAAAATTCTACGTATCCCTTGAGATGACGAGATGTGTTTCCATTTTCTCTCCGCAGAGGAGGACTCTTGTGACCTATTTTCACTGTCTAGAAAATTTCACAATATCTCAAGTTTTTTCACACAACAAAATTTTTCTTCATTTTCGTATTTTCTTCTTTTGAGTTAAAATAAAAAGCAAAAAAAAAAAAAAGTAAAAACAAATGATTTTTATCTGTTGGCTGTCGTCTTTTGTCATAATATACTTTTCTCTGTTGAATCATGAAGAAATGATACAAAAAAAAAAAAAAGAAGAAGACAGGATAAATAATATATTTCCTTTGAACGTATGTTGTCGTGTTTTGCAATTTATCTTTTCGTTGCTTTTTTTTATTTGTAATTTCAAAATTTCAAAAAAAAAAAAAAATAAATAAAAAACACAGGAGAGAAAAAATGTGAAAGTATCTTTAAGATGTCCCACGGTATCTTTCATCAGGTGACATTGCTTTATGATGACTTTTCAAGGTGAATTCTTTGAATTGAACTAGGCAATGGCGAGATCCAAGATGATAGGAGTGAGGTTGCACTTTAAGACGAAATGACATTGAAACAAAAAATATCTATTTTTGATACAATCGCAATTTCATCTCAAACAAAAAATTATATCTGTTTTTTGCTGACATTGAAAGGAATACCAACTTGTTTTCATAAAAATTCTGTAATATTTATTTTTGATTCTGATGATTTGAAGGACCGTTGTAACTTAAGAAAAAAAAAAAACCATAATAGCCTCAGTTGTCATGGCTTACAGGTTTCATCTTATAACGTCATCTTGCACATTTTTAGTCTTTTTGCGACATTAAGTTGGAAGTTGGGACTGTAACTCAAGTCGTCAACTAAAGTCGTCGACTAAAGTCGTCGACGACAAAAGTCGGTGACTAAAGTCGGTGACTAAAGTCGTCGACGACAAAAGTCGGTGAATAAAGTCGACGACAAAAGTCAGTGACTAAAGTCGACGACAAAAGTCGACGACAAAAGTCGGTGACTAAAGTTGACGACTAAAGTCGACGACAAAAGTCTGTGACTAAAGTCGACGACAAAAGTCGGTGACTAAAGTCGACGACAAAAGTCGACGACAAAAGTCGACGACAAAAGTCTGTGACTAAAGTCGACGACTAAAATCGACTACAAAAGTCGAAGACAAAAGTCGGTGACTAAAGTCGACGACAAAAGTCGGTGACTAAAGTCGACGACAAAAGTCGGTGACTAAAGTCGACGACAAAAGTCGACGACAAAAGTCGAAGACAAAAGTCGACGACAAAAGACGACGACAAAAGTCGACGACAAAAGTCGACGACAAAAGTCGACGACAAGAGTGAGTGACTAAAGTCGGTGACTAAAGTCGGTGACTAAAGTCGGTGACTTAAGTCGGTGACTAAGGTCGACGACAAAAGTCGACGAAAAAAGTCGACGACAAAAGTCGACGACAAAAGTCGACGACAAAAGTCGACGACAACAGTCGACGACAAAAGTCGGTGACTAAAATCGGTTTTAAAAGTCGAAGACAAAAGTCGGTGACTAAAGTCGACGACTAAAGTCGACGACTAAAGTCGACGACAAAAGTCGAAGACAAAAGTCGGTGACTAAAGTTGACGACTAAAGTTGACGACAAAAGTCTGTGACTAAAGTCGACGACAAAAGTCGGTGACTAAAGTCGACGACAAAAGTCGACGACAAAAGTCGACGACAAAAGTCTGTGACTAAAGTCGACGACTAAAATCGACTACAAAAGTCGAAGACAAAAGTCGGTGACTAAAGTCGACGACAAAAGTCGGTGACTAAAGTCGACGACAAAAGTCGGTGACTAAAGTCGACGACAAAAGTCGACGACAAAAGTCGAAGACAAAAGTCGACGACAAAAGACGACGACAAAAGTCGACGACAAAAGTCGACGACAAAAGTCGACGACAAGAGTGAGTGACTAAAGTCGGTGACTAAAGTCGGTGACTAAAGTCGGTGACTTAAGTCGGTGACTAAGGTCGACGACAAAAGTCGACGAAAAAAGTCGACGACAAAAGTCGACGACAAAAGTCGACGACAACAGTCGACGACAAAAGTCGGTGACTAAAATCGGTTATAAAAGTCGAAGACAAAAGTCGGTGACTAAAGTCGACGACAAGAGTGGGTGACTAAAGTCGGTGACTAAAGTCGGTGACTTAAGTCGGTGACTAAGGTCGACGACAAAAGTCGACGAAAAAAGTCGACGACAAAAGTCGACGACAAAAGTCGACGACAACAGTCGACGACAAAAGTCGGTGACTAAAGTCGACGACAAAAGTCGACGACAAAAGTCGACGACAAAAGTCGACGACAACAGTCGACGACAAAAGTCGGTGACTAAAATCGGTTATAAAAGTCGAAGACAAAAGTCGGTGACTAAAGTCGACGACAAGAGTGGGTGACTAAAGTCGGTGACTAAAGTCGGTGACTTAAGTCGGTGACTAAGGTCGACGACAAAAGTCGACGAAAAAAGTCGACGACAAAAGTCGACGACAAAAGTCGACGACAAAAGTCGACGACAAAAGTCGACGACAAAAGTCGACGACAACAGTCGACGACAAAAGTCGGTGACTAAAATCGGTTACAAAAGTCGACGACAAAAGTCGGTGACAAAAGTCGAAGACAAAAGTCGGTGACAAAAGTCGGTGACTAAAATCCGTAACTAAAGTCGACGACAAAAGTCGATGACAAAAGTCGACGACAAAAGTCGACAACAAAAGACGACGAAAAAAGTCGACGACAAAAGTCGGTGACTAAAATCGGTGACAAAAGTCGACAGCAAAAGTCGACGACAAGAGTCGACGACAAAAGTCGACGACAAAAGTCGACGACAAAAGTCGACAGCAAAAGTCGGTGACTAAAATCGGCGACTAAAGTCGACGACAAAAGTCGAAAACAAAAGTCGACGACAAAAGTCGACGACTTTAAGTCGGTGACTAAAATCGGTGACAAAAGTCGACGACAAAAGTCGACGACAAAAGTCGACAACAAAAGACGACGAAAAAAGTCGACCACAAAAGTCGGTGACAAAAGTCGACAACAAAAGTCGACGACAAAAGTCGACGACAAAAGTCGACGACAAAAGTCGACGACAAAAGTCCACCACAAAAGTCGACGACAAAAGTCGACCACAAAAGTCGACGACGAAAGTCGACGACAAAAGTCGACGACAAAAGTCAACGACAAAAGTCGACGACAAAAGTCGACGACAAAAGTCGACGACAAAAGTCGACGACAAAAGTCGACGACAAAAGTCGACGACAAAAGTCGACGACAATAGTCGACGACAAAAGTCGACGACAAAAGTCGACGTAAAAATTCGACGACAAAAGTCGACGACAAAAGTCGACGACAAAAGTCGACGACAAAAGTCGACGACAAAAGTCGACGACAACAGTCGACGACAAAAGTCGGTGACTAAAATCGGTGACAAAAGTCGACGACAAAAGTCGACGAGAAAAGTCGGTGACAAAAGTCGAAGACAAAAGTCGGTGCCAAAAGTCGGTGACTAAAATCCGTAACTAAAGTCGACGACAAAAGTCGGTGACTAAAATCGGTGACAAAAGTCGGTGAATAAAATCGGTGACAAAAAACGACGACAAAAGTCGACGACAAAAGTCGACGACAAAAGTCGACGACAAAAGTCGGTGACTCAAATCGGTGACAAAAGTCGATGACAAAAGTCGACGACAAAAGTCGACAACAAAAGTCGACCACAAAAGTCGGTGACTAAAATCGGTGACAAAGTCGACGACAAAAGTCGACGACAAAAGTCGATGACAAAAGTCGACGACAAAAGTCGACGACAAAAGTCGACGACAAAAGTCGACGACAAAAGTCGACGACAAAAGTCGACGACAAAAGTCGACGACAAAAGTCGACGACAAAAGTCGACGACGAAACTCGACGACAAAAGTCGACGACAAAAGTCGACGACAGCAGTCGACGACAAAAGTCGGTGACTAAAATCGGTTACAAAAGTCGACGACAAAAGTCGACGACAAAAGTCGACGAGAAAAGTCGGTGAAAAAAGTCGAAGACAAAAGTCGGTGCCAAAAGTCGGTGACTAAAATCCGTAACTAAAGTCGACGACGAAAGTCGACGACAACAGTCGACGACAAAAGTCGGTGACTAAAATCGGTGACAAAAGTCGACGACAAGAGTGGGTGACTAAAGTCGGTGACTAAAGTCGGTGACTTAAGTCGGTGACTAAGGTCGACGACAAAAGTCGACGAAAAAAGTCGACGACAAAAGTCGACGACAAAAGTCGACGACAACAGTCGACGACAAAAGTCGGTGACTAAAGTCGACGACAAAAGTCGACGACAAAAGTCGACGACAAAAGTCGACGACAACAGTCGACGACAAAAGTCGGTGACTAAAATCGGTTATAAAAGTCGAAGACAAAAGTCGGTGACTAAAGTCGACGACAAGAGTGGGTGACTTAAGTCGGTGACTAAAGTCGGTGACTTAAGTCGGTGACTAAGGTCGACGACAAAAGTCGACGAAAAAAGTCGACGACAAAAGTCGACGACAAAAGTCGACGACAAAAGTCGACGACAAAAGTCGACGACAAAAGTCGACGACAACAGTCGACGACAAAAGTCGGTGACTAAAATCGGTGACTAAAATCCGTAACTAAAGTCGACGACAAAAGTCGATGACAAAAGTCGACGACAAAAGTCGGTGACAAAAGTCGGTGACTAAAATCCGTAACTAAAGTCGACGACAAAAGTCGATGACAAAAGTCGACGACAAAAGTCGACAACAAAAGACGACGAAAAAAGTCGACGACAAAAGTCGATGACAAAAGTCGACGACAAAAGTCGACGACAACAGTCGACGACAAAAGTCGACGACAAAAGTCGACGACAAAAGTCGACGACAAAAGTCGACAGCAAAAGTCGGTGACTAAAATCGGCGACTAAAGTCGACGACAAAAGTCGAAAACAAAAGTCGACGACAAAAGTCGACGACTTTAAGTCGGTGACTAAAATCGGTGACAAAAGTCGACGACAAAAGTCGACGACAAAAGTCGACAACAAAAGACGACGAAAAAAGTCGACCACAAAAGTCGGTGACAAAAGTCGACAACAAAAGTCGACGACAAAAGTCGACGACAAAAGTCGACGACAAAAGTCGACGACAAAAGTCGACGACAAAAGTCCACCACAAAAGTCGACGACAAAAGTCGACCACAAAAGTCGACGACGAAAGTCGACGACAAAAGTCGACGACAAAAGTCAACGACAAAAGTCGACGACAAAAGTCGACGACAAAAGTCGACGACAAAAGTCGACGACAAAAGTCGACGACAAAAGTCGACGACAATAGTCGACGACAAAAGTCGACGACAAAAGTCGACGTAAAAATTCGACGACAAAAGTCGACGACAAAAGTCGACGACAAAAGTCGACGACAAAAGTCGACGACAAAAGTCGACGACAAAAGTCGACGACAAAAGTCGACGACAAAAGTCGACGACAACAGTCGACGACAAAAGTCGGTGACTAAAATCGGTGACAAAAGTCGACGACAAAAGTCGACGAGAAAAGTCGGTGACAAAAGTCGAAGACAAAAGTCGGTGCCAAAAGTCGGTGACTAAAATCCGTAACTAAAGTCGACGACAAAAGTCGGTGACTAAAATCGGTGACAAAAGTCGGTGAATAAAATCGGTGACAAAAAACGACGACAAAAGTCGACGACAAAAGTCGACGACAAAAGTCGACGACAAAAGTCGGTGACTCAAATCGGTGACAAAAGTCGATGACAAAAGTCGACGACAAAAGTCGACAACAAAAGTCGACCACAAAAGTCGGTGACTAAAATCGGTGACAAAGTCGACGACAAAAGTCGACGACAAAAGTCGATGACAAAAGTCGACGACAAAAGTCGACGACAAAAGTCGACGACAAAAGTCGACGACAAAAGTCGACGACAAAAGTCGACGACAAAAGTCGACGACAAAAGTCGACGACAAAAGTCGACGACGAAACTCGACGACAAAAGTCGACGACAAAAGTCGACGACAACAGTCGACGACAAAAGTCGGTGACTAAAATCGGTTACAAAAGTCGACGACAAAAGTCGACGACAAAAGTCGACGAGAAAAGTCGGTGAAAAAAGTCGAAGACAAAAGTCGGTGCCAAAAGTCGGTGACTAAAATCCGTAACTAAAGTCGACGACGAAAGTCGACGACAACAGTCGACGACAAAAGTCGGTGACTAAAATCGGTGACAAAAGTCGACGACAAAAGTCGATGACAAAAGTCGACGACAAAAGTCGACGACAAAAGTCGACGACAAAAGTCGACGACAAAAGTCGGTGACTAAAATCGGTGACAAAAGTCGACGACAAAAGTCGATGACAAAAGTCGACGACAAAAGTCGACGACAACAGTCGACGACAAAAGTCGGTGACTAAAATCGGTGACAAAAGTTGACGACAAAAGTCGATGACAAAAGTCGACGACAAAAGTCGACGACAACAGTCGACGACAAAAGTCGGTGACTAAAATCGGTGACAAAAGTCGACGACAAAAGTCGATGACAAAAGTCGACAACAAAAGTCGGTGACTAAAATCGATGACAAAAGTCGACGACGACGACAAAAGTCGGTGACTAAAATCGGTGACAACAGTCGACGACAAAAGTCGGTGACTAAAATCGGTGACAAAAGTCGACGACAAAAGTCGATGACAAAAGTCGACGACAAAAGTCGACGACAAAAGTCGACGACAAAAGTCGGTGACTAAAATCGGTGACAAAAGTCGACGACAAAAGTCGATGACAAAAGTCGACGACAAAAGTCGACGACAACAGTCGACGACAAAAGTCGGTGACTAAAATCGGTGACAAAAGTCGACGACAAAAGTCGATGACAAAAGTCGACGACAAAAGTCGACGACAACAGTCGACGACAAAAGTCGGTGACTAAAATCGGTGACAAAAGTCGACGACAAAAGTCGATGACAAAAGTCGACAACAAAAGTCGGTGACTAAAATCGATGACAAAAGTCGACGACGACGACAAAAGTCGGTGACTAAAATCGGTGACTAAAATCGATGACAAAAGTCGACGACGACGACAAAAGTCGGTGACTTAATCGGTGACAAAAGTCGGTGACTAAAATCGACGACAAAAGTCGACGACAAAAGTCGGTGACTAAAATCGGTGACTTAAATCGATAACAAAAGTCGACGACGACGACAAAAGTCGGTGACTAAAATCGGTGACAAAAGTCGGTGAATAAAATCGACGACAAAAGTCGACGACAAAAGTCGACGACAAAAGTCGACGACAAAAGTCGACGACAAAAGTCGACGACAACAGTCGACGACAAAAGTCGATGACTAAAATCGGTGACAAAAGTCGACGACAAAAGTCGATGACAAAAGTCGACGACAAAAGTCGGTGACTAAAATCGGTGACAAAAGTCGACGACAAAAGTCGACGACAACAGTCGACGACAAAAGTCGACGACAAAAGTCGGTGACTAAAATCGGTGACAAAAGTCGACGACAACAGTCGACGACAAAAGTCGGTGACTAAAATCGACGACAAAAGTCGACGACAAAAGTCGGTGACTAAAATCGGTGACTTAATTCGATAACAAAAGTCGACGAAGACGACAAAAGTCGGTGACTAAAATCGGTGACAAAAGTCGGTGAATAAAATCGACGACAAAAGTCGACGACAAAAGTCGACGACAAAAGTCGAAGACAAAAGTCGACGACAAAAGTCGACGACAAAAGTCGACGACAAAAGTCGACGACAAAAGTCGACGACAATAGTCGACGACAAAAATCGATGACAAAAGTCGGTGACTAAAATCGGTGACAAAAGTCGGTGAATAAAATCGGTGCCAAAAAACGACGACAAAAGTCGACGACAAAAGTCGACGACAAAAGTCGACGACAAAAGTCGACGACAAAAGTCGACGACAAAAGTCGACGACAAAAGTCGACGACAAAAGTCGACGACAAAAGTCGACGACAAAAGTCGGTGACTAAAATCGGTGACAAAAGTCGACTACAAAAGTCAATGACAAAAGTCGGTGACAAAAGTCGACGACAAAAGTCGACGACAAAAGTCGACGACAAAAGTCGACGACAAAAGTCGGTGACTAAAATCGGTGACAAAAGTCGACGACAAAAGTCGACGACAAAAGTCGATGACAAAAGTCGACGACAAAAGTCGACGACAAAAGTCGACGACAAAAGTCGACGGCAAAAGTCGACGACAAAAGTCGACGACAAAAGTCGACGACAAAAGTCGACGACAAAAGTCGACAACAAAAGTCGACGACAAAAGTCGACGACAAAAGTCGGTGACAAAAGTCGACGACAAAAGTCGATGACAAAAGTCGACGACAAAAGTCGACAACAAAAGTCGGTGACTAAAATCGGTGACTAAAATCGATGACAAAAGTCGACGACGACGACAAAAGTCGGTGACTAAAATCGGTGACAAAAGTCGGTGAATAAAATCGACGACAAAAGTCGGTGACAAAAGTCGACGACAAAAGTCGGTGACAAAAGTCGACGACAAAAGTCGGTGACTAAAATCGGTGACAAAAGTCGACGACAAAAGTCGATGACAAAAGTCGACGACAAAAGTCGACAACAAAAGTCGGTGACTAAAATCGGTGACTAAAATCGATGACAAAAGTCGACGACGACGACAAAAGTCGGTGACTTAAATCGGTGACAAAAGTCGGTGAATAAAATCGACGACAAAAGTCGAAGACAAAAGCCGAAGACAAAATTCGGTGACAAAAGTCGACGTTATAAGACGAAAGTCGACGACAAAAGTCGGTGACTAAAATCGGTGACAAAAGTCGACGACAAAAGTCGACGACAACAGTCGACGACAAAAGTCGGTGACTAAAATCGACGACAAAAGTCGGTGACTAAAATCGGTGACTTAAATCGATAACAAAAGTCGACGACGACGACAAAAGTCGGTGACTAAAATCGGTGACAAAAGTCGGTGAATAAAATCGACGACAAAAGTCGACGACAAAACTCGATGACAAAAGTCGACGACAAAAGTCGACGACAAAAGTCGACGACAAAAGTCGACGACAAAAGTCGACGACAAAAGTCGAAGACAAAAGTCGACGACAAAAGTCGACGACAAAAGTCGACGACAAAAATCGATGACAAAAGTCGAAGACAAAAGTCGACGACGACGACAAAAGTCGGTGACTAAAATCGGTGACAAAAGTCGGTGAATAAAATCGGTGACAAAAAACGACGACAAAAGTCGACGACAAAAGTCGACGACAAAAGTCGACGACAAAAGTCGACAACAAAAGTCGACGACAAAAGTCGACGACAAAAGTCGACGACAACAGTCAACGACAAAAGTCGGTGACTAAAATCGACGACAAAAGTCGGTGACTAAAATCGGTGACTAAAATCGATGACAAAAGTCGACGACGACGACAAAAGTCGGTGACTAAAATCGGTGACAAAAGTCGGTGAATAAAATCGACGACAAAAGTCGACGACAAAAGTCGACGACAAAAGTCGACGACAAAAGTCGGTGACAAAAGTCGAAGACAAAAGCCGAAGACAAAAGTCGGTGACAAAAGTCGACGACAAAAGTCGGTGACAAAAGTCGGTGACTAAAATCGGTGACTAAATTCGGTGACAAAAGTCGACGACAAAAGACGAAAGTCGACGACAAAAGACGAAAGTCGACGACAAAAGTCGACGACAAAAGTCGACGACAAAAGTCGATGACAAAAGTCGACGACAAAAGTCGACGACAAAAGTCGACGACAAAAGTCGACGACAAAAGTCGACGACAAAAGTCGACGACAAAAGTCGACGACAAAAGTCGACGACAAAAGTCGACAACAAAAGTCGACGACAAAAATCGGTGACAAAAGTCGACGACAAAAGTCGATGACAAAAGTCGACGACAAAAGTCGGCAACAAAAGTCGGTGACTTAAATCGGTGACTAAAATCGGTGACAAAAGTCGGTGACAAGAGTCGGTGACAAAAGTCGAAAACAAAAGTCGAAGACAAAAGTCGAAGTCAAAAGTCGGTGACAAAAGTCGACGACAAAAGTCGGTGACTAAAATCGGTGACTAAAATCGGTGACAAAAGTCGGTGACAAAAGTCGAAGACAAAAGTCGAAGTCAAACGTCGGTGACAAAAGTCGACGACAAAAGTCGGTGACTAAAATCGGTGACAAAAGTGGGTGACAAAAGTCGAAGACAAAAGTTGAAGACAAAAGTCGAAGTCAAAAGTCGGTGACAAAAGTCGAAGTCAAAAGTCGGTGACAAAAGTCGACGACAAAAGTCGGTGACTAAAATCTGTGACTAAAATCGGTGACAAAAGTCGGTACCAAAAGTCGAAGACAAAAGTCGACGACAGAAGTCGTTGACTAAAATCGGTGACTAAAATCGTTGACAAAAGTCGGTGACAAAAGTCGAAGATAAAAGTCGAGGTCAAACGTCGGTGACAAAAGTCGACGACAAAAGTCGGTAACTAAAATCGGTGACTTAAGTCGACGACAAAAGTCGGTGACTAAAATCGGTGACTAAAATCGGTGACAAAAGTCGGTGACAAAAGTCGAAGACAAAAGTCGAAGTCAAACGTCGGTGACAAAAGTCAACGACAAAAGTCGGTGACTAAAATCGGTGAAAAAAGTGGGTGACAAAAGTCGAAGACAAAAGTCGAAGTCAAAAGTCGGTGACAAAAGTCGACGAAAAAAGTCGGTGACTAAAATCTGTGACTAAAATCGGTGACAAAAGTCGAAGACAAAAGTCGAAGATAAAAGTCGAAGTCAAACGTCGGTGACAAAAGTCGACGACAAAAGTCGGTGACAAAAGTCGGTGACTAAAATCGGTGACTAAAATCGGTGACAAAAGTCGGTGACAAAAGTCGAAGACAAAAGTCGAAGTCAAACGTCGGTGACAAAAGTCGGTGACTAAAATCTGTGACTAAAATCAGTGACAAAAGTCGGTGACAAAAGTCGAAGACAAAAGTCGAAGACAAAAGTCGAAGACAAAAGTCGGAGTCAAACGTCGGTGACAAAAGTCGAAGACAAAAGTCGAAGACAAAAGTCGAAGACAAAAGGTGAAGACAAAAGTCGAAGTCAAAAGTCGGTGACAAAAGTCGACGACAAAAGTCGGTGACTAAAATCTGTGACTAAAATCAGTGACAAAAGTCGGTGACAAAAGTCGAAGACAAAAGTCGAAGACAAAAGTCGAAGTCAAACGTCGGTGACAAAAGTCGACGACAAAAGTCGGTGACTAAAATCGGTGACTAAAATCGGTGACAAAAGTCGGTGACAAAAGTCGAAGACAAAAGTCGAAGTCAAAAGTCGGTAACAAAAGTCGGTGACTAAAATCGGTGACTAAAATCTGTGACAAAAGTCGGTGACAAAAGTCGAAGACAAAAGTTGAAGACAAAAGTCAAAGACAAAAGTCGAAGTCAAACGTCGGTGACAAAAGTCGACGACAAAAGTCGGTGACAAAAGTCGGTGACTAAAATCGATGACTAAATTCAGTGACAAAAGTCGACGACAAAAGTCGGTGACTAAAATCGGTGACTAAAATCGGTGACAAAAGTCGGTGACAAAAGTCGAAGACAAAAGTCGAAGACAAAAGTCGAAGTCAAACGTCGGTGACAAAATTCAACGACAAAAGTCGGTGACAAAAGTCGGTGACTAAAATCGGTGATTAAAATCTGTGACAAAAGTCGGTGACAAAAGTCGAAGACAAAAGTCGGTGACTAAAATCGGTGACTAAAATCGGTGACAAAAGTCGAAGTCAAACGTCGGTGACAAAAGTCGACGACAAAAGTCGGTGACTAAAATCGGTGACTAAAATCGGTGACAAAAGTCGGTAACAAAAGTCGGTGACAAAAGTCGAAGACAAAAGTCGAAGTCAAAAGTCGGTGACAAAAGTCGGTGACTAAAATCGGTGACTAAAATCTGTGACAAAAGTCGGTGACAAAAGTCGAAGACAAAAGTTGAAGACAAAAGTCAAAGACAAAAGTCGAAGTCAAACGTCGGTGACAAAAGTCGACGACAAAAGTCGGTGACTAAAATCGGTGACTAAAATCGGTGACAAAAGTCGGTGACAAAAGTCGAAGACAAAAGTCGAAGACAAAAGTCGAAGACAAAAGTCGAAGACAAAAGTCGAAGACAAAAGTCGAAGACAAAAGTCGAAGTCAAACGTCGGTGACAAAAGTCGACGACAAAAGTCTACGACAAAAGTAGATGACAAAAGTCGACGACAAAAATCTTTGACTAAAATCGGTGACAAAAGTCGGTGACAAAAGTCGAAGACAAAAGTCGACGACAAAAGTCGGTGACAAAAGTCGGTGACTAAAATCGGTGACTAAAATCGATGACTAAATTCGGTGACAAAAGTCGACGACAAAAGACGAAAGTCGACGACAAAAGTCGGTGGTTGAAATCGGTGACAAAAGTCGACGACAAAAGTCGGTGACTAAAATCGGTGACTAAAATCGGTGACAAAAGTCGTCGATTAAAGTCGTCGATTAAAGTCGACCACAAAAGTCGACGACAAAAGTCGAAGTCAAAAGTCGGTGACAAAAGTAGACGACAAAAGTCGGTGAATAAAATCGGTGACTAAAGTCGACGACAAAAGTCGTCGATTAAAGTCGTCGATTAAAGTCGTCGATTAAAGTCGACGACAAAAGTCGTCGATTAAAGTCGTCGATTAAACTCGACGACAATAGTCGACGACAAAAGTCGGTGGTTGAAATCGGTGACAAAAGTCGACGACAAAAGTCGGTGACTAAAATCGGTGACTAAAATCGGTGACAAAAGTCGTCGATTAAAGTCGACCACAAAAGTCGACGACAAAAGTCGAAGTCAAAAGTCGGTGACAAAAGTAGACGACAAAAGTCGGTGACTTAAATCGGTGACTAAAGTCGATGACAAAAGTCGACGACTTTTGTTTTCGCCGACTTTTGTCTTCGACCAAGCTGTACCTGTAACAAATTTTTCCTTGAAAATTTCTATTTTTTTCTGGTTTACTAAGTATCTAGTAGATTGGAGAAGTTTTTTGGTTGAGCCCCAAACCTACAATGGATAGATTCACAGAGAAAAATACGACCTAAATTTAAGCCTATTTCAGCTGTTTTTTAGTTCCACCTTGCAGCACTGGTCACCTGATCTAAATTTGACTACATTGCACTGAAATTAATACTTACATAAATATGTATCAGTTTCTGCATACAAAACTGCACTTCGAAGAAACTGAAAACTTAAAAAGTCAAACGCCGGAAACCGCATTCCAATGAACCCTAAGCTATTTTCCATTAAAGGCTTACATTCAAAAACCTTTTAAAATATTTTTTTATTTCGTTAAAAGCAGATCAGTCGTATAAATAATGCGCTTTCTTACAAAGAAATCCATCCGCAACACAAAGATTAAGCACAAATATATTATAAACCTCTACTTTCATGTACAAGCCTTAACTCCAGTTGACATTGAGAGACAGAAAAAGTAAGAAAAAAAAAAAAAAACAACAAACTACTTACCTCTAACACAACAAAACAATAACTACACCTCTCAACCAGCAAAAAAAAAAGGACACAACACCTTTAATTTTAGTTAAAGCAACTCAACCTTTCAGAAGCTTTATAGGAAGGTAGAAGGTAAACTGCAACGTCCTTGTGCTACTACCAAACCCGTGCCACCTTTCCCCGAACTTATATACTTCTCATCATCATTTCAAACGATGTGCAAAGTGTTATTAGATTTTTACAAGGATCCTTGCAAATGAAATAGAAACGAAAACGAAAACGAAAAACAACACAAACACACACCTACACTCACTTAAAAAAATTCAAATAAAAACGAGAAAATTCTTTACCGGGGGAGAAAACACCAGCAAAAAAAAAAAACAAAAAAAAAACTTCACCAGGAGAAAAGCTTTTAATCTTCTTTTCATAAAAGACGAACAGAAAACATCGCCACTATACTTCCCGCGTGCACCCTCTCAGTCGACATAAATGCATCGGACATGCAGAAAAAGAACAACAATTGTAAGCCCATCATAGCGAGCGGTAACGGCCTTAAATAAAAAAAAAACCCCAACCAGAGAGCATTCTAAGATTCTAGTTTAAATATTATTTATCCTTTTTTTTTATGTTCGTCTTCTTTCATTTTGATTTTCATCTTCTTCGTTTTTAGAGCTGGAGTTGTTCCAGAGTTCGGTATGTCCTGGCTGATGGCTTCAGCCAAATGGAAGATCTTTTTACCCGCTATATGAACACAATGTGATTGTGTTTTGTGTAACTTAAAATCCTCGTGGAATTGGAATTACAGATCTCAGCAGCAGCGTTGCCACCAGTTGTTGCATTCAATGTTGCAGTATAGTGATGGGAACTATCGAATGATTTGATTTTATCGATAGTTAGTAACTGAATGATTTGAACTATCGAATATTTCATTCATACATTTATTCATTTGAATGAAAACTATCGAATAAAACTATCAAATAAAAACTATCGAATCAACTATCGAATAAAAACTATCAAATAAACTATCGAATAAAAACTATCGGATGAACCATCGAATAAAAACTATTCAATATTCAGTTATTTAATAAAACTATTTGAATGATAAAATTATCGAGTGAAAAAAACTATCATATAAAAAAACTATTCGGATGAAAAAACTATCGAATAAAAAAAAGTATTCGAATGAAAAAACTATCGACTAAAAAACTATCGAATGAAAAAAACTATTCGAATGAAAATAGTAACTAAATGAATGAATGAATGATTTAAAACTATCGAATGAATAAATATTTTTTACAATTATCGATAGTTTGATAGTTTTTAATCGATAGCCCCCATCACTAGTTGCAGAGTACCAGGAGCCTCGACCAGACCAGAGCTTCCATCCAGGTTCCTCCCAGGATATGATACTTCACAAGAAATGTACAAAGTATCATTGAGCAGACAATTTTAGAATTAATCCTTCTTGAAATTCCAAAAAGGATGTGAGAGTGTATACCTACGAGAAATCGAGGGGGACGGCTAGAGGCTACCAGGCAGCAGCGTAAACGACAAACAAGACTCGACGGAAAGTGTGGAAAAAAACGCTATGCTTCGTGGAAATAGGTTTTTTTCATTCATGCCTGTCTCAGAAAAAAAAACGGGACCAACAGGCACAGACCGTTACGTTGTATCGTAGGTTAGTTTTGTAGAAGGGACGAAGAAGGCTCCTTCGTGTCCTTGATGTGAGATGGGAAAAATCAAATCCATTTGGAATGGAATACATTTGCGACGATGCGAAACAAAAACGTTCGTTCGTTCGTCCATTTCGTCCTGCACTCTTTTCCAGGATGTGTTGGTAACATTTTTTCCTTATTTTTTTTTTTTTTTTTTTGTTAGTTTCTAATGCAAGGACCCTAGCGACTATACTACTGTTGATTCTCTCCAAAATCGAAAAAGATCTCTAGAAATGGATGAGGAGGGGGGTTGAGGGAAGGAGAGTATTTTTCATCGTGAACAAGTGGAGTGGTGGAGCGGAGCTTTTGGTGTTTGCTGCTCATATCCTAGACTTTCGTTCATTTACGGAATGACAAATCCAATGTAGCGCTAAGCAAACGAACTAGATTGTCCGATGGATGAAAGCGGCCAAACACACTACAAACAAACTGGTTGGACAGCACCGAAATATGGACAGTCAGAGAGAGTGTGCCGACTGCCGCACAGTGGATCGAAACTATGAAAAAGTGGTCATGTGACTGTAACTTCTGATCTAATGAACGGATCCTAAAACGGTTTTCGCTATATTGCTTCTTGAATATCACAGAATTGAATCCAATAAAAAATCACAAAAAATGTTTAGTTCTTAAATTTTTTTTTTACTTAAAATAGCTGTTAACATACAAAAACTACCAAATCCTTATTTTACTACACATAAAATTAATAATTTACGTTATTGTCTTATTTATTAAGTAAAAAAAAGCGTTTACACATTTTGTTAACAGTCTTTTAAAATACCGATTAAAAATAATTATTATGAATACAAAATAGCTTAAAAAGGATTAGGTATATTATGTAAATATGTGTTATTTTAAAATGAATTCGTATTATTATGAAAATACCAACATAAACATAAAAAATATGATAAAATATAAATATTGTCAACTTAATAATGAAATTAATTTAAAAGAAAATGATGGATTCATAAAAAAAAAAGCAAACAAAATACGATATACCTACTTATACACTAAAATTATTTATCAAAAAATCATAAAGCTATGTACAGCTAAATATGAAAGACAAGTAGCTAAAATTGCAAATTAAAATGTACAATGTACATAAGAGCGACCAACAAAATTTTTCGTTCTGCTGTTTTTTTATACAAATTTCCGTTTCCCTTTAGAAATTGAAATATATATTTTTTTTTTAATTTAAACTTTAGTTAGATTCTTACTTTATTATCCAGATTTTGTTAGAAAATACATAAGCATAAAAAATTACATCAGTTCGTTCATTCGTTGATCGCTCTGACAGTGCTTTACTCTTAAAAAAACCTTAAAAATTAATTGTTTTTACTCACTCTTTCTTTATTTTTTTGGTCAATCTGCCTTACGTTATGTATTCAGTAGTTATATTCTTGGTTTAAACTACCCCATGACACTTTAAGCTAGCCAAATAACACCAATCCTCCCCTTTACAGATAGGAAAAAATAAAAAAAATAAATAAAAAAATACTACCTAAAGGGTTAAATTTATAAAGATGGTGCTCTAAAAAACGGGGTCGGATTCGGTCGGATCCAAATGTTTTAAAATATTACACACAAACTATTAAGCTTTCATTCTAGACTACTAAGAGAGCGGGCATATGTAAGCATTTTTTTAAAAGCATTTTCAAAGTTGAAGAGAAATTTTCAAAAAGGGTTATAGAAAAACGTGTTTTAGAATTATTTAGAAATATAATTTAAGGATTTTTTTCTTAAATATATATTTTAGATATCAGTATCTTATCAACAAAATTTATTTCAAGAAGATATCTTAAAAAATGAGCCAGATATAAGAGTATGAAAATGTCTAAGAAAAACATCTTTTTTTTTTCTTGTGAAATAGTCCCCACTTGATACTCTGTATCTTGGAAACCAAAACATTTTGATGAAAATAACTTGTGGATTATGAAAGAAGGGACAATTTTCTATGATTAACAAACAAAAAATATTTACAAGAATGAAAAAAAAAATTTCACCCAATGTCCGGAATTTTGTACTAGACGTTCCACTGTGTGCCGATGCTGTAGCCGGCCATATCCCAAAGCCGGGTATTTGTGTGTTTTTCGGGCTAGCAATGGAGGTTTATCAAATGAGATTCTCAACAGAGGTAGAGAGCTGGAGCAGGCAGGAAAGAAGGACTCTACTCTGGTGGTAGCATATAGTGACATGGCGTCATGAAAGTAGAAAAGGCATCTATCTGAGGGAGCCGATGGAGTTTGGTTTTGGTGTTTTTTTTTTTTTTTTTTTTTTTTGGGAGTTTTTGAAGTTGGAGTAGCATGAAACAGCAAAACAAATTTCATGGTATTATAAGCAAAATAAACTATAGTCAGTCCAGAGACGGACATGCAGCGCTCGCTCTTCTTGGGGCATATAGCAATAGCAACGCCCCATAACGACAACACACGAGAGTTCCGGGACAATAGGATGCATTTGGATACCATAGAGTTTTTGGGGAGCTGGCTGATGGTGTGCTGTGTGCATCAGTATCAGCTGCTCTGAAGGATTTGTATTGAAAAGTTGTTTTATTTATTTTTTTTTGAAGTTATAACTTCTTTAGCGGCGATGGAGTAAAAATTTCTTTTTTGACAAGAAATGTCAAAGGGATTAACGGTGCTTCTAATCACATGAAATCAACACAAAAAATTGTCGGCAAGGTAGTAACATAGGGTGATTCAAATAATCTTTTTGAAATTAAGGCTTGGCCACACCAGAAGGTATGCGGTAGCGGTACGGGTAATGGGGACTTTTCACGACTTGATTTTTGCTGTGCGGCGAAGCTTTTCGACTCGTGTGAACGTAAGTCGCAGGCGAATAAAGTGACATTCCTTATAGAAAAATCCTATTCGACCGACATATCGTGCGGCTAAAATCGACTCGTGAAAAGTCGGCATGACGGTACGGATACTTTGTATGAAAAAAATTCCAATCCAAACTGACACATCAACGTTCAGATGTGGAATATCTTTGCCGCTACCCGTACCGCTACCAAATACCTTCCGATGTGGTCAAGCCTTTAAAGGCTTGGCCACACCGGAGGGTACATGCGGGAGCGGTACGGGTAATTGTATGAAATAAATTTCGTACCGCTACCGCATCCTTCGGTGTGGCCAAGCCTTTACACTTATTTAGCGGCGACGGATGAAAATATACTCTTCTGTAAAGAACTTTCACAAGGATTAACTGTCATCTAGCTTATTAGATGGTACCTACTACAAGATTTTGTTTGTTATTATTTTTTTTACGACAAAAATTTCAATTGTAGAATAATAAAACAAAATATTTTACTATTTATTTTGGAAATATAACTTTCCACACCAAATTCTCTTTAAATTAAAAGCACAGGAAAGTGAACTGAAAGTGAGCTGAAAGTGAGTTAAAAGTGAGCTGAAAGTGAGCTAAAAGTGAGCTGAAAGTGAGCTGAGCTGAGCTGAAAATGAGCTGAGCTGTTGGGTGAGCTAAGATAAAGTGAGCTGAGCTGTGATGGGTGACAGGTTACATTGATTTTTATTTGGAAAGTATAATGAAATATGAAGATATTTTAAACTTTTATAAAACACCATTGCTTAAGATGTTTGGTTCTAGTTATTAATGGAATTATTTTAACACATGGATAATTTTATAAAAAAAAACAGATAATTTTTCGTGATCTTTTTCTTGGTTTTTTTTAAATAGTAAAACTATTTCTATTTTTTTAGTAAAATATTTCTTTTTTTATCATAAAAAAAATTCCGAGATATAGGCGTTGGAAGTTGGGGGCGCGAAAAAGCTTCTGGGAGCTGAACGCTTTGTCCTAGAGACATGGAAGTGGTTTCATATGAAAGTTTATATTCTCAGCTACCCGATAGTGGTATAATTTAGTTTTTGGATTTTTTCAAAATTCCGAGAAAATCGCGTTTGAAAGTTGGGGTAAAATTTTTTTTCGAAAAAATCCCCGAATCTTTGAACGCTCCTGGAAGCTAAACCGCTTGAGAGCAATTTTTGGGAGTGATGCCAAATGATAGCTTGTGTCATGGGCCTACGCTTTGCACATTGTCAGATTTTTAAAGATCATTTTCCATGTTAAACCGCCACATCATGCCTATTTTTTCAGAATCGGGCTTAAATTTTGTTTTACCTTTAAGTTCTCCCGGTTTGAGAACGCGTGGACCTACAGGGATGAGAGTTGTACCCAAATGTAGGTTAGAGTCCCTGCTACCTTTTGGCATCAAAATTTTTTTTTTCATTTTTTTCAAAATTCCGAGATATAGGCGTTGGAAGTTGGGGGCGCGAAAAAGCTTCTGGGAGCTGAACGCTTTGTCCTAAAGACATGGGAGTGGTTTCATATGAAAGTTAATATACTCAGCTACCCGATAGGGGTATAATCCTGTTTTTGGATTTTTTCAAAATTCCGAGAAAATCGCGTTTGAAAGTTGGGGTAAAATTTTTTTTCGAAAAATCCCCGAATCTTTGAACGCTCCTGGAAGCTAAACCGCTTGAGAGCAATTTTTGGGAGTGATGCCAAATGATAGCTTGTGTCATGGGCCTACGCTTTGCACATTGTCAGATTTTTAAAGATCATCTTCCATGTTAAACCGCCACATCATGCCTATTTTTTCAGAATCGGGCTTAAATTTTTTTTTACCTTTAAGTTCTCCCGGTTTGAGAACGCGTGAACCTACAGTGATGGGAATTGTACCCAAATATAGGTTACAGTCCCCGCTACCTTTTGGCATCAAACATTTTTTTCATTTTTTTTTTCAAAATTCCGAGATATAGGCGTTGGAAGTTGGGGGCGCGAAAAAACTTCTGGATATTAAGACAAATATATTTTTGGTATTGGGTCCCCCACACACTTAAAACTACCTGTTTTCAGAAACCACAAAATATATTTGTTTATGATATAATAAATAACATAATATTTTAATATTTCAACCCCTAATAACAAATAATCTATCGAACTACCTGTTTGAGAAACCACAAAACGCATTCAAAAATCAAAAATAAACGCGTGACAGTAATATCCCATCCTATCCATTTCATATCCCATCCTATCCATTTTGCACGACATGGACCAAACGCGTTATAAACATTTTACACCTCACCTCTCACTCTTACCCAACAGCTCAGCTCACCGACAGCTCTGCTCACCCAACAGCTCAGCTCACCGACACCCAACTAGCACAACCCAACTAACATTTTTGCTTACGGGTTTCGAGCTCAAAGGGCTATTCGCACCTATAAAACTGGTATACTACTCACGGTAAAAAAATATCAGTAAACGCTGATATTTATACCTCTAAGAAACTTTTTAGGAGTATCTTATAGTGGGATTATAGGTGCGATGAAAAATTCTCTGTAAGCATTGTATAAAGCTTCGCTGGACTTCTGTTTAGTGTCACACTATAATGATGTTGGGAAGTGCTTACAGTGTCATAATACAATAATGTTAGTTGGAAAGTGTTTGATTTTTATTCAAACTTAAAAATTCTCAAGTGCGTTATTGTAATTATTTTGTGTGTTAAATACTTTAAAATAAAATATAAAAACAGTTTAAATTGGTGTAAAGTTTAGAGTATTTCTCTTTTATACTATTAGTATCAACCTAGCTCCTCAGATAAACTTGGTTTATAAAAATAAGTTAATACTAAAATAAAAATCAGTATAAATGCAACACAATTTAATTTCTTTTTATTTCTCCTCCTTTTATTTCCCCTCCTTTTATATCCAACCTCACTTTTAATTTCTCCTCCACCACTTTCGTTTGTTGATGACAAACGTTATAAAATAGAAACGTATGGAATTTTTGTTTCACAATTTTTCGATGCGAGAAGTTCTCGACTAAGTTACAGAACGTAGGCACAGGTCAAAAGATAAAATTCATGATTTAAAATCAAATAAAAACCAGTTTTTGTTTTTGTGATTGCTTTTTTTTTTTTAATTTCGATAAGACATGTATTAAAGAGCTATACATGCTCTTCCGAAACTATCTGTCAAATCTCAAAGCTGCGGTAGAGTTTCGGTAAAGCTTCGTTTAAACTTCTTATAGAAGATCAAACTTGTATAACGTTCTCCTTTTTCCATGGCCAACAACCTTACTAAAGTTTAAAAGAAGCTGAAATGTAGCTTTTGTAATACCTTAACCGAAGCTGAAATGTTAGTTCGGCAGCTCAGCTCAACCATCAGTTCAGCTCACTTTCAGCTCACCTTACTTTCAGATCAGCTCACTTTCAGCTCAATTTCAGGTCAGCTCAAATGAGCTGACAAATGTTTGGTTTCAGCATTCAAATCGGTCTGTTCAGCTATTTTTGAGCACACAGAGCGCGCTCTGAACATGTTCAGAACGAAAAATGAGATAAAAAGGAACACAATTTTTTGACAGCTCAGAGGTCGAACTGCGGCATACGTAAGTTAACGTATTGACATTTTATTTCTCTATCATTTTCTTCTGATTAAATAGAGAGAGAGAAATAGTCAAAACGTTAACGAACATATGCCGTAGTTTGACTCCAGGGTTTCATTTCTGAATTAAAAAAGAAAAACACTAATAACTGTCAAAAGGAGTCAAATGGGTAAAAATAAGAATTTATTTAATACTGGGAAATAAAGAAAACAAACCCAATGTCTACGTGCCAAATAAAAATTGAGATGAGTAAAAGACTTATAAAAATGACCGCTTTACTTCTTTTGGAGCGTTGAAGTATGAAAAACTAACAAAATTATTGTTACTCACAAGCTCCAAAAAAATTTTAAATAATCCATCCACAATTAAAAAAATTAAACAGAAACAAAAAAAATTATAGTCACCCTGTCGTGCGTCGATAACACAGTTTGAACCGACCAATGAATAAGAAGGACAAGAATGACAGCAAAAGCTGTCATTCGAGTCGAGTGATAGAATTTATTTTCTGTGTTAGTTTTTATACTATTTTTGTTTTTCAAAATCAACGCATGTCATGACCATAAAAGAGTACAGTATAAATAATCTACTTATCAAATCCTATTCTTTTAAATACATGAAGAATGTATTCCCAAAAGCTGATGAGACTTTGCTTCTCGATATTCTTGCCAATTCTGACAATAATGTCCAAAAGGCTTCGGAAACACTTATTGCGATGGGCTATGTCAAACGAGATGAAGAGTGTAATAAAATAATTCCATTGCGCCCGATGGTATACACCGAGGAAGAAAAGAACCAAAGTAAGTAGATATTCTTGTTCACTTGTGGTAAATGTTAAAATTTAAATTAACTATTTCTTTTGCCCTCAAACTAAAGTGAAAATTCGACTTCAAGAAAAGTTCAAAGAAATTGCTGAACGAATAATATCCATGGCTCTAGAAAGTGTTAATTATTCAGAAGACAGAGCTACACAAATATTACAAATTGTACATGATGAAGACGAATGTCGGGCCAAAAAAGATGCTGATGCATTACAATGTGCATTAGATGAAGATTCTTGTGTTGATGGAATCCAAGGTGGAAGTAACAAGTTAGTTCTCAAAACAAAGTTCTTTTGTTCATATAACGTTAAAGAAAAAAATATTAATTATTATAATTAATGGGCACGTTCAAAGACCTATCGGATAGGCTATCTGGGATACCCGTATCTGGAATATCTCTTTGAACGAAAAGCTATCCAGATAGCTTGCCAAAGCAGCTACAAAAAAAATATGAAAATATTGAAAAGAGGAAGTTGTTTCTTTTGAGCAAATTCCTGTTTTTTATTGTTGCATAGTACTTGCACAATCGATCTAACTTTAATTCTTGCAAATTTATTTTATTTTCAAGCTGAATAATCGCGCGAATAGAAATCAAAATAAAAAATAGCCAAATATTTATCAGCTGACCACTCGCGATCGCCATCTCCGAGATTGAGTGAGAGTTATAACTTCAGTCGCGTGTACATAGTACACACACGTTTTTTTTTTTTTAGTTTTTATTCTTGTTTTGCTAAGAGAGATTGGAATTGGACACATGGACTGTTGTATGTTGTGTGTGGAAGTATAGCGAGTGTGTTTGTAATTACACTTCAAGGATGCTTTTAGTCCAGAATATCCGCCTTTGGTGGGCCATGTGACATTTTTGATTCTTGTTATGTTCAACAAAAATTTAAAAAAAAAATCAACTAGAAGAGGGGGATGGGGAGTCGGAAGGAGTAAACGGGCAGATTGAGATTTCATTTCTTTAAAAACACGAACACCATCTGGCTAATGAAAGTTTACTGGCTAGATTTTTACTTCTGACACAAGTAGATATCTCTCCCAGATGACAGGTAGGATTTGAAAGTTCACACAAAAGTTTCTAAAAACTTCAAATCCTGCGACGAGATTTTCTGTGAAAATGATTAGGATATCATATTCCTACTAATGAGAAAAACAATTAGGAAAATGATTTTTGAAACATTTCTTTTGAGCCATTGGTATAAATGAAGTTGATTTATTTTTAGATCTATGGTCTATCAAATTTCGTTAGGCAAAAAAAATCAAGGATTGTGGCAAGGAATAAACGGATCAAGGCAGTTTCTTGATGAATTCGAAATTTTTTTGAATCTTCTGCTATTTTGAAGAAATCATTGTGAAATAGGACCGAATGGAATTTATATGTTCCTAACTCCGTACTTCAAAGGCTCCTACAAAGTAATAGATTTTTCCCATGGAACTAAAACGCTCAAGTATCATTTTTTAAATAAATTTTTAATGAGCTAGTTAAATGCCTTCAAAAAATTTTTCTATCTTCAAGGTTAGAGGGTTACCTATAGAGTAGATATTAATTCCTAAAGGAAAGTTAAGGAATTGGTATTTTTTCTTTGTAAAATGTAAATTATGATTAATGAAATAGAATAGAAAACTAAAAATTCAGGGTTTTAGGGTTTTATACTTACTTTTGTGACTGACCGTATTATTTATAGGTATGCATTTTTGGTGCTTCGAGGCAATCGGACTATGTCGTTGAATTTTTATACATTGTCATTTTTCTAAAAAAAATATCTATTATATATATTAAAGTTTTGTTTTGTGTACGTTCGCTAACCGGCCACACCGGCTGACTTATTTTCTTAATTTTTTTTTTTTTTTATTTTTTTTAAAGAGGAATAAGAATAGGAGGTTTAAGGCATGACATTGAAAAAAAGGCTATTTTCAAAACGGTAAGTCGTAAAGAGTTGACTTTTCTTTTTAAATGATAGATTTTTAGGGACATTTTTGAGTAGTCTTTTATTTTTTTTGGAATTTTTAAGAGTCCGCAAAAAATCTCAAACTTATAGGAAATATAGGTTTCAATCATGTGCATGTACAAAATTTTGAATTTTTAAAATGATTTTTGACCGAATAACGGGAAAAACAATTTTTTTTCTCCCAAGTTTTCTGTCCGTTTTTAACAGTTTTTTATTTTTATCTTTTTTTCTTCAATAGATAAATGAATAAAATTTACAGTGTAGATAGATAATGGGCAAGACTATATTTGTACAAAGTTTCAATTAATTTTGTAATGACAAATTTGAAATAACGGTAAAATAAAACTCTATTTTTCAACAACGACATTGAAAATAGAGGCTATTTTCTAAACGGTAAGTTGTAGAGAGTAAGATTTTTTTTTAAATGATAGATAAATTTATTGTAAGGTTGAAAAAGGTATTGCAAAAATTCTAGAAAATTTCAAAACTAAGTTGTGAAGGTTTTTGTGCAGTGAAAACATGTGGTTGAACTTTGACAAAAGGCTTATTAAAAGTAGGGAAAATTTTTTACGGAAACTTGAGTTACACGATTGGAATGATACTAAGAAAAAAATTTAGGCGTCTTATACGGATTTTTTTCATAGGCCCTGGATTTTGAAATTTGAATTTTTGAAAAACAACTAATTTTTAGGGACATTTTTGAGTAGTTTTTAATTTATTTTGTAATTTTTATAAGCCTCCAAAAAATCTCAAGCTTATAGGAAATATAGGCTTTAGTCATGCGCAAGCATTTACAAATTTTTAAATTTTAAAATGATTTTGGACTGAATAACGGGAAAAACAATTTTTTTTGTCCCAAGTTTTTTGGCCGTTTTAACATAGGCCTTATTTTTCATAGGCCACTTTTGCTTAAAGTTTAAAAGTGAATATTTTTAAACTCATTTTACGAACTTTTCAAGTTTTGATTCCCTTTTTCATTTAAAATGTTAACTAATTATAGAGTCCAAAATTAAAAAAAAAAAATACAAAAAATAGCGGAACGAAGTCTGCCGGGTCAGCTAGTTGTTCTATAGATTTTTCATACAAAATGGAATGCATGACTGGGTTAGGTATTTCAACAACGAATAAAGCAGTAGGGCCGTTTTGATTTTTTTGGGCCGTTCTTTGGCAAAAGTTAGGAGTAAACACATATTTCACATAAAAATGCCTCCGACAAAAGAATGTTTTATTCCCAAAACAGTATAAAACTATCCACATTTTTATTTTACATCGATTTCTTGTTAGATTTTTCTAAAAAAAAAAAAAAAAAACATCTGTAGATTTCATCTATTGTGGGAAAAAAAAGGATCAAAATAGCTATTTTGAAAAAAAAAGTGCTAACGTTTTTTTCTGCCAAATTTTAATAACTTGGCAATTTTTGAACATCGATAAATATATTGTGTTGATAATTAAGAAGCTGACAAATGCAAAATCAATAGATTATGAACAAATACCACGAGCAGAGTGGATTCAGCACCCCACTAACCAACAAATGATTATTACTTGTATAAGGCCTAACAGATGCAACCGTTACTTCTATAACACTTTAAAGAAGCAGTATTATCAGCTTGGATTTGACATAATAATTTAACTAGACAAAAAGTTCAGCAAGCTATAAATACAAAAGAATTTCTGTAGTTTGGAGCTCTTAATTAGTTACTTCACTAATTTAAAAAAATTGAAAATCAAGTTAATATGATACGTTACATCTTTTAAATTTTGATTATGTAAGGGACATTTGTATAAGGCCCCATCCAATTGCACTTTGTGCAAAAGCTGACTGATTTTTAACTTCTTATTCCTTGTAATTGGAAACTAGCTTATTATTTAATATTTTCTTGTTTTTTTTTTTTTAATTTTAATGAATACATTACATACATACATATTCGAATAACCCAAACATATGTATAAAAACAAAAATTATAACACCCATACTTTCGTAATCCGATTTCTTTTTTTTTTCTAGGTACTAATTCATAACCTGCCATATCGTATAGAACTTTAAAAAAAAACATTACGCATACGCCACAGTGACCCAACTTTACAAGATTTAGTTAAATATTCTTCTTCGATCTTTAAGACTTGGTATGAAGAAAAAATACATAAAACAATAACATTTCATTGCAATTCTATAGACTTTCCATCTGAGATCGTATTTTAGCTGTGAAAGAAGTATATGTAAGAACTTTAAAAAACGGTATTTGGTATGCGTCATTATATTTTTCACAAACGGATTAGTTATTTGTATATAATATGCGTGTCAGTGTTTCTTATAAAAAATATTTGTAGATGTATTAAAATCTCTTTAGGCGTAATGTGAAGAGTCTTCACTGAAGACATTTAAATAAGTGATGGGAACTATCGAATGATTTGATAGTTAGTAACAGTTCATTCATTCATTCAATTATTCATTCGAATAAACTATCGAATAAAAACTATCGTATAAAAAAACTATTCAAATGAAAAAAACTATTTTAAACTATCGAATGAATGAATATTTTACAACTATCGATAGTTTAATAGTTTTTATTCGATAGTTCCCATCACTAATTTAAATGTTTTTCTTTGATGTGATGACCAATATCAACCTAAAAACAAGTTTTATTCCACTTTATGTGACTAAGACCTCGAATTCTTAATTTAATAAAAATTTTGAAAAAAACTGATATAAAAACCTATAGTGATTGCAGTTCAAACTTATAACAAAGTTCTTCAACTTTTTGATTAAAAATAATGTATCACACCAACTTTCATAGTAAAGCTATCTCTCTCTCTCTCTCTGGAAATAATAAAGTTGATTGAAGCAAATTTTTGCATTTTAGCAATAAAAAGAGCATTGCTGCGATAAGAACCCAACAACATTGTATAAGTACTTTGGTGTATTGTGTACATGTTTACCTCTATCGATAACAACAATGGTTATGATTACCAAAACCAGGACATATACATAAAGAAGAGGGCACTCTACCCCCCCCCCCCCTTTTCCCATACTATCTATACACAGCGCACTTATATACCTCCAATTTCTCCCTCTGTAACCATCACACAGCATCACCATAATATAGCACACTACTATTTGTTTGGCTTGAAACGTTTGTCCTTTAGGTGCCATGCCATGCTTCTCCATCATAGTATCAGGAAGAGCGGACGGTCTATCCTTGTGATAACATTCTGAAAATGTTTATTTCTTCAACCGGATGCATCGAACAGATCCTTACATCCTTGCTGCTGCTGTTAGCCCTTCAGAGTATGCTTTGGTTATATTGACGTCGACATTATTGTTGTTGTTTTTGTTTTGGTGTCGTTGCTGCTACTAGCTAGTATTTTGCTGCTGCTGCTGTTACTTGGTTACTGATAGTATATAGTAGTGATGGGGTAGGGAATGGGGGTTATAGTGCTTTTTCAGGCATCTGTATGGGTGATAACATAAATTACAATACCGAGAATGTTATCATTGTGTCGATGATATGCTGAGGTCATGAATTTTCAACGTTACTCTTCTTCTATATACGAAAAGCTGAATGCGAGCTACGAGATTTTTCTTCTTCTTCTTGTTCTTTTTCTTCATCGTTGTTGTTGTTTTTTTTTTTTTATTTTTTTTTTTCGTATGTAATTTTGTGTATATTTTGGTCGTTGTAAGCTATTAACACAGAAGGACGACAATATTTGCCTTCAAGAAAATCCGCATTGTTCGATTTAATGTCTTTTTTGATATGAGAGCCAAAAAGAGTTAAACTGTGCGCTATTTTGGCGAAGAGCAGAGTGATAAATCACAAAAAAGATAGCTCTTTTAATAAATTTATTTTATGACAAAATTATTGATGGGGTAAAATGTAATAGTTTCATGTGACGATCTTCTTTATAACACGTTTAACACTAGCTAAAAATGATGATAACATGAGACTGTCATGAAATAGTAATAATACAGCTTGGGTGGCTGATCTAGGTAGAGAACAGCTTAATACGACTACGAGCTTTGGCAACTAGTATAGGATACGAGACATTTTGAAACAATACTCTGAAAAAAGAAGCCTTTCTTAAGATCGTTCGATCATTAACGAGACATCAGAAAAAATGACCGCTTGACAGCTTGATTGCAGACTCTTTAAATAGTACATCCAGCCCACAGTTCCCGTGGTAACGGTGCAAAAGTGGGAATGGTCCAAAAATATTGAATTCTCAAATCATTTTGATTATAAGTCAAAAAACATGTCTGTGGTTGAGCTCCAAAACATAATGGTGCATCTGTTTGACAATCTTAATGTAGTTTTGAAGCTCGACTTGCACAATGCAGTATTTTGGTTTAAAACTTGTCCAAAAATATTTGGGCACATTTTTCACATCAAATAGGTACCAAATGACTAAAAAGTTATTTGGAAGGAAAATATTTTATTTGCTTGGTACAGTTAAGCCCACTTAAGTGCTTACCTCCTTATTAGCAGTAAAAATAATAATATTAAAAATCAATAAATGAACGTAAAGTGGTGTTTTATAACTTTTCTTAAAGCTAGTAATTTATTCTTTATTATGTTTTTTGACTAAAGTTGTTTTATTATGTAGTTTTTGAGAAATTACATTTTGAAGATGAAATTTAGAAAAAAAAAATGATTTTTTTCGTTTTTTAATTGATTCTGTATAAAATTTTGCAATATAATGGATCTTTTTTTTAGTTTTTAGCCAAATACTAAAGAATTCAAAACCTGAAACATCCTTTTTTCCTGGAAAACCATGTTTTTTTTTTATTTGCATTAAATTAGATATTTATTGGCATTTTTTTTAAATTTTTAACTGAATGCATTATGTATCTCAAAAATATTAAATATAACAAAATATTAAATTTTCCACCAAAATAAGTCTGAAGTTAGCGGACTTAATCTGAAATCATTAAAAACAATAGGTTTGAGTGAATTCCAAATTTGTAGCTTTTTAAATGCTTTTCAAATCCACAAACTTGGTTTTTGGAATTTTAAATGCTTTTCAATAGTTTTTTTCTGTTATTAAAAATTTCGCTAAAATTAAATTAAAAAAATAGGAAAGTTATTATTTTTTGGATGACCAAAATTGTAACTAATTAAATGCTAATTTGTTGAGCAAAAATTAATTTCGTAGCCCAACGCAGTCATTTTTTATTTCAACTAAGGCTGGTTAAGATATTTTTCAAAAATTACTTTTTTAATCCTCTATTTTCCCAGTTATTGAAAATAAAATTTTTGATGCAAACCCTTATTTTGTGACTCAAAAACTTTTAACAAATTCAAGGTTTTGTTTAAAAAAGTTGGCTAAAAGTAAGTTTTCGAAATCCAAAAAAATTCAAAGATCAAACATTTTTTTTTGCAAAAATTTGTATACATATCACCCAAACTTAAGTCTGTTAAATTTTTTCTTAATTTTTTGTGAAATGAGCTTTGTTTCCTCTTTCATTGTTAGCTCATTTTTCACCGATTAATACAAAATTTCAACCAAAAAAAGTCATAATGAAGCTTTGTTCCCAAAGCTTCTTCCACAAAGACATCGACTTTATTGTCTTTGTCATTCTCCTTTTTTTTTCCACTTGAAACTCTTCACTGTGAATCGGATAATCCATCTTAAGTGCAGCTAAAAAGGATGTGCTAAAGCTGATGAAAATCTACATTGCAGCGCATCTGGCTGCTATGCTTATCCATAATTTTAAGTTCTTAATAATAAAAAATTCACAAATGAACCTCCAAATAATACTGTTTCCATTCTTCATGCTTCAGAGGCCAAAGGCTACTTCTTCTCTTCTTATTCTCAAATTTCTATCTACCTATCATCATCATCATCATCATCTAAACGCCAACATCCTAAAAAATACTTGCTGATGCAACAAGGACACAAGAGCTTTAAGTACAAAACCATTACCGAAGAAGAAACTGAAATTATCGCAGAAAGGCTCTTAAGCTCTAAATTAGATTTCCGGAATTTGTCGGTTTTTCTTATATATATTTTTTCTCTTCTCTTTTCTTTTTTGTATTTTAGTTTGGTTTAAGTCTTTGTCGTCCTTTCTTTCACTTGAAAACACTTTACGACCGAAGGCAGCTCCATCTTTACTTTTTTTTTTATAAAACACGAATTGAAAAAAAAAGGAGAAAACAAAAAATCTACCTGCGGCATGTCCTTTTTTGAAATTAATTTTAGTACAAAAATTTCATTCTTGAAGTCATCTCTAGAAGAATGAGTTTAACCAATGATAACAGGTTCTATTGCAAAGGAATAAAAAAAATGCCATATACCTAGTCACCATTTTAACTGGGTTTAGTGTTTGAACATATTTTTGTTGGCGCTAGGATTTTGTTGTGCTTTTTATTTTGTTTTGTTTCTTGACAATGTTAGAGTTTTAATTGCATTTTAATGACTCGAGGATTTTTTTTTTTTTTTTCATTTTTGTGCTTTGTGGGGAATTATTGAATTACTTAAGGAGTTATTTTGAGCTTTACTTTTTTCAACAATTGTTGGAGAGGAAATTAAGTTCCATGACTCCTTGGAACACAAATTAAAAATTATCAAAAACTTTAAGGTCGAAAGTGAATTACAATACCATGAGACATTTATACCATGAGACATGTACCATGAGACATTTGAACCATGAGACATTTGAACCATGAGACATTTGTACCATGAGATATTTGAACCATGAGACATTTGTACCATGAGACATTTGTACAATGAGACATTTGTACCATGAGACATTTATACCATGAGACATGTACCATGAGACATTTGAACCATGAGACATTTGAACCATGAGACATTTGTACCATGAGATATTTGAACCATGAGACATTTGTACCATGAGACATTTGTACCATGAGACATTTGTACCATGAGACATTTGAACCATGAGACATTTGTACCATGAGACATTTGTACCATGAGACATTTGTACCATGAGACATTTGTACCATGAGACATTTGTACCATGAGATATTTGTAACATGAGACATTTGTACCATGAGACATGACCCATCACTTACCGATGGCTAATGAAAGGTAGACCATACCTTTGCTTTTAGAAGATAGGTATAACGAAATATTTTGGTATCGTTTTAAAAAAAAACTCACATAAATAGTTAACACTTTCAGTCTGAAATAATTTGAGTGTAAAAAGTCTAGAGAATGTCCTCTCTCTTGGACAAAATTTATTCTTCTAATAGTATATTCTTGTGACCGACAAAAATCCACTAATCGTTGGTATTAAACCTCATTTTTCAAGTACCTACACTTTTTTTCATCTTCGTTATGTTTTCTGTGCTTTAAAACCTTGATTTCGGTTTCTTCTACACAAAACCAATAGGTAGGTACACTTGGCCCCCATATAGACGAAAAGCACTAAATTCAAAAAAATAACGAGATATTTTTGCTTCAACAGGAATTATATCCTTGAATTTTTTTTTTTTAAATCATTCCTCCTGACCTCATCATGAAAATATCCCTCTAAACCTACATATACACCAAAAGAAAGGTTCTTTTTATTTTTTTGCGCTTCCTTTAGTGTGCCACTAAAATATTTCTGTTGATACTTTCCGGCCTTGGAGCAAAAAAAAAGATGCGGTTTTATATATTTTTGTATCTCTTCTTTCCATATTTTTGTTCCTTTCTCTAATTGAACTGTGAATATGCAAACTGGAGTTCAAAAATTGTTTCTGATGGTATGGACCATGTGGCAAAGGAAAAAAACCTTCTGAGAAAAAAAACTTAAAATATTATTCACAAGCTTCTTGAGGATTTACTTAAAAAAAGGACGGACCATCCGCACCTCACAGAACATAACCCACACCAAAAAGGACCCAATCGCTAGGACCAAGACCATACCAATGCTATTTCCACCAAGAGCAAGCACAATTAGCAGCCGGCAAAAAAATGAGCATTTTGCTGCTCCATTATGCATTCGCAAATGTGCGAGTGGCCCAATTTAAGAATTTTCGTTGCGGGAAATCTTCCTTCATTCGTTTGGTCCTTATTCTTTTCCTCACGAAGAAGTATAATTTTTTTTTTTGCTTGGAACATCTTCTGTGAGAAACGAAATATTCTTTAGTTTGCTAATATCTTTGCTTGGTTCGAGTCAAGTACGAAATTATTTTGAATGTAGGTACTTCTTTATGGTGTGTCTTTTTTTTGGTCCTGGATCGGAGCAGCTCGGAGGTCCTAGAATGCTTCACGAAAGGTAAGATATTTAAATTTTTATGAAAATGATGATAATTTGTGTGGCCTGAGATGTGAAGTACCTACATAACCCTCGCTGAGAGGAAGAACAAGAAGAAAAAGAAGGAGGATGAAAAAGGAGCACCATCATTTTGGTTGTGCCTTTTTTAATTCCTTTTTTTGGGGTAGAAGGTAGGCGTTTTTTTTTTTTTTTTGAAGAGATGTTTCTTAATTTCTTTCACTCAGTCCTTTTTTTTAATATTTTCATCTTTCTCTTCTTTTTTTTATTTATTTTTTCTTGTTAAATAGAAACTTCCTGAGAGGGAAGCACTTAAATTTTCAGTGCATTGGGCGCCACACTGCCAACAAAAACGAAGACAACGACGACGACGTGACGCCTGAAGACGGACGGAAAACGGACATCTCTTCTGATCTCCACTATTCCCATCTACCATCTCACCAAAAAAAAAATATCTACATTTTGAGCAGCATTAAAAATTCGCAATATCAAGCGAATTTAAATTTCAAATGAATAATTAAAATCTCAAAAAGAGAATAAAAGAAGATGAAATTAAGATGAAGACGCAAAGAGAAGTAAGTATTTTTGACGGTATCTGATGGGTACCGCTGTACCTCTATACACAAACATAACCTCTATACATTGGTATAATGCCCCCAAGAGACTTTTGTATAAATTAAACAAAAAAAAAAAAAAAGATAATATGAAAAAGGATTAACATTTTTGCTGTGTCCTGTCCATCTGCTTAATCTTTAGTTGTTTCATTTTTCCTCTCTCTCGATCTGAATAAAGAGGAAAAATACTTAATTTTGACAACGAGACACATTTTTTGAGGCATTTTTTCTTTACTCAAATAATCATTTTTTTTTTTTATTTTTTCCTTTTTTTATCTTGACTTTGTATCCTTTGTAATAAATATATACGTGAATTTTTGAATTCAATTGAAATTCATATAACGATTTTGAACATATTCTATTTCATTACTCTTCAAGAAGACGCATCTTCTTTTGAAGTCTTTTAACTTCGACGCATCTTCTTTTGAAGTCTTTTAACTTCGTGAATTCTTTTTATTTTGAGAAGTCATTTGATGTCTTTTATCTTCATAAAGACTTTTTTATTTCAGGAAGTTGCATCTTCTTTTGAAGTCTTTTAACTTCATGAAGACTTTTTATTTCATGAATTCGCATCTTCTTTTGAAGTCTTTTAACTTCATGAAGACTTTTTATTTCATGAAGTCGCATCTTCTTTTGAAGTCTTTTAACTTCATGAAGAGTTGTTATTTCAAGAAGTATCATCACATTTGAAGTCTTTTTTTCTCATGCAGACTTTTTTATTCTATGAAGTCGCATTTTCTTTTGAAGTCTTGTAACTTCATGAAGAATTTTTGTTTCAAAATGCCTCATCACATTTGAAGTCTTTTATCTTCATAAAGACTTTTTTTATTTCAGGAAGTCGCGTCTTCTTTTGAAGTCTTTTATCTTCATGCAGACTTTCTTATTCTATGAAGTCGCATTTTCTTTTGAAGTCTTCTAAATTTATGAAGACTTTTTATTTCATAAAGTCTCATCTTGTTGTTTCCAAAAGTCTCATCACATTTGAAGTCTTTTATCTTTATAAAGACTTCTTTTATTTCATGAAGTCGCATCTTCATTGTGACTTCACGAAGACTTTTTGTTTCAAAACGTCTCATCACATTTGAAGTCTTTTATCTTTATAATGACTTTTTTTATTTCATGAAGTCGCATCTTCTCTTGAAGTCCTTCAACTTCATGAAGACTTTTTATTTCAAGAAGTATCATTACATTTGAAGTCTTTTATCTTCATGAAGACTTTTTTATTTCATGAAGTCGCGTCTTCTTTTGAAGTCTTTTAACTTCATGAAGAATTTTTTTCAAGAAGTTTTATTGCTGTTTGAAGTCTCTTAACTTCATGGACACTTTTTATTTAATGAAGTCTCTTATCTTCATAGAGAGGCTTTGTTTTCAAGAAGTCTCACTACTTTTGGAAGTCACTTTTCACTCTTTAAAGCCTCTAAGCTTATAAAAGTTGACCTTTTTTGTCAATATGTTACGGCTTTTGTTATTAAGGGATTTTAAGAAATACCTTCACTTGATAGGAGTGAAGGTGAAGTTTTCTACCTGGCAACGTCTATGAATTGTTATTTCTTAATATTTTATCGGCATTAAGCTGATATCAAAGAAAACTCTTAAAAAGCTATTTAAAAGGTTAAAATATTCGTTGACATTTAAAACAGGGGAAAAATTTGAAGTCGATTTACATTTATTATTTTTTTTTTGTCTCTGTTTTCACTTCGTCAATTTTTGAGACTTTTATTATTTTTTTTTTTTTTTCTTTTGATGACATTGCTAAAGGATTAAAAGCAGATTTATTCTAAGGAAAAAGACAATTTAAGGATGAGTTCATTTTGTTTTGTCTGATGATAAAGATCTTTAGATGGAATAAAATATTATAAGTTTTTTACTTTGGGTATGAGGGTACAAAATTGATTTATTGTGTTATTCAAAGAGTAACAGAATTTGAACTTGAAGTCTTGTTAAAATTGATTTAGGATAAAATGCGAAGGTATTCAAACTTTGAATAAGAAGATTTTTTGCTTGTTTATTTCTTTTTTTTTTTTTGTCTATATAAATATTTTTGCTTATTGTGTTTGTCAAATATTAAATACAAAAATGTAAAGAGCTTGTTAAATGAGGCTTTTGTTTGTTGTTTTCAGAAAATATTTGTATAAATACTTTTGTCGAACAAGTCTAGACTAATCTGACATTTCTAATAAAAAGGTATTTTGCGTATAGCAAAGCGTATCGAATCTTTAAAATAGGTCCCCGCATCAAGCTTTGTTATTTTATGTTAGCTCGTACTATTTTTACACATATTAAACTATAACAGAAGAAGGACTTTAACATGATAAAATTTATTTTAAATTCTTTTTTTTTTTTTTGATAATTTTACCGACAACCTTGAGAGCTCTTTCTCTCTGATATAATTATAACTTTAATTTTAAGAACCTCAAAATTAAACAAAACAAAGTTAAAAAAAAAAACTTTGTAGACTTTCCGAATAAATTTTATTTTCTGCACCAACCTTTTTTTTATTTTAATACAAAAAAAAAAAAAAAACGAAATTAAAAGAAAAGAGAGGGAGAAGGGATTATAAAAAGAGGTTATTAAATTTTTCAATGATTCTTTTTCTTACCTTTATTTTTATACCTTTTTATTGAAATATTTTTCGTGGAGGTGCAACCAAAATCATAAAGGGTACAGTATGTCTTTTCCTGAGAAATATTTGCTAAAAAAAAATATTTATTGGAAATAAAAAAAATTCAATGCAAGATGTGTGTATTTTTTATATATCGATGAACCATGGCAGCATATACGAAAAAGTTACGCCATTTTCTCCCGTTCCACCTGAAATTTTTAGCAGTGCGGCATAAATTTCAATTAAAAATAAACTACTGGAGCGACAAAAATTTTGTATAGCTTATTTTAAAGATAATATAACCTAAAGTTGAATACTAATGAAGGATTTTGAAAATTCAATCATATAATAGGGTAAATATGGGTAAAACCAAATTGCAAAAAAGTGGCTCTTTTCTAAACGCGACATTCTAAAAAATTTAATTTTCTTTTAATCGATAGTTAAATTTAGAGCCCCCGCACACTACAAATTTTTTGATGTCCCAAGTTTTTTGACCGTTTTTAACCGTTTTTTATTTTTATCTTTTTTTCTTCAACAGATAAATGAATGAAATTTATATTAGAGATAGATAATAGGTAGACAGATAATATTTGTACAAAAGAAAGTTCTACTATTCAACAGGTTTTAGCTTTTGATCTAGAGCACACAAAAGTTTGGAGATCCGTTGCCCATGACCAGCCACCAGTTTGGGAAGTACCGTAGTCTCAGTTTCAAATTTCGACTTTTTTTGTAGGCATCCTAAAAATATGATTGAAGCGTCATATACAAGGTTAAATAATAAGATGATATAAAATTATATATAGGTTGTCATAGGAAAAAATCGATTTAATAGTGTGAGAAGATACAAATACATGACTTTTTTTGATGAAAATAGATTGAGTTCAATAAATTTTAGCTCTTTTTTTAGATGTCGTATAGACATGATCAATATTTATATTTTGAGCAGAAACAATAATCTTTCAAATGATATAAAATTTATTATAGATTTTCATAGAAAAAAATGAATTTAATTGTGTCAGAAGAAAAAAATATATGATTTCTTTGCTTTTATCATCAAAAATGATTGTTTTCAATAAATTTTTTTTATACTTTTTGTGGATTGTAAACAAGAACATGTTCAAGACTGTCCTTTTTTGCAAGTTATATATACCCGCTGGAAAATTGGTTTAAATGAATGGCCACTGACTTAGTGACCGTACAATCTGACTTTGTTACAATTTCTGTACTTTTAAAAAATGGCTATTTTTCACTTATTGCTTTGCTTTTTTTATGGTTCATTTGCTAATATTCCAATTCCCAGAGAAATATCACCCAACGCAAGTACCTACGACCTATTCAATAAGTTTATTCCGCTGAAACCTTATATTCACCATCTTTATCATATTGGTTCGTCACAAAGAAGAAAGTCAATGAAATTTTCAGATCATAAAATTAATTACAAAGTTTTTTTTTTCTTTTTCAATTTTTTTTTTATTGCCTTTCATGCTTTTCCATTAGCCATTCGTGGCTTTATTTTTTAGCAAAGAGTTCCTGAAAAACTTTGAGACTCAAAATAAAAAGGGATACACAAAAAAATAAAAAGTACACACATAAGAAAAAAATAAAAAAAAAAGAACCGATAATAAAAAATTCATCCGACTTCATCTCAGTTTGCATTAAAAAAAAGATTCTTTTATGCTTATGCATGGAGTATAAAAGAGCGAGGATGCACTGCACACACATTAGATTTTGGGTAAAGTCCTTCTTCGTCTTCCTTTATTACTTTTTATTTTTTTATATCTATTTTTTTATTTTTATAGAAGGATGTGTATAAAGTTTTTTGGTTTTTGCTTGCATCAAGTACAAGTAAACTCTCGTAAGTAGGTATAGTATTATAGTATAGAAAGAAGACTACATTATAGTTTTGTAAGTAAAATTTAATACTTATTCCTGCACTCTCTCGCTTTTACCATAATACAAAAAAAAAAGGAAGCCTTGTGGTTTCAATTCACAAATTAAATGGCAAACGGGTAGGTATATACGAGATGATAGTAGCAAGCAACCTAGAAAGTGCATTACGAAGAGCAAAAGGATATAATGATAATGATGATGAAGCTAATCATAAAATGCATGATTTTGTTTAGGATTTGGTTTATTTTTTTTTTTTCAACTTTTTTTTTTTTATTGGACTTGGTACAAGGGAAGGACATTTCCTTTGCATGCTAAAAAAAAAAAAAATTAATGCTAATGGGGATTCTACAAAGGACTTATTTTTGTTGTTGTTTGAATGGAAAAGTGTTCTTAAAATGAAAAATAGGGGACAAAGTCATCAGGCTAATTCAAATAGGCTTTTTTTTTTTGTTTTGTATGGAAAAATGTTTGATGTTGCACAAGAACTGAAGAGAGAATTGGATTTATTTTTTTGATTTCCAATAAAAATTTTTCTAAGGACATTTTACTTGGGGGAAGTCGCAGCATAGTAAATAATGCGTAGGTATATTTTGTATCATTATTATTATTATCCAGTATTGAGTACTCTGTATCCAGTTTTAATTATCCGTTTATCATTATTTATTATCCATTGTCAATTATTGATTATCCAATATGCATTGTCTATAATCTAGTATCGAGTATCCAGTAACTAGTATCCATTATCTAATATCCAGAATCCATTATCCAGTATCAATAATTCAGTATCCCTTATCCAGCATTCAGTGTTTTTATCCATAATCTAGTATCCAGTATCTACAGTATCTATTATCCAGTATTTTGTATCCAGTATCCAGAATCTAGTATCCAGTATTTTTTATCCAGTGTCTAGTATCCAGTTTTCAATACCTATTATCCAGTATCTAGTATCTAATATGTTTATCCATAATATAGTACCCAGTTTTCAATAACTATTTTCCAGTACGCAGTATCTGTTATTCATTATCCAGTATCCAGTATTTTGTATCTATTAACCAGATACTAGTATCCAGTATTTTGTTATCCTATATCCAGAATCTAGTATCCAGTATTTATGAACTTGTATCCAGTACCTAATATCTAGTATTTTTTATCAATTTTCCAGAATCTAGTATCCAATATTTGTATTCAATATTTTTTATCCAGTATCCAGAATCTAGTATTTTGTATCCAGTCTCTATTATCCAGTATGCAGTGTTTTTAAATATAGAATCTAGTATCCAGTATTTATTATCCTGTTTCCAATATCCAATAATTTTTATGCGGTATTTTTTTTATCAAGTATCTATTTTATCCAGTATCTCGTGTTTTTCATCCAGAATCTTGAATCTTGTATCTAGTATTCAATAACTACTATCCAGAATTCAGTATCCAGTATTTTTTATCCAGAATCCAATATTTTCTATCTAATGTCTATTATCTAGTGTCTAGTATTTTTTAAACAGTATCCAGAATCTAGTAGCCAATATTTTTATCCAGTAGCTAGTACTGTTATCCAGAATCCAGTATTTTGTATACAGTATCTATTATCCAGTATCTAGTATTTTTTATATAGTATCCAGAATTTCATATCCAGTATATTTTATCCGGTATCTATTATCCAGTGTCTAGTATTTTTGTCCAGTATCTAAAAACTAGTATTTTTATCCAGTATTCAGTACCCAGTTTGTACTGGAGAACTTGAAAGTTATAAGAGGTTGGAATATTGATTTTTTTGAAAATTTATAAATTGTTACAATTTATCCAAATCAACACACGACACCGTCACTAGGGATTTGCTTCTTAAATTGCATAAATTGAGTCATTTCTTTTATTTTTTTTTAATGGTGAACTCTTTTGTTATCCTCCTTTTTAACCAACCTTGGATCAAAAAATATTTGTTTTTGACACAAAATCTGGTTCTTAGTTTTCATTTTTTTTTTGTTATTGGTTTTGTGTGCTCCAGATGAAAATTTCATTCAGAGCCCTCGGAGGATTTAATCCTTTTGAGGAGCTTCAGCATCCTGGAAAATTGTTCGCTTTCAAATCAGTTAAGCAATTTTCATTTAATAAAGGCGATTAGTAAATGGCTGATTGGTTTCTATTTGCGGGCTGAAGAGATAACTAAGCTTTTTGCAAAAGTCGATGGCATGACACGATACCAGTACACAGTCAGTGCTAGTGTATAGCTCCACAAGTCTAGGACACAAAAATGTGTCCGTGTCTTTTTTTTTTTCTTTCATTTTCATTTTTATTTTTTTTTTTTTTTTTTTCGAAAGAAGCAAAAATAATTCAACCAGCATTTTCCAATTACACAGTTGACCTCGCTTTGCAATTATTTTCTTTTGATGCCTGTAATGGGAAAAAATCATCTCAAAGGAACCAAACCAAAACCGAACCGAACTGAACCATCGCATCGCCAAAAATTGAGCTTAAATGGAACAAGAAATGGGATTTCTGTCAGGAGTAGAATGAGAAGTAGAAAGCTAGCTGCTATTGCTTCTTCGTAATTCTTCTAACCAACCAACGAGCAACCAGCAAAGGCTTTTTGGGATTAATGTCGCCATTTTGTTTGTTCATTATCAATCGCCGCTATGAGGCATTTTAGTTATTATATTATTTGAATTGCAATAACTTTGATCTGATTGGAGATTACGGGGGTTCCTGCTGCAGTGTTGTTTTCTCGTCTCCTTTTTTGAAAAGAAAATCCTTTTAACTGTCTTCCCATATACACACGAGGAAGGAAGTATTAGGATTCTCAAGGCATTTCTTTTTTTTTTTGTTATTGCTTTTTGAGGAAAAAATCAAAGTCAAATAGAAAATAAAAAAAAAATTGTATTTATTTCCAGGCAATGTCCTTGGGCTGAGATTAAAAAGGCATAAATTGTTCTTTGTCAAATGAACACGTATTTATCCAAGAATAATAACAATGAGCTTTTTGGACCATCGCACACACATATCGTCGTCGTCGTTGGTTGTGAGTGACTTCTTTTTAAAAAAGAACAATGAAATAGGATTACACTCGGAGAATCACATGGATTGTGGTTAATTCGATTTTTGTGCTGCCAGCCGATGGGCTTTCATTATAACAAACACAGTGGTTTCAGTTGTTTTTTTTTTTTGGTTTTATTTTTCTTAATTTTTTTTTTATTTTTATATAAGAGAATGAAATAAAATTGAAGACAATAATTGGACCTTTGAAATCTAAGGCTTTTTTTTTAACTCAACTTGAGGACGTGACAAAACTGTTTGATGTGAATAAATTTTTTTTTTTATTATTTTCTACAAACAAGAAAAAAGTGTCTACTTAAAAAGTTGATTTTTTTAGAAGGCGGATGTTGAATTAATAAAATTCGTATTATGGAGCGAATAATGTAGGAAGAGGTACATACCTACCTACTTAATGGCAAATCTATGACTCGTAGAACAATAAAACTGAAAACAATCAGTTATAAAAGATATCCACATTATGATGAGAGATCATGCAGGACAAAGGGACTCTGCACTTTTGTCTTACTACTCGCCTTGATCTCATTATATTTTGAACTTTTACCACTAAAACGATTTTTACTAGACTTTATAGTTATAAATCTTTGGAAATTTCCTTGCATTGCAGTTTGAGCCACAATGGAAAAGTGGTTATTATGGTATGACATAGTGAAAATAAGTGTTTCTTTTTTGTTTTGCTCAAAAACAGCTGATAGAGAGGATGCGGATCCTTAACCCTCTACTGCATGAATTAATATTAGCGGACGAAAAAATTAAAAAATGCTTTACATGGGTTCTTTGGGTTGTTTCAAAACGGTTTACATTAAAAAAATTTGTTTAAATTAATTAATTTAAAAAATTTGTTAATAAGCCAAATTTGGCTTCGTATGCATTAAGGGGTAAGAAATTTTACTAATTTTATTTATTCAGATTAGGTAAAGAATAAAATTAAAATTATAAAAAGATAAATATTTATCATTTAAAAACAAAATAAAGTAAAATAAATACATTGCATTACAAAAGGTTAAGAATTACTTCAAATTTGGCTCATTTTAAGCCATGGAACCGAGAAAAGCAATTTGTTTTTTCAGTTACATATATTTTTTCTGGTTCACATTCTTTCCACTGTCGAAGTAAGTCTTGCTCCAACATTTTCACCCACTCCCAGATCTTAAAAAAACTAAAAAGTAATAAAATGATTGAAAAATATTATAGGTGAGCCTCCCTCCACCTAAATTTTTTGTAGTTACGCCCCTGGAAATGGGGTTAACATTAAAAAAAGTCTCTAAACGTGAAGGGGCTCCATTTCTGAAGTAAAACATAGCTTCGAAGCAAAGTAAAAATTTAAAGGAACAAAATTTACAACAAAAAAATTTAACAAATTTTGTAGATTTAAAACCCCTTAATGCATACGAAGCCAAATATGGCTTCCGTACTTTTTGCCCTCCCAAGACCAGGTCAATCATTTTTTTTCAATAAAAATTGGTTCATAGCATACATAATAAGACAATCCATCAAAAATAAATTTTTAATTCCACTTTTCTTTCCAAACAAACGCAGTAATTAACACTTAAAGTATGAAAATATTCTACACTTTCGATTTCAATGCACACGACTGATCGACTCACCTGTGATCATAAAATACACCTTTATTTTGTGTCGGACACACGAAAAAACTATCTCTATGGGTTCTCAGAAACACAAAGAAGAGGATTGTATTGAATCTTTACCATTTTTTTGTGACAGAGAAGAGAAAAGTGCATACAAATAGACAAAACCATATTTGGCTTCGTATGCAGTAGAGGGTTAAATCGTTAGCTTTTGTTTCCACAATTGGAACCATACCTAACTGACAGCCATTTGAACCTAACCTAACTGCTGGATCTCAAACCCTTGCGATGAATTATGATCATTTTAAACATCAAATAAATTCCCAATTGTTTCTCAATTTAAAAAAAAAAAATTTAACTCATACGCCCCAGTGACAGTTCGGAAACGGAACTCAACACCCACCAATTGTGAGAATATCATTTGTAATGTACAAAACGTATTTAAATACGTTGCTAGTGATGACCTTTTGTTGATAATTTTATGTTTTAAAACCTGAAGCCTGTTTAAAAATACAAAACTTATTTCTTCTTGTAAAACTGAGAATAATTTTTTGAAAGCAATCAGATTTTCTAAAAAAAAAAAAACAAAAAAAAAATCGTTTTTCTTCTTTTATCATTTAACACATTTTTTTTATCATTTAAGAACAAAGGAAGATAATATATTTTGTCAAAATTCTATCCACAGCTGGATTTAGCTTCTATTCTTATCGGAAGCTGCGTGTTGTTGCTATTTTGAAAGAATTAATTATTGTCTCAGTCTCATAATCAAAAGAACAAAAAAAAAACACATTTTTCTGCATTAAATTATCAATGAAAAGTAAAACAGAAAAAAACCCTCCAAAATTTTGAAAAAAAAATTGTTAAACAATTCCAGGAAAACCGTTCCACTTACCGTACCGCAGTGCGGTAAAAATTGAAATTCTAAATTAAAAATAAACTATTAGATATACAAATATGTTTTATAGCTTATTTGAAAGATAATAACCTAATGCTTAATATAAATGAAGGATTTTTAAAAATTCCGTCATTGAATAGGGTAAATAGGGGTAAAACAAAATTGGAAAAAATTCGCTATTTTCAAAACGCGAAAATTTAAGGAGTTTAATTTTGTTTTAATCGATCGATAAATTCATTGCAAGTCTGACAATGGTATTGAAAAAAATTTTACAAAATTTCAAAACCAAGTAATAAATGGTTTTCTAAAACTAAAACATGAGGTAGACTTTTGACGAAGTAGTGATTATGGGTAGGGGACATTTTTTTCTGACAATTTTAAAAACGTCATTCGAAAGCTAATAAAAAAAAGTTAGGGGTGTAATACGGATTTTTTTTAAGTCTCTGCGTTTCGAAATATGAATTTTTCAAAAAAAAAACACCTACTTATTTTGGGGTATTTTTGGGTGAGTTTTTATTTTTTTAAATTTTTCGTAGCGTTCAAAAAATCTCAAACTTATAAAACATGTAGTCTATGACTACATGTGCTATTAAAATTGGTGTTTTAAAATGATTGTTGACCGAATAACGGGAAAAACAAGTTTTTTTTACCGTTTTTTATTTTTATCTTTTTTTCTTCAACAGATAAATAAATGAAATTTATATTGTAGATAGATAATGGGCTGGACTATATTTGTGAAAAATTTCAATCAATTTTGATGTCACAATTTTGAGATAACGGTAAAATAAAGTTCTATTTTTCAACAGGTTATATCTTTTGATCTAGAGCAAATACAAATTTGATTTAACTTTATTGAGCATTCTGATGATATTAACTTTTATTTGATATATCACTTATAATTGTACATTCACTACAAGCTACACAATGTTAAATTAAAAAACTTGCGAAATATCAAATCAAAAATCATGAACAGGCACCAGTGTGGGAAGTACCGTAATCTCAGTTTGGATTTTCGACATGGTTGGCTTTAAAAAATTCTAACTTTTTTTCTAGGCGTCGCAGAAATAAGATTGAAACGTCATATGAAAGGTAAAATAATGAGCTTTCACATGATATACAATTTTTATAGGTTCCAATTGAAAAAAATTGATTCAAAAGCGTGAGAAGATAAAATAATACATTTTTTTTTTGCTTTTTTTGATGAAAATTGATCGAGTTCAAAATATTTTAGCTCTTTTTGTAGATGTCTAATAGGATTGATATATTTTTTGAGCTGAAGCAATAAGTTTTCAGGTGGTAAAAAATGTATTATAAGTTGTTACGATTTTTGGGTGATAGAAGTGATTTTTTCACTTTTTTCATAAGAAATGATTGTTTTTAATAAATTATTTTAATACTTTTTGCGCATTGTAAAAATTTAAAAATGATTTTATTCCTTAGAAGAAATATTTGGCTTTTTAATGGTATAATTTTTTTTGTAAGCTTTTAAAATAAAAAAAAACTATGTAATATAATGAGAAAAGAAAAAAGGTAATTTTTTTAGCTTTTTCTTTAAATTATAATTGTTTCAAAAAATAAACGCTTCAATTGATTCATTTTAAACAAAAGCACACAACCTGTATTTTTCTTCATCATTCAAATTTCTTCTACATGGAGAAAAATAGACCACATAAAATAGAACAAAAACAATAAGATTTCTCTATGGTTTTCATCCAAGAAGAAAACCTTTTTAAAACAATAGAGTTTTCCTTATTGTCTTAAAATCTGCACTTGTAGGGTTTTGAAAAAAAAAAAAAAAACCACGACCAGGCCGGGAATCGTACTGGAGACTTCAAATCATTAGTCGCCCACCTTACCACCTGAACCAACCTGCTATTATGTATGAAAATAATGATCGCGATTTTTGTAAAAAAAAATGAACTTTTCACTCAAGGACCATTGGCATTTTGGGCCCAATTTCAACATTGCTCAACAGTGATGAAACGCATGTCAAATGAAAGGTCTTGAATAGTACTTTAATTTATTATATATAGGTAAAGTCGAAATCGAGTGCAAAAGTGGTGTTTTTGACCCTTTTATAAAATAGTACTCAAAATGAAAAAAAAAAATATATTTAAAAAAAGTGGCAACACTTACTATAAAGTGTTTCAAATTTTTCAAAAGCTAGACATCCCACCTTTAATTCAGCATTAAAATAAAGTTATTTCTATTAATATTTTTCGAAAAAAATGATTTATAAATAAAAAAATGTACCTAAGAAAATAAGATAAAATCAAAATATTCCCAACTAACAATTTTACTTCCACAAGGTTAGGATCTTTAATTTCTTGCAGCTATTATCTCTACGGGGCTTGTATTTAGTTTGTGAATCGAAAATTCAAACTTCTGAGGCTTAACTTTCGTTAATCGCTTCCTAGAAACCTAGTGCAAGTGGAATTTAAAAATTTCTACAAGCATTAATGAAAACATTTCGTTTAAATTTCAATATGGCCACATGAAATTCCATTGTAGAAGCACAAGAAATAAAAGACAATAACTGACTTCTTTTAAATGGCTTTGCAAAAGAAATTGTATTAGAACTGCTTACAAAATCTTTATGAATGCTATGTATTTTTTTTATCCAATTCGAAAATTATTAGACTCAAAAATTACTTAGGTAGGTTTTTTAGTATGGTAGAAGTACCTACAACTTATACAATTGCCTTAAATGCATTTTAAATTATATTTATTATATTTATAGTTCTATATTACCACAATTATGTCAATAGTATGTGAGTCGTGATACTCATTAAAAAAAAAATTACGTTGAATTTCAAATAAACCGCAGTTAAACCGTTTTGCCTTTTTAAACAAATATTCCACAAACTAAATGTGTTATAGTTACTCCATTCTAATATTTGAATTAAAAAATTGTTGAATCATTGTTTTTGATTGAAAATTATGTTTAATATCACTTTCAAATATAACGACTTACATAATTGTATGTTTTGCATCTCTGTGTGAGAAAAAAAGAAGTTCAATTTCCTGCGCATGCGCGAAAAGCTTTTAGTTTTATATGTTTGCCTTAGCGAAGTTAGGCTCCCTAATTTTATTTCTAGAAGCCCTGTGAAAGTGAGTACAAGCTTAAACTGTCAGGCAAACTCATGAGAATAAGAAATATTTGGATAAGTGCCATTATGGTGACCATTTTTGGTTTTTTTATTCATTGTTATAAAGAAATAAATGAAAAAGTGAATCTTTTCATATCGGTAATTGGTTTAAAATATAGTGATATTAAAAATGGTTTACTGACCAATTCGGAGTTCATATTCAAGTAAGTGGAGAAGAAAGGAAAACAAGATTTTAATCTTCTCCACTTATTTAAATATAAAATAGTGATGGACATTTTAGATTTTTTATCTAAGTTCAAAACAAAGTTAATTCTCTAATTTTTAAGAAAAAACCAAAAGCCCAAAAAATTAAAGAATTTTTTTCTGCTTCGGAAAAATGGGTCACCATATTCTTTAAGATAGTGCAACTCATCAGGAAGTTAAATCGAAGCCCTTAGGAAGCTCTGGTTTCAACTAGTCCAAATTTGAAACTCTTTAATATATACCTGAGTAGCTCGATGGGTAAGGTACCGGACTATCAATCAGGATGTACGAGGTTCAAATCGAGCAAAATGCGTCAAGTAAGTAAGAAGTTTTTTTCTCAATATAATTGTGTTTGGAAATTTAATTTCAGAAGCAAAACTTGTCTGGATCGAAACAAAGAAGAAAATGAAAAAATAAAATGTAGGTAATAGGTACACAAAAAAAAAAAAAAATAAAATGAAAAAAAATATTTTTTTTTCTTTATTCTATTTGGGATATGCCTCGTTTAGACTTTCACAATCCTTCGACAAGTCTACTCAGACCTTCTAAATAAAAATAAAAGCCTGCAACAATAATACACATTTTCAAATTTCAAATGTTGGTTGTTTCTATAAGGCATTAAAGACATGTTATGAGTCTCTCCAATCAACTTGCATATGACTCTTCTAAGGTCTATCAAGCTTCTCGGGTGGGCCAGATGGGCTTCTCCATGGTCGTATACAAGCAATATTTCTTAAATCGAAACAGCTTCGTTAGACCCTTGTGGAAGTAAAATTGTTAGTTGGGTTTAGTACTAATTTTTTTCACTTTTTGTTTCATCCCTGTTGAGCAATGTTGAAATTGGGCCCAAAGTCCATACAAAAGTGCCCATGGTCCTTTTAATAAGATTTTCTCTATAAAAATAATAAGAAATCCTTATAAAATAACCTTATTTAACGTTGCTTTTAATAAGATTTCCTTATAAAACATATTGGCAGTAAAACAATATGGCAATCTGTTAATTTTTAGGTGGTCATATTTTTCTCTGTGTATATTCAAATATATTAAGTCTTAGAATTACCAACAAATTACTTAACTTATAAAAAAAAAACAAAAAATTATTAACTTCCAGCTCCAGAGATAGTTTTAAACTTAAGAAATGTCCATTTAAATACAAATGTCTCACAATTTTCTTGTATTTATGTCACCATACAAAAGAGAAGTTATATAAAAATCCTTCCTACGGCAAATATAACATTCCTAAAAACTTTATTAACTTTAAAGTTAAAATTATGATGGATATAGAACTTAAGTGGCAACTAGTGGCTCACCCTTGTATTGCGCCTTAGAGTATACTGACTTATTCCATAGTAAAACTTTTATGCGAAAAAAAAAACTTCAAATCTTTGATTTCCCCAAATACAAACTTTCTTTCCAACTTGATTTTTGTTTGTATTAATTTTTTTTCTTTACAAAACCGTTTAAAAAACAAAGCTAAAAAATAAAACACGGGATTTGATGAAAAAGTTCTATAGACAAATCATGCCATTCACTTCTCTAAAGACGTTAAAAAATTCAGCTTCCAATAGTTCCTCAATCATTTTGCTACGAATCAGCAAAAAAAAAATAAAAGTAAAAGTAAAAAAAAATAAGTAAGAATCTTAAGTTGCTTGCATTTTCTTTCTACCCTTTTTTTTTTTGTATTCAACAAAGAATAAAATTACTCTTAACGAGTTAATTATGAATTTTATTCAGCCCTCGATTCATTACATTAAGTTGAGTAAAAGTTAAGAGCACAACGAAAGGCAAAAACAAAATGAAAAAAAAAAAATAATAATAATAAAAATTAAGTAAGGTAGAAACAATCTTAAATGAATCACTTGTTCGCAGCTAAACGCAGTGTTTAAGCCAACGACGATGATGACGATGAGGTTATACGAGGTACCATCACCTGTGTGCTATATTAAGCTGGTGTGAGCAGGACGACGAGGATGAGAATGAGAACTCGTCCTAAGGATAGGAATTTTCTTTTTTTCTTGTAATTCTTTTATTTTAATTAAAAATCCACTTCATTCACTTTCTCACTCACCTTTGAGATCACAATCAACAACATCCATCCGAAGGCCATAACACAGGATAAAACAACCGGCAAGGATTGTATCCTCTTAAAGCGATTGCATTCTCTTTTTTTTAGATTTTTTTTCCTCACACTCACTTCTTTTTTCCTCGTGTTTGTTTGTATGCACACAGGGAGTGAGTGTTGCTGTCTGATGTCGTAGTCGTTCCTTGATGTTTCAGGACGACACAGCGAAACCTTAATTCCACCTTTACACAACCTTAACAGGACGAACGTTTTGTCTTTTTTTTTTTGAGATTTTTTTTTGTTGTTGTTTCTACCCAACACCCATGCTCATCGTTGCTGTGATTAGATTAGGGACTTCATGTTGTCCAAGACAATTTTATTTTTTTCCTTTCCCCGTTTTACCTACTTTTTTTTGTTGTTTTTGTTTCCTTGCCGGGTTTAGCTTTGCTTTATCATCCTGGAGACAAAATAATCACGGCATAAAGCCCATTTGGCCGTTGGTTGTTGCCAGCCTGGCTTACATACAAACATGGACGAGAGAATATAAGGATATAATCTGGGAAATGCCTCGGATCCATTTTCCAGGATTCACGAGCAGGAACAGAGATATGCTAAAGCCTTCTCAAACTCCCATTTCCCACACATATCTACCCTATCCATATAGAGTCGTAATGGTCGTTGTCGGTCGTTTCCAGCTCACATCACCGAGAGGGTGTAATGATTTCGGCCGATTGATCAACTCGCCATCAGGCACAAAGATTCCCCACTTTCCTTTCGCACAGGAATAACACACAGAGAGAAAGAGCAGAGGTTTCGAAATGGAGGCATAATATTAATCCTGTCGTATTATCCATTGGCATTGGAGTCATTCAACCTTTTCGGAGAAAAGAGCGGCGGCGGTATAGGGTCTATATAATATAAATAGACTTCTCTTGTGTGGCTTTCCAGTTCAACATTGATGACGGAAATCAATATTCAATTTATTCTTGTGCTCGCTGTCATCGTCGCCGTCGTCGGTTGTCATCCGGATTGATTCTCTCTCTGATTTTTATTCTGATTTCAAAATTGACACCCTAATACCATTTGCACACACACACACATCGAGTATATCCTGGATTTGATTTCTTATCTTTGATTCTATATATGTAAACTATGAGGACGATAAACACACTCACATTCACATTTTTATAAGGAACAAAAAAAAAAAAAAAAAAAAAAAAATCAGATCCAACGGTAATGTTATTAAATTTGCGGAATCAGCTATGTTTTATATGGATGAATGCGGGATATTTCCAAATAATCATGTTAAATAATATAAAGGACGATTACACTCGGAAGGAATCTTCTGTTACATTTAACCAAGAAATAAGATGAATTATTGGGTTCATATGCATTACTTGAAATGATTTTCATATTAATTGAGGTTTCCGGAGCGTGGGGTAGGTCATGAGGTGGTTCAAAGTCTTATCTGACTAGGTACTATAGGACAATACTTTATATGTTATTGCAGAACTTGCTAAGCCTTAAATGGGTCCCATGGTCGAAAGTTCAATAAATAGTTAGGACAACCCAAAATATCACAGCACATACTATCATAAGACAACTCATCATGGGACAACTTATCATAAGGAAAGTCATCAGAAGGTTCGGTTGAAACAAATTTATTTTGAGTTCAATTTATTTTAACCTGCTCCTTCTTGGGAATGAACACACTTGTTGCTGCAAAGAAAAAAAAATTGATAATAAGAGCTATCAAATTAACATTTTTGAGTCATAAAAGTCGTCCAACAATTAAAAAATCAATTTTGATATTTTATCATATCATTTTGACATTTTTTAATTTTAGGTGGATAATGAAAATTTCACTTTGACAATTAAAATATCAATGTTGACTAGATTTTACGTTTTAATTTATTATAATGATACCTATTTCTTTCTTTTTCTTTTTTATTATTTTTATTAATAAAAGTATTTTCTTTCTTTTTTCAAAACATTACTGAAAGTGAATATTCTTTACAAAATAATGGTGATATTATTTTTTTATTATAGGTGATATAATTGTTTTGTTATTTTCTCCCAAACTATGTGAAGTAAAATCTTATTGCCGATCAAATTGGCTCAGTAAATCATACATTTTACTTCGAAAAAACACAAAGCACCTTTAAATTAGTACACATTAAGAATTTTTTTTTTTAAATATTTTTCAATAATTTGGCATGAGAAATTGATATGAAAAAATGATAGGTAATAAAATATCAAAAAAAATTTCCAAAATGTGACATTTAAATATATCATTGTTTTAACATTTTAAATATCATAAAACACATTTTATAGATCATTTTTGGCTGATATTTAAAAAAATGTTAAATTGATATTGGTTTTTTGTTCGGTGTGGTTGTAATGAAATCTTATGTTAGCTACTTCGCAAAGGACATTGGATCGACTCTATGTTCAATTCTAGTATTTACTTGAGAGTTTAAGTTCAAAGGCATTGATCGTTTTTGTAAGTTCATCGTATTAAAGTTTTATTAAAGTTTCAAAAGAGGCGAAAACAGGTGAAACATCATAGCAAACGTTAAACCTTCCAAAAAAACGGATATTCACAGTTCCAATTCCAAAAAAGAATATTAAAAAATGATTCGGAGTCGACAACTTTGTATTTTTAGGGTAGTTCAATATATCTTGGAGATTCTGAATTTTTTGTTTTTACTTAAACATAATTTTTAAAGAAAAATACGTTTCTGAGCAACATCAATAATTTAATATCTAAACAAAAACAAATTAAATAAACTCAAAAATAGTTTAATTTTTTAATTGTAACAAAATTTTAATGTTATTAGCGTTTTAAAATGTCTTTTAAATTGTTGAACTTTTTAAAAATAATTTAACTTTTTTCGAGTTTAAATTCATTTTTTGATAACTATATCGTTTAACTTTTTTGTACCTCTTCAACAAAAAATATTCTTAAATGACTCTTTACACAATTCGCAGCCTGAAAATAATAAGGTCGTAGGTATATGAAAAAAAAAAAACAAATTTGATTTTAAGCAAAATAAAAATACAAATGTTTCTTATTAAATCATGAAAGAGAGAAATACGTGCATAACACTAAGGCCAGCATAGTTACATACAAAAAAATGTTTCTGAAGCTCAAAACAAATCTTTAAAGAATTATCAGCATTACGAACTTTTTTTTATAGGTATGATGTGATTGCGTTTAAAATTCATTTTTTTTTTAAATTTTTTTGCCATTAAAAATTAAATTTGTAGGATGTACTGTATTCTCTGGTTTGTACTAGGTACTACCTAAAAACTTGGACAGCGTAGCACACCTCAACAAATAATTTTGACAGTCAGCCAATAATGAACGATTGTCAACAAGGTCTATTGGCGGTATAACTTTGAGGGTTACTGTGGCGTATACATAACCTTTTCTAATTGACTTTTATACTTGTGATATAAATATCTACTTTAGGACATTATTTATTAAAAAAAAGAACTCAAGATAACATTCGAATAATTGGAGTGTCAAAGAATAATTTTTTAAGAATGGTATTTCAATTTTTTTTTTATTTAGAAATTTTTTTTAGAATATGTTTTAAAACTTAATTTATAAAAAAAAACAACATTTAATAGCTTTTTGCGTTTAGAGGACTTGAAGATGTGTTTCCAATTTTAAAACCTTGTTTTACTTACTTTTAGATTTGTTTTAAATTTTTTCCGACTTAATTTCTGCAGAAATTCTTGGAATGTTAATAAACTAAAAAAAAAAATATTACACATTCTTATACCAAATGAATTGCACTCTTAGGTAAGATAATATTCCAAACCAATGAACTGTCCCAAGCTATAAGGGTGGTCTTGAAATCTGTCAAACCATAATATGAAAAAAAAAAAAAAATTATACAGGCCCATTTCCCTTTTTCCTGTATTTTATCAGCAACTTCAGCCAATCAAAGAAGATAGAGGTTTTATTTCTGAACACCAGTTTGGTTTAAGAAGCAATAGTACTCGACGATTGATAAAGTGCATCACCAAAGTCATCAGAAATCAATTAAAGAAAGCTCTGCCAATAGTACTTTAAACAATTCTGGAAATTACTATTCAAACTTAAAGAAATTTTTGGGTGGGATACCACAAGGCAGTGTTCTCGGTCCCATTTTGTAACTCCAACAAAAATACGATTGATTGATAAACAAATCTTATAAATACATCTTAACCTTTTCGGACTCGCTTGAATATTATAAGTCCCCTCCATTCTTATACAAACTAATTCGATGAACCCAGGAATTTCTTCATAGTCCAAAATCTTCAAGCCCCAAATCTATTTATTTATAGAAATCTGAAATAATATATTATGTAAAAATTTGTGTATGCAATTTTTCACCCATCATCACTTCCAAAAATAACATATAAATCCGATATAAACATTTTATTATATGAAATAAACTTGTTGTTCTGTCTTCAAGGATTCTTCTTTCATTAACTTGCCCATTAATTTTATGTAATGAATCCCAATCTGTCTCAACGAAAATGACCAGCAATCTGCACAACACAGAGACATTGGAATATTTTTATACAGCACTCCTGGTTCATTATTATACCTTGTCTCCAACTCTACTTTATTCAGCTATTTAACATCTGTGCTTGATTGTAGCACATTCACAATGTAAATAAGCATAAATACAATACAAAAAACAAGAACAGTAACGAATGCGGATGCGGATGTTTCGGTGTCCCCGCGGGTACTAAATCACCAAAGACTGTCATTTTTCTTTTACGCCAATTGCTCCGACGAATGTCCTTCTTTTCTTTTTTGCTTAATATTCCTTCAAATTTTTCCAACTTTACTACATTCACTGCTGTTGTTTTTCTTCATCAAAACACACCAAACCATTTCGCATTCAGGAAGAACAAGGATAACAAAAAAAAAAAAAAAATGGAATTCCAACAATCTACAAATATTCCCATTGCTTCCATCATCAAAGACCATCCGAACCGAGGAAGAAGAATAAGAAGAAGACATTGTCATTTTTACTCAGCAGGAACTCCTTACAAGCATCATCAGTACAAACGATATATCCTTTTCTTGGTGGGTAAACTCTAACTCACCCCATCACTCGCCTTCGCCTGCCTATCAGTCTCTCTCGCATACACAGAATTCCTTTAGTTACCAAAGCCAGAGCCACCCACCCATTCACTCACTCAAAGTGAAGAGAAGACATAACACCGTTACCGTACAACACCAATTGCATTGCATAATTTATTGCCACCTAATATCATCGTCTTAATAATAGAATCCTCGTTATGACTGAATGACCGCAATTATTCCCCCGGGAGGTCTTGAAGTTTTTCTCTTTTTTTATTCCTTTCTTTCCTTTTTGCTTTTTTTTTTCAAGTTCCATAGCTCACTTCTGCTTCTGCTGGGTTTTCTGCATTCTCTATCGGTTCTTCTGTTGTGTGATGCGAGGCTTTTCCGTAGGAAGAAGAATGTCTTCCTTTTTGCTCGGTGTACAAACATCTTCTAAGTACCTCGCGAAGCATCATCAGGGCTTTCCCCAAACCGCTCTTTAGAAATCCTTTTATGCGATATGCAAAATTCATGCTGTGAGCCAGCAAAGACATTGTTGCCGCACTTCTTCCCTTTTCATTGCTTGTGGATGTTGATCTTGATGATGATGGTTTGCTTGAGTAAATGTGAGAGATGGATCCTGGATGTCGTCCTGCGATAGTTGGTGGTAGTGATGGTGTATAGGTAAACTTGTGTTTGGCAGAAGACCGTGTGCTTCTGTCGATTCCCTTGTGTATCGTGTCGTGAACTTACCCAAATATTTCTTCAAAGTGAAGTCAAAAATTTTCCACTCTTAGCTCCAATTCCTGGGTATCTAATGAAATATTGACATATCCTTTTTTTTTTTTTTTTCTTCTTCATATTATCTCATTGAAAGCATCATGTGCGGCGGAAAAAGGACTCGTATTTCGGGTTGAGTTTTATAAGAATGAAAAGAAGGAGGAAGAAGACATTGGATCTCTGGATGTCACAGCTCAGAGCAGAGCTCACAGTGAAAAAGACACGGTGAGTAGCCGCCTGAAGTGTGCAATGAAATGGATATATGCTTTATGTCATAGTGTGTCGAAAAAATGTGCTGCTCCTTTTGTATTCGACTGATATATTATATACAAGGATTCAGAGAGATGAAGATGATGATGAGGTGCGACAAGGACATTTCGTTAAAAATGTATGAGTACACGATGAGGTGTTAAAGCGCTGGCTGGCATGTTTATATGCGTTAGCGATTGGGGGTTCCCGAATTGGCAGATATCTTATTTTTTGACTCAAAAAAAAAAAAAAAAGGAGCAACAAAAAGAGAATAAGACATAAAGAGTTTGAATACAGGAATATAATACACATTCATATGAAGAATTGGAACGGGTGTTAAGGGTATTGATATGACTGCTCTGTTCTTGAATTGCGGTTTTTTTTTTTTTGTTGGGGGTTTATCGATGTCATATTGGGTTTTTTTTTATATTTTGTGAACATTGACTTCAAATTTAATTGCACTCGAGAGAGAATTGGAAAAAGTCGATAAGAATTTTTATAAGGTTTTGTTAAATACCTACTTTAAAGAAGGCAAAAAATGTAAGAAAAAACTGAGAATGTAAGACCACTTTTAAAGCCGTTTATAAAAAAAAAAAAAAAAGAAAAAAACTGGAACCTAGGGTAAGACTTAGAGCCCAAATCAGATTTTTTTATTTTTGTAGAATAACGAGTTAAATTTTTAAAGGCATTTAGAAAGAAATGTAAAAATAAAATAAAATTTGTTTTTAAAATTACTAAAACACCATTTTAAATGGTATTGATGAAGGAATTTTTAGAAAAAAATATTTTGAAAATCCTTTTTTTCTATCATTTTTCCAAGAAATAAAGTTGGTATGTAATTTCTAAGAAAAAATGTATTAAAAAAAAAAAAAATCATTTGTGAAATTCACACGTGCAAAAAAAAAAATCGAAATATATAACTTTTTTTTTCCATCACTTTTTTTATATGACAACATAAAATAAACTTTATACCATCTGAAAGCTTATTGTTTCTATATGTCTCTATACAACATAGACAGGAAGAGCTAGAATTTTTTTAATCCAATTAGTTTTCATAAAAAAAAAGCAAAACAATAATCAATCTCTTTTTTCTTCTAACGCCATTAAATCCATTTTTAAAAAGAGAACCTATAATAAATTTTATATCATTATTATTTCACCTTTTATATGACGTATCAATCAAAAAAAGTAAGGTATTTTTCAAGTTTTTCAATTAAAGATTATTTAACTTGTATAGCACGTACCATTATATGTGACATATCAAATGAAAGGTAATATTATCAGCATGCGTATTAAAGTTAAATAAATTTGTTATGTGCTCTAGATCAAAAGATATAACGTGTTTAAAAAAAGAACATCTTTTCACCGTTATCTCAGAATTTTGAAACATTTTCATTCTGTTAGTAATAGTTCAAATAGCATTTTGAATTTTGCTGATAAGAGCCGCCATTTTTAAAAAAGAAGTAGGTTCCGATTTAATTGTAATCTCCCAATAAATTTCAACACTATATTTATCAATGTAAAACTTTAAAACCGATAGTATGGCTTCTTGAAGATAATAAACGTCAAATATTTGTGTACAATCGCCATAGTTGCCATTGAGTCTACATCTATTATTGTAACAAATGAAACAAAATCCCACATATTTAACATTTTCACATTTCTAATACCTGGTTACTATTTCATAATTAGAAATCAATTGAAACTTCTATTTTGTAGAAATTTCATCTCTGGTATTCAGTACACACAAACACAATAGCGAATCGATTGATGTGCGAATTTGTTAAAATCCTTTCACTGAATTTCAAAAACCCCACTCGAATAAAACATAACAACAACTAACTGACGTCATCGGTATTGTTATTGTCGGGCTTGCGAATTCTCAATTAACTAATTAGTCCCAGAAAAGTATATATCCCCGACATCGCATCTTTCTCTATCCAAACTGTCTGCATTTGATTTGGGCATCCAATTTCATACACAAGTCTTTTATACCACACCCTCCCCCCCCCCCCCGCCTCTTACCAAAAACTTTATTCACGTTTTCTGCGAAAATATCAAAAGTAGGCCAATTTCGCAATCAGTTATGGTAGCCAAATTATTTGCAATTTTCAGAACAATAGGCTGTTGCTATTATAGCGATGGCGTGTAGTCGATGCCTGAACCATTGCACTCTCCTCAAGAACTCCTGCGCTGGCTGGTTGGCTGCAATAGGATGCTCGCTTCTCCTAAAAATATGCAATCCCATCATATTTCAGTGTTTCACTTCAGTGTGATCCATCAGCAAAACATTCTGCCGAATAGAACTTCAAAGTCCGTCCAAAACTATGTCTATGATGTTCCTACATAAATGCAGAAACGTTAGAGCAATTGTGTATGTTGTTTTAGGCAGGACTTAGGGGAAGCGGAGGAAAAGGGGGGTTGAAAATATGTATGTGTGAATGTTTGTATAATGTGATATGAATTTATCCTTCTCCAGTTGTCCGAGAGGATGTCTGACTGTTTATCATAGTGGCTCTTGGCTGTTGCAGATAGATAAAGGATTCATGCAAATTGTTTCGAACAAAGCGGCAAAGTATATGAACAGTGACTGTATACACCCGTTATCCGTTACCCGCTATACCGTTACCACCACTATCGTCGTCATATATATAGCCGCAGTCGCCATATCACCATAACCATCACCAAGACCACCACCACCACGCTACTGCTGCTGTTGCTGCTGCAGTTGGCATGCCATCAAATTCAAAATTAGGTGAAATTAGACATGTGAACAGTGAAACATTGAACAAGGACAACAATGCACGAGATTAGTCCTCTTGGCAATATTTGCAAGAGAGCGCTTCATCACAAATGTTCATCTAAATATTACCTAGTTTATAGAGTCTTAGTTTATTAAAAAATTGCAGCAGCTAAATAATTCGACGGAAATATTATATCCTGGCAAAAATGTCGGAATTTATTTTGCAGCTTGTTGAAATATTTTCAAATAAACTTTTGCAAATAGAAAGTATTTTCGTAGTAATCAAGAGTGCATTTAGCTGGTAAAAAAAAAAACAACATTTCCAATGAAATTTTTTGAAAAGTTAGTTATTTCTCCTAGAAAGTGTTTTTGTCCGAAAATTACTGTGCCCAATACTTTTTTGAACAGTTTTTTGTTTTTGTCCAGAAAGATTTTGATATTTCAAATAAGTATCACCTCAATGAGTTAGAATGCTGAGAATTCTGTTATTTTGAGTTTGGGCCTTACTAAAAGTATAAATTCTATGAATTTTTACTCAAATGCATTAAGAACCTTTTCATAGAAAATGCAAATATTGCTAGTTAAGTTCCATTACTTCCAAAGAAACTATTCAAAACTATTATGTACTACATAAAGCTTCATTGGTCATATTTCATATGTATCGGAGCAATTCGTTGCAATTCCAAATTGGTGAATGAACATTAACAATTTACAATTGTTGTCATGAATTTTCATGTAGGTAATTTAGAAAACGAACTTTAAATTTACATTTAATTTAAGGACCTTGTTTTGTTATTTAAGCCTCAAGGCAACATGGAAAAACATTTTCATTGAATTACTTCACTTAATTAGTAGAGAAACTTTAATTTAAAATTGGAATATTTAATTTAAAAGGTTTAAGTTATTTGGATATTGATGATATTTTTTCTTGAGAAATTATTGATAGGACAAGATAAGGATTCGTTAAAGAATTATGCTTACATTTTTACTTGCGATATATGTACATACTATATATCAAGTTAATTATCAAGTTATGCATTCGTGCCAAAAAAAAAGTTGAGATAACATTTTTCCATGACATTACGATGGTAGAGAATGCCAAAAAAGTGGGTCCCGGAAGTACGTCAGTCTGTCTGTCTGTAAAAGAAGCTTCAGCCTAAACGGATTTACCGATTGATGTCTAATTTGGTATGTAGCGTTATTTGGCAACTGTCCAGAGGAGTTTTTGGACCAAAAATAACGGTACTTCTCATAGACCGATTTTAGTAAAATTGAAATATATCGAAAACGGCGCCAACGATTTTGTTTAAAAAATTCGAATGTTAGTTTAAAGCTAAGGTCTATCTTCTAATTGAAAATCATTATTAACGGTACCTGCCATAGAATCTTTTTTTTTTCAAATCCGATTACCTCCGAAACTGCTTATTCGATTATAACGAAACTTTTTGTGAAGAAGCATTTATATAATTTTAATATAAACCAAAAATAAAATTTTGAAAAAAATAATTTTTGGATTAAAAAAAAAAAATTTTTTTTGAAAAATCAAATTTTCGAAGACGGGACATTGAATTTGTCTGAAATTTTGTTTTAAGATGTTGATTAGTGATTTCTACAAAATGGCTTACCAACTTTATTTTAAAACTTTTTTTCCAAAAAATTATTTATAAAAAATTAGTTTTTTAAAAAACTACTCTAACGATTTTGAATTTTTTTTTCTAAAAGTGCATCTTAATATATCAATCAAAACTGCATACTTGTTTTAGAGGGAAATTAAATTTCAGATTTTATTTTATTTTTTTTAAAAACTAATTTTATTTTTTTTTTCCAAATTTTTATTTAAAAAGTCTTAAAAATTTAAGCAATTTTAACTCTAAGAGCAAGTTCGTCGCACGTGTGCAGTCGTGCATTTTATTTTTTAAAGAATACTAACGAAAGCTTTCATATAATACGAATAGTTGATTTCTTCGGTACTTGTTCATTACTTAAACAATTTAGTAGTTGAGTTTAGTTGAGTAGTTTTTATATTAAAATTTTCAGAATTCTGAGCGCCAATTCCGAGCGATGAAGTGGCCATATACTGAGCGGCTAATTTTTAAACCCTGCAAATGCTAACAATTCGATAAGTATTAGAGAAAATTTCGTTTAAAACAAATGTTGAGGTTGTAATCAAAACCAGCATTACGATGGTGGAAAATTTGTTTCAGAAAATTTTAACGGAATACTGAAAGTTGTGTTTTTATATCTCGCTTAGGACGCACATAGGAGTATTGTCATCAAAAACCTGTTTAAAATGAGTATTCCTATACAAGAAAACACAATATAAACCTAGTTTTTGTTATTTTTATTTTTTTACCAAAAACTAAAAAAATTGATTAATGGCCTGTATTCCGCCTGTCGACATTATTTTTCTCAAATTGTTTTCCTCATCTCTAATACGCAATTCTCAGTTTCTTTTCTCTCTTCCCCAACCTTAATTAAGATCACCCAAAATAAAATACACTAACAAAATCAGTAAATTTAATTTAAAAATATAAAAACGTTGCATAAATTAAGGAGTATTTTCTATCAGAAAGTGAAAAACTAATTGACCCACGATTCTCTAAAGAGCACCTAAGAGCACCCAATTTTTGTTGCATTGTGTTAAAGAATATATAAACTAACTCATAAGTTTCAATTCATCGCAGAATAACGGGGTATACTAAAACAAAATCAATAAAGTTCAAATAATAACTTACCAAAAATATCAAGTTTTTAGATACTTGTTCTAAGCTCGAATTAAAATAGAAAAAACCATATCTAACATTTTCAAGACTTTATAAATATCGTTAATAAATAACTGAAGAAGAATTTTCCATTTAATTTTTTTTTAGATTTCTATCACAACACTTCGATATCGCATATAGAATAACACTTACCAAAATACTTTGAATTCAAATAAAAATGAGGTAGATGTAACAGTTAACTTTGAACTCATTTTTTAATAAGAAACGATCGAAAAACAAAAAAATGAGTGCAGCATATTGACACAGGTTTATTTAGCACCCACTTTGCGAAACTTTTTGGTGTCAAATTTGATTTTCAGAAAATCGACTTATGACCAGGTTTTTACTGCAAATACTCCTATGTGGGACTTGTAGGTACCTCCCATACAAAATGTTCAGGTTAGGTATTGCAAAGTAACGATTTTTGATAGAATTTTGCATACGTACCTATTTTTTTAGACAATTGCAATAAAACTGCTCTTTATTTTTTCTGTGCTCCATTTCATCTCTTCCCGTATATCAACAAAATTTCTTTAATTTCTGTTCTTTTAAGCTGGCTGAACTGCGTGTATGAAGACGATATACAAGAAACTTTTGTACGTGTATATAGTTCTATATTTAAAATCATAAAAAAAGTACTCATACACCGCAGTGACCCGAAGAAAATAAAAACAATAAATAGAATACATTTTTAAATAATTTTTTGACCATGAAAGTCTTTAATATATCTCATTTTTGTAAACCATAAAAAAGTCATAAAACATAAATATAAATAGGAAAATATTATAAATTCAGTATTGATTTTTTAAACTCTCAACAGGAAATAAATACAAGATTTAAATAAATTAATATAACATGAATTTTATAATTCTCAATTATTCCAAAATTAATTCTTAAGAAATTTCCATTGAAGCAATTTAAATGTCAAACTGGAAAATTGCTTGATTTATTTAGAAATTGGAAAACAAGAGTAAAGACGTGGTTTAAGGCAAAATTTCTTAATAACTAGTTTTTGGAAAAATAAAAATGGGTTGGATTTTAATGCAATATGCTTTTGTCGAACAAGAAATTTCATATTGATATTTTCAATAAAAGTTTCCATAAAAGAATTTCATAAAATTAACATTTCTAAGAGTAAAGAGTAAAGTCTTGAAGTACCTACCAAGAAAATACTGTCTAGGGTTTTCTGTTTGATGTTTGAAACTCATTTTTGAGTGAATGAAAAGAACCAGATATTTGAATTCATTCACAAATTCCAGTTAAAACATCTTTCAATGCTGATGGCAGTATTAAACATAGGTAGAATGAAAGACTCTGGTTTCTTTTGACATTTTTTTCTAATTTAATTTGGGAACGGGTCGTTATTCTGTATTCCAAAATTCTGTATGACCAAAATTCTGTATCTGAAGAAAAAATTCTGTATGAACAAAATTCTGCATTCCATTATTCTGCTTTTCTATTATTCTGTGTTTCAAAATTCTGTAAATCCAAAATTCTGTTTTTCAAAATTCTGCAAATCCAATATTCTGCTTTTAAAAATTCTGTAATTCTAAATCTCTACATTAAAAAATGTCTCTCAAGTAAGCAGAGCAAGTACCCCAAAATTATATCATGTGCTCCCCTACTTTTGGAAAAACTTAATGTTCTGCTAACTCGATTTAAAGTTAGCAGAGCAATTACCAGAACATGCCTTAAACTGTTAGTAAAAAATTCGGGTTTGGTATAATATTTAGGTGAAAAACAAAAATTCAAAAAAAAAAAAAAAAAAACATTTTTACAAAAATAATTTTTTATCTTGAATAATTAAGTGCTTAACTAATTTGAGTTAAGTACCCAATTTTTGAAAAAAATTTCCGAGATTTTCCATTAAAAAAAAAATATTTTCATTTTCCATACAAATTCATGTTCTACTAACATGAATTTGTTTTTTTTTTTCAAAAAATTCCACTTTTTCGAAAAAATTGGACATAAATAATTGAATGTTCGACTAATTTGAATAAAGTGCTCCATTTTCCGATGAATTTACCGAGATTTTTCATTAAAAAAAATATTTTCATTTTCCATGTTTTTTTTTAAGTTGATCTTTCTTCGTTATTAAACATAAAACCATTGACACACAATTTATCCTTTCCTTTATTAGGTTTTAATGATTTAATATTTTCCATTTTTCTGAATTAATTTTATATCACGATTAACTCATAACACTTAACTTAAGCTGTCGAACGCAAACTGCTTCAAGGTTCTGCATAGAAAATATAAAAAATCTGTAATCCAAAATTCTATAAATGATAACAGAAAAATTGTTTTGATAATGAAAAAAGTGCGCACTTTTTTCATTATCAAAACAATTTTTCTGTTATCATTTACAAAATTTTGGAGTACAGAATTTTTGGAATACAGAATTTTGAAATCCAGAATTTTGTGTTTACAGAATTTTAGAATACAGAATTATGAATTTACAGAATTTTAAAATACAGAATTTTGTATTTACAGAATTTTAAAATACAGAATTTTGGAATCCAGAATTTTGGAATCCGAATTTTGGCCCATACAGAATTTCGACCCCAACCCATTTAATTTACTTATTTATTAGAAATGGTATTTTTTCAATCACACAATCATCGACCATTTCAATATGGCAACTCTTCTTCGCAGTGTAAGAATTTAGGTATTTCATTCACATACCTAAATACAGAAGAGATATAAACCCAAAATAAAGCCTTGCGGTACTTCGCTATCTTTTAAATACCAAATTAACAAAAATTTTTATTCTAAGAACCGGCAGCATATTTTGGCAGTTTTGTTATAACCGAATAAATGATACACAAAAAAATCATAATAAAATCCCCTGATTTCAAAAATGTGGGTACCAGAAGTATTTTTTTTCAGCTTTCCCCCCGCCAGACTGCTTTAAAGCATTTTGAAGTGCATTTTTCTAATAAAAAACCCAATAACTTATTTTCTGTTAGGTATAACCGTATAATGGTAACAAATTAATATTCTATGTCTATTCCAGATCTAGAAAATAAAAGTTTTAGCCAGCTATTTTTCAGCCTTCCCTCTGTCAGACGCCCTTAAAGGTATCCCAAACAGGTTTTCCCATACAAAAAAACACCTAGTTTCTCTTTTTTTCTTTTAAAAATTGAAATAATATGTATTTTTTTTAAGAGTAACCGTATAATGGTCAAATATTAACATTATACGCTTTTTCCTGATTTAGAAAATGTAAGTTTAAATCAGTTTTTTTTTCAGTCTTTATAATTCCTTTAAAATAAAGAAAAACTCTTAAACATGTTATCAAACACAATCAGATAATGGAAACGATATCTACCTATAATATTGTATTTTAGTGCTTTCTTTGAATTATAAATAAATAAAAAAAAAATAAATGAATAAAAATTCAACAAAAGGGACCAATTCAATTTTTGCTAATAATCTTTATGTAAAACGTGAACAATAACAACAAGACAATTAAAGTCTTATTTTTCTTCTATTTAAATTGTTTGCATATCGAAAGAGCTTAAGGATTTTACAATATTCATTGAAAAAATTCCAAAACGAAAACAAAATTTTCCATGAAACTCTTTCACATACCCACACACTCACAGACAAAACAAACAATTCACAATAATTCCTTATTTGAATTATTCTCGCTGTGTTTTTTTTTTTTTGTAAACTTGTATGTTTTGTATATGTATTATACGACAACCCTTACATCATACTACCAACCTACCCACCCACCAACTTCAACCCCATCTCAACTCATTTCATCTCTCATCGTCATCCTCATCACACACCACCAAGAAGAACCAAACACACTATGTTGTGCTTAAATTATCCTTTTTTTTTCCTTACGAAGTAAACCTTGGCGACGAAAAGTTTCACGTTCGCACCCAGAGATAATTGCAACAAACACCATCATCAACATCAGAAAACGCTCATCATTCACAAAACCAACCAACAACGCCATAAGCATCACAGAAAAGGAGTTTCTTCTTTTTTAAGACGCGCGAGAGAAATAAAAGAACCAAAACAAAAAATAACAAAAAAAAACTTAGAGATCATGTCCTTCCTCATCATTTAGAAGATGTTTGGATATAAAGATAAGGATAAGAAAAAAAAAAAAAAAAAAAAAAAAAAGTGCTATGAAGTTGGAAAACAAAAAAGAAGAAGAATTATAAAACAACAAGGAAGAATAACTGCATACACAAAACTTGAAGATTTCCTTCCGCAATTGAAAGTTATAAGACAAAAAAAAAAGAAAAAACAAGCAATTGTGCATCATGCACCAAACAATATAGAAACTTTTCCCCCCCCCCCCCCCCCCCCCCCCCCACTTTTTCCCTTCATTTGACATTTTTTTTTGTCCAAATAACTAACTTACCTACCCAACATACAAGTAGCGGAGTTAGCAAATAAATCAACCAAAACACCAACAACAACAAAAAAATACCAAAACACAGCTTTAACTCTCCAAAAACTGCGATATACTATAAAAAACAAAGTAGAATTTTTTTTGTCCGCTTCTCTTTGTGTTGTACGAGTTGCTACTACTCCTCATTTGATGCAAAACTACATAAAAAAAATACAAAAAAACCAAAAAGAACGAAAACAGAATGCTTGACGACCCATGAAATGAATGACTAAACAATCCAGAAGCAGGATTTCGAAATAATTAACTCTTGTGGAAACTGCGTGTGAAAAACGGTCAAAAAGTGGAATAGAAACAAAGGATGAAAAAAAAAAAAAACTCACAAAGATGAAGATGAAAATAAAGGACACGATTTTCGAAATGTATGTTATTTTTTTGTTGTTGTTCTCTCTAAACTTCATCAAGTGGAGAATTGCAGAGAAAAGTGGAGACTTTTTTTTTTTTTTTTGCTGAAACTTGACGAAACTTTTCAATATTTTGTCTATACCTGGTCAAAATGTGCCAACAAGCTGTATTTCTGCGCAGTTTTTCCTGAGAGAGTTAGAGAGCGAGAGAAGGACCAAAATGGGATATTATTCATCTTTCGGAGTTTTTCGGAGTTTTGTATGGCAATGCTGTTGAGAATTTTTCTGGTATAATAGGACAACATTTCCAACATTGGGATGGTTTTTCTTAAAACAAAAAAAAAACAAGGCCCACACACGAGTCACGACTGATAAGGATAACAGAGTTTTTGTATAAGAAGAATAGTCCTTTTTGCTCTCTGCACAGATTTTGCAAAGAGAGAGTGGGAGAGTGATTTTCGGAGAGTTAAATTTTTTGATATCTGGGAGATATTTTCTAATGCACAGTGATTTTTTTTGTGTATTTTATTTTTTTTTTGTTGGTTTTTGTTTCGTCTTCTGAACTCCAGGTGGGGTTCGTCCAGTATCCTTCAGTTATCTTCTTTAGTATAACCCGGACTTGAATATGAATCAGATGGTCGGTTCTATATCGCGTTTCGTCTACGTGTACCTACTACCTGTCGGATTATATTGATATGGTGGTATCCTCTTCTGAACAGTGATTAAATACAAAAAAAATTAAAGAAAACAAAACAAAAAAAAAAATAATAATATCCTTTTTAAAAGGATTTTGATTTTGAATAATTTAAATTTCATCAAAAATGTGAATCCTTAAAATAATTATGGATATAATTTCATTGTATACTCTATATACTCCCTCAAGGATGATACCAAACAAAAAAAAACAACATCCTTGTATACAAAAAAAAATTTATAATATCCTTGCATTAAGAAAATAATCATAGTCTAAATGTCCTGTGAAGCGAAAAATAAAATATCCTAAAAATTAAATCGAAAAAAATAAATAAGAAAAAAACGAAAAGATATGGTTGCTTGTGAAGGAATTCGTTTTGGCATTTATCATAGTGTGTTATGAAAGAACCAGGATTTCATGTCCTTTCTCTTGCTAAGGAAATGCCAGAAGTGTGAAGATTTTCTTTCACCCGGTATATTAAATTTTTTCTTCTTTTCTTCTGCTTCCACATCCTTCGGTCTAGTGATTTCGTTCGTTCGTTGGTTCTCGTTCTCGTATACTTTGTAGATTCGTACATACGTTAAATCTCGGTTTTTGGTGCGTGTGGAATTTTGTTTCCAAGGATATCATTATTTTCCCATCAACAAATGACGTCGAAGAAAACACACAACTACAACAAAAAAAGTTGAGAAAAATATTAAAGTTCGTTTCATTTAAAGAAAGAAAAAGTTTATCTTTTTTTTTTGTTATCTCTACTTCAAAGTGTATCCTATTTAGTCCTTATAAACCGCTGACGTAAAACTTTGACAACCCAACAATTTATGACACAACAAAAAAATAAAAGTTGTAATTTTGTTTGAAATTCGACTACAAAAAAAGGAAAATACACACAAAACATATTCCACATAGTCCCCATAAAAAATTCTTCCCTTTCGTCCTTTTTTTTTGTATAGTTCATTTGGTTAATTAGTCATTTTTGTTTTTATCAATTGTGTCTGTGTGTAGGGGGTGTTAATTGAAGGATAACAAATAGTTTGTTTGTTTTGTGAGAAAAATGTAAATTAAAAAAAAAAAAAAAAAATAAATCAAAGGATATGCATTGTTTGTGTGTAAACAGTGTTGATGTTAGTGTTAAATTGCATTCCAATTAAGTTAAATAAATATCAAAATTAAAAAAAAAAAAAGTAGAAAATTGTTATAAAAGTGAATAATAACAACATCAACAAGAAGAATACAAAAAAAAAAAATAAAGTGTATTTACAAATCATTATAAAAAAGCACATGCAAGGGCATTGTAGTAGGTAGAGTTGGTCGAGAGTGTGTTAATGAAGACCTCATCGACATCATCATCAACATGGAGCTACTGGCATGGTTTTCATTGTTCCTATTATCCTTGAAGATGGATTTCACAGCTGCTGTTAAAGATGGTTAGTGTGTTGTTTGTTTTTTTTTTTTCTATATTTCTATTTTCTATATAACCTTTTTTTATATGGTAATGTTTTAATTTAAAAAAAAATATTTAATTAAAAGTAAACAGAAAAAGGAAGCTTACCCCATGCCATTCATTGTTAAAATTAAGTATACACAGAAGGGGGAGATATATTATGAATGTGGAATTATGTTCGTATAAATTCATAAATTGTGTATTTATGGAAATGTCATTTGAAAAATAATAATTAAAATTAAATCTTTTTTTTTTCAAAAAAAAAAAGGAAATAATATTGATGATATGGAATATTATATATAAATTTAGAGATTAAAATGTTTTTAGTAACAGTAATTTTTTTGTTTCCAAAAAAAATGGATTCGATTTATTTACAGAGATAATAGATTGGATTTTTTGCACCTATAGGACTAAATCACGTTTTTACGAATGGATTTTAATATTAATAATTTTGTTATTATTTATACCTTACCATTGTTTATTACTTATTAGGTACATATATCACTAAAAATAACAAAAAAAATAATTTTAAAACATGTATTGCATTTAATTTAATGTATGCAAACATAATCTACCTATTTGCTTAGTTAAAAAAAAAAAAAAAAACTGTTGAATATGAGAAAAAAATAATAATTGAAACACTATTTCCTTTTTATTTGGATTTTTTTTTTTATTTTTTCAATAACTGTTATGTAATTTACAATGTACCTATATGATCAATAATTGATAGGTATTATACCAGTTGTTTTTTTTTTTTTTAGTTTTAAAAGTACATATTTAAATAAAAATAAGATCGCACTTTTGAGCTTAATTCAAAAAAATATTATCATTTTGCAAATCAAATTCATCTTTCTATGAAAAAATTATTTCTATGGAATTATACCTCCATCATGAAGCAAATTGAGTTATACCACTATATATTGAATAAACAAATATTTTTCTGTGTAAGAATGCAATGAATCTAAAAAATGATAATCATTTTTAGCAAAAAAACAAAACCGACTTCCATGGATCAAAACTAGGTTTTATGGTTTTTAACATAGTTCCTATGACTAAAAGTCAGCGAAATTGAAATGGGACCACACTGCAGCCACCAGCTTTCTAATACAAAAAGAATTATGAAAATTGATTCACTCAGTCCAAAGTTATGCGGTAACAAACATAAAAAAAAAAAAAAAAAAAAAAAAATACAGACGAATTGAATACCTCCTCCTTTTTGGAAGTCGGTAAAAAATGGGTTTACACTACAACTGCCTTTTATGCATCAATTTTGCATAATTGTTGTGTTTCTTTATGACAAATTAAACTGAAAAAATGTAAAGCTTGTACACTATGGCGGTTCTTATCCGTGACATGCAATTGGATAGCCACCATCCCGTTGGAAATGATAAGAAACAGTTTCCTTAATTTTGTTTTTTTTTTTAGATTATTATTTGACTTCTTTCCTTTCCCAGATTTAACGTGAAGTTTTGATGTCAAACATTTTCTTTGGTTCTTATAGTTAACTCGTAGATAGAACCAGGAGTTGTAATAGAAATTCACAAAAATTAGAGATTTTTTTTTTGCGGTTGTACTTAATATTAATATTAAGGCCTAAAACTTTTACAGGATTTTTCTCATACAAATTTTTTTTTTTTTTTGAATTAGTCTATTTATTAATAAAAAATTTTTCCTATTGAACATTATAAATTTTAAAACATATTCATAAAATATAAAAATAAACTAATAATGTTCACTCGGGCGTATGAGTAACAAAAAATAAACTTATTGTAAGATGAATTTTTTAGTGGGTCGATCCAAGTACAAGTAAAGGATGTGTGAATATTTTTTTAACAAACACCAAAAAAAGTTAAAAAATAAAATGCACAACTATATCTCCCGAACTTGCTCATAGAGTTCAAGTTGTTAAAATTTTTAAAACTTTTTATAAAAAAAAAAAACATTAACTTTGTTTTGCAAAGGAAAATTAATTTGAGATTGAAAAAAAATATGCAATTTAATTTTTTTTTTTTAAATTAAAAAGAGTTTTTAGAAAAAAAAAGTTTTAAAATCTTCAGGGTAATAAAAAAAATTTATAAATAACTTGTTGGAAAAAAAAAATAGACAAAGTTCGTGTGCCATTTCTTTGCATGTTATTCAACATCTAAGAAAATTTGAATTCTCAAAAAAAAAAAAAAAAAAAAAAAAATCAAATAAATCAATCGAATAAGATTCCATTAAACCATTTCTGTGTTATTTTGAAAATAAGGTGGTACTTTTGCTATGTAGAAAAATATTTTTTGAACCGATTTTAAGGGTACCTGTTACAATAGCTTTTTTTTTTTTTGTATATTTTTGAATTTCTTTTAGGCAATAAGGCCTATCGCAATTTTAGTATAGAAGCGCTAAAGTAATCCTAATATTAAAATAATATTAGATAACAAAATATTAAATAACAAAATTTTTTCTTTAAAAAAAAATTATTTTTATGAAATCAGTTTTTTTTAAATTATTTTTTTAAGTGATCTATATTTTTTTGATAAATAATTTCTAAAAATGTCTTTTTAATGCAAAATTTAAAAGCCATGTTTTATTATTACTCAGTATTTTAATGAGTAAACATGCTTGCTACTCAGTTATGCATTTAATTTTAATGTATTTGTATAAATGGGTCCCACAATTATATCTGTCTGAATGTCTCTATTGTTACAAAATTTTTTTTAAAGGCCAAAATTAACAGTAAATCTTCAAAAAGACTAATTTTCCTTAAGAGTTAACCAATTCAAGGTATCAATATTACAGTTACTTTGATGTGGAAAACGAATAAAAATGTATGATTTTTCTAAAAGTTGATTAAATGCAGATAGCCAATAAAAGTTAGCCGTATCCTGATAGCCTCTTTTATCTCATTAAAAACACTCATGACAATCATTTTACCCACACCTAAATACCTGGAAGACGAGTCCGGAAACACGTTTTTTTTTCTCGAAAACCCAATAGATGTTCTATTTTAAGAAATGTAAAATCTAATACCTATTCACTCTGGTGTATGAGTAATAAAAATAATCATATTGTTTACTGCATTTTTTTACATCCAGATTAATAGATGATGGTCTTTTTTTAACGTCTTATAAATCGATGAACCATGGCAGCCTACACAAAAAAGTGATGCCATTTTCTCCCGTTCCACTCTCGTGGCAAAAATTTCGCGGAAAAAAATTCAATTAAAAATTAAAAATAAACTATTAGAGATACAAAAATCTTCTATAGCTTATTTGAAAGATGATAACCAAATGAAGGATTTTTAAAAATTCCGTCGTTTAATAGGGTAAACAGGGGTAAAAACGGAAAGATGAAATTTGAGCTTAAATCTAAACGCGAAGTTGTAGAGAGTTGATTTTTTTGCTATACATAGATGAGATTAATTTAAGAATTACTACATTTAAGGAAAAATTCTAAGAAAATTTGAAACTAAGCTACAACGTTTTGTTTGAACGTTGTACACGTGTTGGGGCTATTACAAAATGATGATTTTGGGTAAAGGAAATTTCTTTTGACAATTCTAAAGGTGCCAGGTGAAAGATGAGGAAAAAAAATTAGGTGTAAATTTGGTTTTTAGCTTTTTTTTGGAGCGTTCAAAAAATCTCAAACTTATGGGACATGTAGTTTTTGGCCTTATGCATACTTGGAATCGTTTAGTGAGTTTTGACTGAATAACGGAAGAAACAAGTTTTTAAAAAACACGTTTTTTGACCGTTTTTAACCAATTTTCATCGTTTTTTATTTTTATTTTTTTTTTTATTTAATAGATACAGGAATAAAGTATATGGAGTAATCCAAGACCATGACCACGACTAAATGTGTGCAAAGTTTCAATCATTTTCGTAAACACAATTTTGAGATAACGGTAACATAAAATTTTAGAATTCAACAGGTTATAACTTTTGACCAAGAGCAGATAGAAATTTTATTAAACTTTTATGAGCATCCTGATACAATTACCTTTTATTTGGTATATCACACATAATGGTACACTTACTTAAAGCTACACAATGTTAAATCAAGAAACTTGCGAAAAACCTTAAAACACCAGTGGAGATCTGTTGCCCCCCGAACAGCTTGGAAATTCGACATGGTTGACTTTAAAAAATTCTAACTTCTCTTTTAGGCATCTTTGAAATAAGATTGATACGTCATATGAAAGGTGAAATAATAACCTTTCACTTTGTATAAAACTTTGTATAGGTTCTCAAACAAAAAAAATTGATTCCACAGCGTGAGAACATAAAAATAAATGTTTTTTTTTTTGCTTTTTTCAATGAAATTTGATCGAGTTCAAAAAATTCTAGCCAGCGTTACCACTTACAGAAAAAAAGTCGAAGTAGATTTGAAGAAAAAATGGAAGTAGATTGAGAAAAATCGAAGTAGATTTCAAAATATCATTTTTTAATAAAAATCCATCTTAAAAAAAAAATTATTTTCTTAAATTTATTTAAGTTAAATAATTTAATTAGTAAAAACAACTAAAACCAAAAATTTGAATTCCTTCAAACTCTATATTTTCGGTATAAATATTATTTCAATACATTATTTTATAACAATTTTTAGTCAAATATTTGGTTTTCTGCAAAAAGAAGTAGAATTGGCTTATATTTTGATAATTTGAAGTAGATTGTAACAGAGATTTTAAAATGAAGTAGAATTCGTTATTTTCGTGATGGTGCGAAGTAGGAAGTAGATTTGATTTTTTTTTTGAAAAAAAGAAGTAGATCTACTTCAATTGAAGTAAAGTGGTACCACTGATTCTAGCTCTTTTTGTAGATGTCTCATAGACCTGATCGATATATATATTTTGAGCTAAGACAATAAGCTTTCAGATGGTATTTTATAGGTTGTTAGGGAAAAAAATGGAATTAATGACGTGAGAAGATAAAAATTCATGTTTTTTTTTTGATGAAAATGATTTTTTCAATAAATTATTTTTATACTTTTTGCACATTGGTAAAAATTTAAAAATGGTTTTATTCTTAAGAAGAAATTCTTGGCTTTTAAATTGCAAAATTTTTTTTTGTAAGCTTTTAAAATAAAAAAATTAATATAATGAGAAAATATAAAAGGTATTTTTTTTGGCTTTTTCTTGTAAATTATGATTGTTTGAAAAAAATAAATGCTTCAATTGACTAATTTTAAACAAAAGCACACAACCTGTTTTCTGATGACGTTATCACGTAAAATCATCGTCCGTAAACCGGCTTTACAGACAACCTGTTTTTTTTATTATAAAACCTATTCTTTGATTTCAAGCAAACACATATTAATACATAAAAATCTTAAAACGCAAACTTACCTTTCTTTTACTTAAGGCTATATTCTTTAATAACCTTAATATTAGCATAGAAAGTCAGACTTTTGATTTCATACACCAAATTGCCTTGAAGGATATCACTCAAGCGTAATAACTGACCTATGCACTATCCTTTATATACTCCAAAGGGAAGTTTCCAAAAAGCACACACGTGTTGTTGATTGATTTATAAATAAGTTAAACTGCCTAAGGGTTCCTAAGGATATATATCTCAAAATTGCATAAATTATAAATTGCATAATAATCCACACCAAAAGCATATTTATACACAACATATCAAAATTAATCCCCTCTTGTATTACCCAACTAAAACTCTGTTCGAAATAAAAATATCAAATTAAAAAATATTTTAAGAACCTCATAATATTTGCCTTGAGCTAATCTTTAAGGGCTTTGCAGAGGAATCCTTTGAGATACCATTAGTGATGCTTTTAATAATTAAAATATAATGCTTCCCCGAAGCCAGATTATATAAATAGCCCTCCAATAGTGCGTTAATATAAATATTCTCCCCTTTCCTCTTTTTCCTCTCCAATATTTCTGTCATCATACCTTATTTGCGGAAATATTACGCCTACTTCATTAATCTTGACAGCAAATTTTTGTTCCACAACACTCCAACCCAAGGACGACGACTGACAATGACAACACGAAAAAAGGACGAGAGGAGACGCAACGCAATGATGGCAGAAAGGATCCCAATCACCGTGGTTTTGGTGATGGTGGTGGGTTGGTTTGAAGGATAACAACGACTAAAGTCAAACAAAATAATATTTTCTTCACCCCCAGAGAGATTGGATCCTTCAAGTTAATATAATAATTAAAATAAACGTAATGAAGCTACTCAAATGCAATAACCTACGGTTAGATTTCGGTAGGCGAGACAGAGTTACAGAGCAGAAGGACCAGAAGGATCTAGGAGATGAGAGGAGGGGTTATGATTAATTCAACCCATCGTGTATTTTCTAATTACCAACTAATTAATGATTGGATTCTGAATCACGATAACGGTCATTTTATTTCTCCCTACCATTATTACCAGCAGCAGCTTAAATGGGGTATCCTGGATTTCCTTCATCTTCTTGTTTCGCCTTCTCAAATAACCTCTGTGTGCTGTCAAGCATCGGTATTCATCATTAAACTTCCTCTTTCCCAATATGTCCCTGATGTTAATGTTGAAATATATTTTTCTGTGAGAACTTCGTCATCATCAGCAGCAGCAGTGGCAGCGGTAGCAGTAGTGTTCACGTGCCTGTACACGTAATTAATATATCTCAAACTTTTGCGAGCGAGAGTAAAAATATAATAATATAATGCTATTGACTTGGCATTTAAGAATATTAAATATAATTTTTGTCGTCGTCCTGCGAAATGGAAATTTTATAGCATATCGCTGTTGAACAGGAAAAGAAAACTTTTTCTCTGTACAATATTCACACATATTCTGATGTATACCGGCGGCAACGGTGAAAAGGAGGAGGATTATACAAAAATAATGAATCTAAACTTTTTTTGAAAAAAAAAAAAAAAAACAACGTGAGTGAGTATTGAAAAAAGGAATTAATTCATATAAAAATAAAAGTTTTTTTGATGATGTGTATCTTTTCAAGCAATTATCCTAATCTAGATGTTCTAGTATATGGAAAACTTTAAATCAACTCATGCACGAGTTGAAATTAAAAACTTTTTTTTTGTAAGCTAGAACAGGTAGATAGGAAGGTACGCAGATTTGTCAGAATATGGAATTAAATTTGCTATTGAAACTCTTTTCAGTTTTTTGATTTTTTTTGTCATGTTAAAAGTTTTTGTTGAAATTAAAGAGATATAGAATTGGTGTTCATATGTAATTAAAATATAGGAATCTAGTTTTTGTGCCAGTTATTTTAATTATTTTAATGATTTTAATAATTTTGTTTAACAAAGCTGAGTTTAAACGAACAAACTTAAAGAAAAACAGAAATGCTTAACCATGTCTGCCTGTCTATTTTTGGAGTTTTGGGAACTAATTCTGAACGGAAAATTTTTTTACAAAAAAAGAAAAAAAAAAAAAAATTACAAAATTTAGGTTATTACCTAATTAACGGTTAAGATTGGTATTTTCGAAAACGCAAAAATAATCAAATTTTTTGTTTTTTTGTGAGTTAAATTAAAATAAGGTTTGGGACTTGAAAAATTAGGAGTACCTTCATATTTATAAAATAATCATTTTTATCAAAAAAAAAAAAAAAAAAAAAACCGTTTTTACGGTTTTTTCATAGTTTTTATAGCCAGAACTGAATAAAATTGAAATGGAACCACATTGCAGGCACCAGATTTTCAATACAAAAAGTATTATCAAAATTGGTTTACTCAGTCCAAAGATATGAGGTAACAAACATAAAAAAATAAATTGCACGACTGGGGTCGCACGTACTTGCTCTTATGCTTAAAGTAACTATAATGTTAAAGCTTTTTATTCAAGAAATTTAAAATTTGATATTTTGAAGAAATTTCATAAGTAGTATAAAAAAATTAAATCTGTTTTTATAATTAATAAAACTCCGTTTTAAAATATCTTAAAAAAAAAAAACAAATATGCCATTTTATTTCTCGTATAAAAAGGTATTTTTAGAAAAAAAATTTTGAAAATTGTAGGAGCCGTTTTTTAAAAAAATAATGTTTTATATATAAAATTTTTTTAAACATTTTTCAAAAAAAAAGTTGGTATGCCATTTTGAAGAAATAATTAATTTACACATAAAAACTAAATTTCAAAATTTTTCATTGATCCGTTTTCAAAAAATTGATTTTTCAAAAAAAAAATTTTGAAATATTTTTTAAAAAACCAAAAATGCGTTTTTTGAAAATTTTCTAAAATTTTAATATTATCTTTACTTACACACTTTTGTATAAAAATTTTCATTTAAATCGGGTTAATTTTGTACGAGATATTCAGAAAAGAAAAAAAAAACCGTTCTATGACAGGTACCGTTAATAACGGTACAAAAAATGTTTTTTTATTTAAAAAGTTGGCCCTGTGTGTAGTACTACACACAAAAATTTTAATCAAAATCGGTAGAGCCGTTTTTGAAAAAAATTACCTTTTCTATTTCCGTTATATGGCAGGTACCGTTAGTTTTGGTCATAAAAAAAAAATTTCAATTTCCCCTCTAAGGAATCACCAAAAACTGCTAACTACCAAGTTTGAAGAAAATTACTCGTTTAGGCTGCAGCTCCAGATAGAGACAGACACACAGACAGACAGACAGACAGACAGAATTGCCGGACCCACTTTTTTGGCATTCTCCATCATCGTAATGTCATGTAAAATTGTTATCTCGAGTTCGATTTTTTTTACGAATCCTAAACTTGCCCTATAGTACCTATATCGCAAGTAAAAAATCAGACGAATTGAATACCTCCTCCTATAAATGTAGATTAGTGTACACAGGAAATTAGTTCCATAGAGGACAAATAAAATTAATTTTTATTAACCTTCGATGGTATTCAATGTTATTCCATACAATTTACATTCAAATGTTAAATTTTAGTAAAAAAGTAACGCATACGCCCTAGTGTTCGATAATTTTCTGTAAAATTTAATGCATTTTTGGTATACAAAGATGCAGCCAATAAATTAAGCGATTTGAATAAAACTTGGTTGTTAAGAGTTTTTAGCGATTTTTTGACTAAAATTGAAGGAACTTGGAATATAACCAAAACGGAAAAGGTTTTTTTTTTTCTCAAAAACGGTTCTAACGATTTTTATTAAAAAATACGTGTATTGTTCAAAATAAATTTCTTCTTCTGTTATTAGAAAAAAAAAAAATTTTAACCATAAAACCCTGTTTTCTTGATTTTGGTAAAAACAACTCTTCAAAAAACTTGGGTAGTGTAGTAACTAAAAATAAATTTCAAAATAGAGTTATTATATTTATAAAAAAAACTGAACTTTTAACGGAGCAATGAGTTTTAATGAAGCTTGGTTTTTATACCTGGATCAATATTATCTTTTGAATGATATACCAAATTTTGTTTCAATATTTTTGAACATTAAAAAAAAAAAACTTAAAAAACTGCTTTTTGAAATATATTTCTCTAAAAATTTTTTGAGATGTAAGAAATAAAAACTTCGTTTAGATGTCAAAAAAAAGAAAGAAGATGAACATATTTGTTATTTCAAAATAGCTTTGCTTTGTTCTTATTTAGGTAATTTATTACTCTGGTTAACAAAATTAATTTTTTTTTTTTGTTGCCGAAACAAAAATATACTTTTCTGAAAGTGAAAAAAACATAATCAGCTGCCGTTTTTGAAATATTACTGTTAGAAAATGCAGTACTTCGGACCTTATTTTTTTATATAAGGAAAATTGTCTGAGCAAATTTAGTAACGGTTTTTATAAGAACTATTTTCCACCTTTTAAAATCTGTTAAAATTTTTCCGATGTCTTTTTTACTGCTCGAGATATCCTCAGTTGTTTGGTATTTTTATAAATTTTATAGCGTCATTATCTCCTTTATGATATATGAAGCCAAACCCACTTAATTGTTTCTGACTTCGGATTCGAGTTCAGCACACCGAAAACCTTCAGAAAAGTATATATTTGTTTTGGCAACAAAACCCTTGTAAACCAGTGTTATAATTGTTAAGTACAATAATTGTTGAGAACAATAACAGTAAGTACCTGCGACCCAGTAGTGCATTAAATTTTCTTCTGTATTTTGTTTATTTTTTAAAAGAAACAACAATTGAATAGTTGATTTTCGTACATAAAATAAAAAAAAAAAATTTAAATGAATGTCTTTTAATAAAAACAGCAGAAATCATGCAGCAAATCATGATTTTGTTGTTTTGTTTTTATTTTGAAATCGAAAATACAATAATTGAATGTATCAATAAAATACCAATTAACTTGAAAATGATTTTTTAAAAAGGGCATTTCAAAGAAAACGATTGATGTTTTATTTTTCTGTTCATTTAAATTACTGTCATAATTGATTGTGAGATATGAACCTTGACAATTTTTTGTTATATTTATATTTTTATCACAAAATGTCAATTTTTCAGGAAGCGTTATTAAATAATTGAGTATTATTTTCGATTAAAGAATGTTTAAACATTTAAAATTTGATCTTTTTTCAAAAAATTCTTCTAGATCTTTTTTTTAATATGTCAATTGACCAAATGTTGGCAAAAAAAAAATATTAAACCAAAATAACGATTTTTTAAAATACTACACGAGTTTCAAAAATACTCAATATTAATGTCAAATGGAAAGTGAATATTTTTTTTACTGAAGAAAAACCTTATTTTCACAATTCAATCGATATCCCTAAACAAAGAAGTCTTCAACGAACCTCTTGTTTCTCAAACATTTCAAGGACATCAGAAAATCAAATAAATTGGTTAAATTTTTTTGAGAAACAAAGAAATTTCGAAAACTCAAAAGAATACTTGGTTGATTCTGATGTAAAATCATTGTTAATTGTGGTTTGTTTTGATGAACCGAACCATTGAATATAAGATTAAGTAGAAGCTGATTTAGATTATAAAATTAATAAAATCTTATAAAATTAATAAATCCTACTCTGTGCTTTTAATCTTTGTCTATCGAACTTCTTGTGTGTGAACTGTGAACGCTAATAAAACCACAAGGCAGTCATTTAAGTCCTTTATTTTTTTAAAATTTTAATCATTACATAATAACATACTTTCAATCTTCAAATATTCAAACGATGAATCATCTATGTCATGAGAAACATTTTTGAAGTGAAAACTTCTTTAGTATCGTAGTGATTTGAAACAAGATGAAACGAAAACGCGACACGAACATTCAACTTTTTATAACTTTTTTGTTTTAATAGATAGATGAATGAAATTTGTACTGCAGACAGGTAATTAAAGAAATTATAATATTATATAGTTAAAATTCTGAGATAACGGTAAAAAGATGTTCTTTTCCTACACACGTTATATCTTTTGATCTAGTGCACATACAAATGTTTTAACTTTAATACACATGCTGATAACATAACCTTTTATTTGATATATCACACATAGCGGTACGTGCTCTACAAGTTACACAATCTTAAATTGAAAAAAATTGACACCTGTGGAGATCTGTTGCCGATGACCAGCCAAAAGTGTAGGAATTACCGTAATCTCAGTCTGGAAATTCGACATGGTTGACTTTAAAAAATTCTAACTTCTCTTGTAGGCATCTTTGAGATTTATACGTCATATGAAAGGTGAAACAAAAAGCTTTCACATGGTATACAATTTTATAGGTTGTTAAACAAAAAAATGAATTATTAATAGCATAAGAACATAAAAATAAATGTTTTTTTTTGATGGAAATTGATCGAGTTCAAAAAATTCTAGCTTTTTTTTTTAGATGTCTCATAGTTCTGATTAATATATATATTTTGAGCTAAGACAATAAGCTTTCAAATGATTTAAAATATAGGTTGTCATATAAAAAACATGGATTTGAAGGCTATAGAATAAAAATAGCTAGATTTTTTCTTTTTTTTTTTTTTTTGCAATAAAAATGATGCTTTAAGGTTTCACTTTCTACCACGTGTGAATTGCACACATGATTTTTTTTTTTTTAATTTAACATTCATGTTGAGTTTTTAACATATGTAATTTCTGGAAAACAATTCTAAAATGAAGGACTTTTGGCAACCATCTTGTCAAATGAATCGTTTATTTCAGAAACGACATAAGTCCATGAGCATAAACTTTTCAGGAGCAACAAAAAACTGTTTTTTACTTAAAATTCCACAACACTTCAAATTTAGAGTATGCCGAGTTATAATCTAGCCTAAGATGCATTTAGAAACCTTTAAAATATAAACTTTTTTTTAGGTCTTTGCGGGTTTTTAAGCCTTTAAAGTCGGTGGACTTATGTCGTTTCTGAAATAAACGAAATTTTTGTGGTAAAACTTTTGTTTTTATTTAGCTATAGTTTTTGAACCCTACTTTCGATTTTAATAAATTAAATAGCATTAATAGTAGATAGAGTAAATCTTTACCTTTTTATAGATGTATAACTTAAAGGCTTGCGTGTCATGATGTTTGCCAAAAAAATTTAAAACTGATAAAATGTCATATTATTCAATAGTTAAAAATGCTGCCACCACTAGAAATCTGGCTATAACTTTTGAATCCTGAGTACAATTTTAAAGAATTTAATAGATATAGATAGAGTAATTCTTTACCTTTTTATAGATATATAACAAAAGGGGGTGCGTGTCAAGATTGCTGCCAAAATAATTTAAAACTGGTAAAAAGTCATGTAATTAACAGTCAAAAATGTTGTCACCGGGTGAAAATTTTCCAAATATTCTGAATCCTTTTCTTTCAGTATTCGTATTTTGGGGGGTCTGACATACTTAATTTTTTTTTTCAGAAGATGAATAACTATACATAAATGAGAAATTTCCAAAAAAAAAATTTTTGGAAAAAGTGGACTTATGCTGTTTCTGAAATAAACGATTCAAATGTAAAAAATAATAATTTGTAGGTATACATATTCTTCTTCGGTAAAAAAATACCTGTTATTTGTCAGAAATATTGCATATTCCTAAATATTTTGAAAATATTTGAAAATATTTGATAAATGTTTAATCAAGATATGTTTATTAAAAATAATAATAATTTTTATAAAAAAAAAAAACAAAAAAAACCGAACTTCAGGACTTTTCACATACTGTAAACTACCCCAATACCAACCTATTTAAAAAAAAAAATAATTTTGGCACTACATGTCAAACATGCATGAAGGTGCAAGTATTAGTGACACCTCTCAACCATTTTTGTGTTCGTGTAATTAATTTTGCAAGAATTTAAGTAACCAACAATTTAACACCGGGTCCGAACGAGGCTGGACTTTTTTAGGACAATGATACAATTGGAGAAATCAATACCTTGCAAAAAGTACTATCGTTAAAAAAATGTATTTCAATTTTAGGTTAAGGAGACTGCGGGAATCGAACCCAGGCCTCTGGTGTCAAAGTCCAACGCACTAACCTACACACAATACCCACTTTTATACCAAAAATCAGGAAAAAAAATTTACTGAGCTTTAGTTTTTAACTGAATACATGTTTCGAATTATTTGTATTTTGATTTAAATTTTTTTTTATATATATATTCATAGGCTGGAATATTCATAATATATCGATTTGGAACCGCTTCTTTTATTTTTTTTACTTTAAATAACTAAAATTCATTAATTTTCTCTTTACAAAGCAATTATTATTAAAGTAGCTATTTTTTTTTGCAATTACATGACACTCAAATAATTACGAAAAAGTATAACATGTATAACCGCTATTAATATTTTAAAAAAATAGCTATTTGTTTATCTTTATTGTTGGCATTTGCAATAATTTAAAATAACTTAAAATTACACATTTTGTACAAAAAAAAAAAACCCACATAAATGCCGATCCTTTTTCATTGAAACCCATTAAATAAATTGCTATAGAATATACATTCACAAAATTAAAAAAAAATTACATAACATACTCTTACACACACTCTATCTACGACCAAAGTAACATTTTAAACAAACACAAAAAAAAAACCTCGACAAATTATTGACAAAATATGTGCAAATTATATCGTTGTCATTATTCATACAAATAATTCCAATTTCTACACATAAAATTCCAATTAAATTCCGTCATTAATATTACCAAAATACCTACAATAAAAAAAAAAAAAAAATAAATAAAATGGTTGGTATTAAATTGTTTGTCATTCTGTTAAATGGCAATAATTAAAAACACCAAACGATAAGTAAAACAAATTACTTAAATTTTCAAAATCGCTTTCATTTTGAATGACAAAAAAAAATGAAATAATAAACTCTATAGTCCGTTACCATCATCATCACAAATCTACAGGCAGAGAAAGAAAGAGAAAGAGGTCCTTCTTAGCGAGATTATATCCATGGATAAGAAGGACAAAACCGATTTCTGAGCTCACATAAAAATCTTCTTTTAAACAAAAACAAAACAAAGAAGAATAAAAAATACAAAACTCACTTCAGGATAATAAAGCAACGAAATATAATATTCAAGGATCATCCTTTTGCTTTTGAGACTATATACAACTACCAACTTATTTCTAAATAATCTTACACCATTTCTGTCCTCTTGCAGTTTTACCTATTTTCTGCTGTTGGCGATGATGGGAAATGATATAGCCATGACAACGACAAGAAGAAGAAAACGAAGACGATGATGACGATAGCAAAGCGAGGACGACAACGGACGGCATAATTAAATCGTCCTTACGCTTTATTTAATTTTAAAAAGAAAATTTCACGGTTTTGCACTTTTATGACGGTCATTCGTCACTCTGCCTAATTTGATCTCAAGAAATATAATAAATAGAGACGAAACGATGGTTTATGTCTCGCCTCTTCATCGCCACCAACCACCCGACTAAATAGTGCTGGCTGTGATAAAGCTGTCCTTCTTAGGACCTCTATTAGATTAACTTTTACCATAGAAAAGGTGCTCTATTTATAAATAATTTTACGAAGTGGCCTTTTGAAGACTTAACCTTTAACCTTAAGGAAATGATGAAAACTTCAATGTAATAAATTCACGCGGAACTACAATAAATTGAATGATGTATTTTTTTCAGTTTTTTTGCATTTTTATGATGATATTTTAATATTGAGTTTTGTTTTAAATCATATTTTTGGTTTCCGTAGACTCCAGTTATTACCTAAGACCCTTGGTTTATCATTTTTTAAAGCATTTTGGAAAACTTCCAGGCCAGCCTTCTGGAAAGGTTATGGTCGCAGTTAAATCTTCTAACACTTATTGATTTATTAAAAGGATGTAGTGCAAACATCTAGGTGATCACTTTTCTGATGAACTGTATCAGTGTCATTCTTTAAGGTATAAACTTGAGAAAGTGAAATTATCCCTGCATTACTTTTTACTTTCAATAAAAAATGTAGGTACTGGTAGGTACCTATGTCAAGTTTAGGCTTCGAGAAAATTAAAAAAAGAACTGGAGAAAATTTTTGAAATAAATAAAATTATATGTATTTTGGACCCTTATTAATGGTTTTATTGATATCTGACTTTCTCGTAAACTACAAGACCAATTTCAATGAAATTTTTTGTATATATTTAAGTAGCTTTGCGAAATTAAAAAAAAAAAATCATGTGTGCAATTCACACGTGGTTGAGGTACTACACGAGTACCTAAAAAATCATTAAAAAAAATCGAAAAAATATAACTTTTTTTTATTCCATCACTTTTGTTATATGACAACCTACAATAAATTTTATACCATCTGAAAGCTTATTGTTTCAGCTCAAAATATTTATATCGACCATGTCTATACAACATCTACAAAAAGAGCTGGAATTTTTTTAACCCAATTAGTTTTCATAAAAAAGCAAAACAATCAATCTCTTTTCTCTTTTATTAAATCCATTTTTTAAAAGACAACCTATAATAATTTTTTTATAATTATTATTTCACCTTTTATATGATGCTTCAATCATATTTCTACCATGCCTACAAAAAAAGTAAGAATTTTTTAAAGCCGACCATGTCGAAATTTCAAACTGAGATTACGATACTTCCTCTACTGCTGGCTGGTCATCGGCAACAAATCATCACAGGTGTTTTGAGGTATTTTTCAAGTTTTTTTTCAATTAAATATTATATAACTTGTAGAGCACGTACCGTTATGTGTGATATATTAAATGAAAGGTAATATTATCAGGATGCGTATTTAAGTTCAACACATTTGTTATGTGCTCTAGATCAAAAGATATAACGTGTTTAGAAATAGAACATCTTTTCACCGTTATCTCAGAATTTTGAATATGAAATTAATTGAAATTTTGCACAATCATAATTTATTTAATTATATAACAACTTTATAAATTTCATTCATCTATCTATTAAAACAAAAAAGTTATGATCAATTGTTTTTTCGTGTCGCTTTTTCGTTTCATCTTGTTTCAAATCACTACGATACTAAAGAAGTTTTCACTTCAAAAATCATTTTTGGATTTAAAAAAAAGTTGTTTTTTTTTTTAGAAAAATCAATTTTTTGAAAATTCGGCCCAGTTAATTGTACTGTAACTCTGTTTTTATGCTAAGAACTGTTTTTATGTCATACCAGACTTGTTTTGAAATATGTTTGATATTTAAAACAAAAACTTATTTTGAAAAAAAAACTTTTTAAATTAAAATAAAACAACTCTTACTATTTTTAAAGTTCTTTACACAAAAGAGCATGTACGTGCGACCCAGTAGTGATTTTTATTTTTATTCATTTTTAAAGCACAAAAAGATTAACATTTCTTAACTATCACTTCCATATTTATTTTTTGTTTCAATAGATAGATGAATGAAATTTATACTGTAGATAGGCAATTAAATAAACTGTAATTTTGCAAAATTTCAATTAATTTTATATTAAATATCCTGAGATAACCGTAAAAAGATGTTCTTTTCCTAAACACGTTATATCTTTTGATCTAGAGCACATAAACATTTTATTTGACTTAAATACACATGCTGATAATGATAATAGTACCTTTCATTTCACATAACGGTAAGTGCCCAACAAGTTACACAATCTTAAATTTGAAAAATATCTCAAAACACCAGTGGAGATCTGTGTTGCCGATGACCAGCCACCATTGTAGGAAGTATCGTAATCTCAGTTTGAAATTTCTACATATTTGGCTTTAAAAAATTCTTCCTTTTTTTGTAGGCATAGTAGAAATATGATTGATACGTCATATAAAAGGTGAAATAAGCTTTCAGATGATATAAAATTTATCATAGGTTTTGAGGTGAAAGAAAGCTCCAAGGTTACCATCAACAATATACAAAATATAAAAAAAATATATTTAATGGTGTTTGAAGAGAAATAAAATGCACGCCTGGGTCGCACGTACTTGCTCTTGTAGTTCAAAGTATCTTTATCTTAAATATCTATTGAAAATTAAAGATTTTTAGTGTCGAGAAAAAAAATTTAAAAAAAATCGAAAGTTAAAAAAAATCCAAAATTAAAAAAAAAAAAATTTTTTCAAAAACTTTTTTTTTAATTTTTTTTACATTTTACATTTCAAAGTGATGTCTTAAAATTTTGAATAAAATTGACTTGTGCTTTGATCAAATATATGAACTTAAAAAATGTCAATTTTTGAAAAACGGCAACGCCATATTTCCGTTCTCCGAATTTTTCGAGAAAAACTAAAAACGCAGTTTTGTTAGAATCAATAAGAGTATAACGTACACCAAATTTAATCAAAATCGTTAGAGCCGTTTTCGAGAAAATTGCAATACTTCGAAAATGGTATATGGGAGGTATGCGTTAAAAAAGAGATATTTAAAAACTAAAAAAATTGGACCTAGGGTATTACGCAAAAATCATCTGTACCAAGTTTCAAGTAAATCCATCCATCCATCCGTTCAGGCCCTAGCTCGATGTACAGATGGACGCACAGACGCACAGACCGACGGACGGCATGACGAAAACCACTTTTTTGATCTTCTCCATCATCGTAATGTTGGTTTTGATTAAAACCTCGAATTTTTTTTCTACACGAAACCAATACCTGCCCTATAGAGCAAGTAAAAAGATTGATTTTTTTGCTTTTTTGATGAAAAGTGATTGGGTTAAAAAAATTGTAGCTCTTTTTTTTAGACATGGTCGATATAAATATTTTAAATTTTTTAACACACATGGATTTTAAGATTTTTTTTTTGCAGGAACAATGATTTTTTAAGATTTCACTTCTACCACTTGTGAATTGCACACATGATTTTTTTTTTTTTTATTTAATATCAAATTATATCGCAGAGTTACAAAGTCTATTTCGCAAGAAGAGCAAACTTTCTTTCACACTTACACATAATTCTCCCTTAAACCTTAACAAACGAACAAAAAACATTCCGCCGTTGTTCAGGAAATGACTTGTCAGTATTATGTTTCGTATAGAAAATCTCTATTAAGTCTAAAAAAAAAAAAAAATGTCAATAGCAGTTTTTCTTTCCTTTATTATATTTTGGAGCGCTTTCTTCTGATAAAAAATTCACTTAAAATTAATACAGTCATGCCCTATCCAGCAACCAAATACAAAATCCTTAACTTTATATAAGTATAAGGTAGGTATACTTTTATATAGCGTATATAAAAACATAACCAAGAATGAAAAAAAAATTACACATTTAGGCCCCCAAAGGACACTCAATCTTAATGACCCATAACTGAACACACACTGTGCGTCGTTCTTGTTGTTGTTAATCTAAATTGACAGAAACAAAATCTTTTAATACAAGTTCTTATAGACAAAAAGGACAACCAACAAAAAAAAAAAAATACCAGCAGAGGGATAGAAAATAGAACACACAACCAAAGCAGCTGGCTGATAGTATAGCGACCGGCGGCGAATGAGGAAACAACGACCGACGACGACGGCGAATACCCCCATAATTAAGGTTTTACCTACCTCGAAAGCCCGATTGACGATAAATTTCATTTAAGTGCCAGGGTGTTAATTTTATTCACAATGCGGGAGTGTAAACAAATTGTCTCAAATTAATATCTATATATACACAAATGCAAAACTGACTATACGAAACACACAAAAGTGTATAGAGATACAAGTGTGTCTATAAAATCAGGACTTTATCGTTAATTTTCTTTTTTATGTATATAAAAAATAATTGCAAACAGGATTTTGCAAAAGAACAGCAAAAAAAAAAAAGAAAAGAAATTAACAATATGGAAGGAAGTTGAAATAAAATTATAAGGACGAATATACTAGGGAGTAATAAAGACAAAGAGTGTGGTTATGTAATTAAAGTTCATCGCTTAAGTTTATAGCTACACATTTGTTGTTGTATGTTTGGAGGGAAAATGCGGGTCAAGGATGTTGATGTCCCAGTGTGTCATTAAACTCCTCAAGAAATTAAATAAAAATTTGCTTAGAATTATATTCCAAGTCATTTATGTTAAAAGTTTGTAAACTTTAATTGTATAAACAAAAATGAAAAAATTAAGTAAATTTAAATGACTTAAAATTGAGAAAATTTTCAAAAAGCACATTTTTGAATTTTTAAAAAATGTTAAAGTTTTTTTTTTTCAAGTGTAAAATTCTTTAGTATCGTAGTGATTTGAAACAAGTTAAAACGAAAAAACGACACGAAAAATCAATTGATCATAACTTTTTTGTTCCAATAGATAGATGAATGAAATTAATACAGTAGATAGATAATTAAATAAATTATGATTGTGCAAAATTTTAATTAATTTCATATTCAAAATTCTGAGATAACGGTGAAAAGATGTTCTTTTTCTAAACACATTATATCTTTTGATCTAGAGCACATAACAAATTTATTTAACTTTAATACGCATGCTGATAATATAACCTTTCATTTAATATATCCCACATAACGGTACGTGCTCTACAAGTTATATAATCTTTAATTGAAAAAACTTGAAAAATACCTCAAAACACCTGTGAAGATTTGTTGCCAGCAGTAGAGGAAGTACCGTAATCTCAGTTTGAAATTTCTACATAGTTTTTTTTTTTTTTTTTATAATCTGCCCAAAACCCCTTTAGTGCGTTAAAGGGGTTTTGGGTACCCTTAATATGTATCAACACAGTGCGAGCTTTAGGAAAAGAGGGAGGGGTTTATAAGGAGAAACCGATGCACATTAGTTTTAAAGTTCTAGACATTAAAATGGGAGGGAAAAACTGAGCCGGGTAATGCATTCCACATTCTCGTAGTGCGACTAAAGAAAGAATCTCTGTATTTGACGGTACGTCCGAAATTGGGCTCAAGTGTAAACTGATGGACATTCCTTGAAGTACGAGTATCACGGTTTAATTGTTTAAGGGGAGGAATGCAGCTAGCTATTTCATTAGAACATTTTTTAAAAAAGTACCTATAAAATAAGGACAGGCTTTAAAATATTCTTACTTTTTTTGTAGGCATGGTAGAAATATGATTGATACGTCAAATAAAAGGTGAAATAATAATGATATAAAATTCATTATAGGTTCTTTTAAATAATAAATTTAACGGCGTTAGAAGATAAAAAGAGATTGATTTTTTTTGCTTTTTTTTGAAAAAAATGGGTTAAAAAAATTCTAGCTCTTTTTGTAGATGTTGTATAGACATGGTCGATATAAAGCTGAAACAATAAGCTTTCAGATGGTATAAAATTTATTGTAGGTAGTCATATAAAAAAAGTGATGGAATAAAAAAAAGTTATATTTTTTTCGATTTTTTTTAAAATGATTTTTAAGGTTTCACTTCAACCACGTGTGAATTGCCAAGAAATATTTTACAATTTTAAGTGTTAGGTAATATTGTGATGATGAAGAAAACTTATACATATCGTCGCCGTAAAGCAAAATAATTGTTCTAAGTCACAAAAAGCAAATTTTACAAGTGACGATTTTTAAGTTTCAAATTGGTCTAAAGCGACAATTTTCTGCTCGTTTGCCATTCAATTTATGTTTTTTATAAAGTTTGTTCTTTTCTCTTGAATAAAATATATAAGTTTACCTCATTAATAGGTGCATACTATTTTTAAATATTTTTTAAAACTAAAAACAAAAAATTGGACATAGAACAACTCCATTCCAATACAAGTACGTTTTTTTGCTTAAATAAAAAGTGGACTTTGAACAAAATATGATGGGACTTAGAACAATCAAGAATACTAGGGCTCGTTTTCAAAAGGCTACTTCCCTGCTTTTATTGTTCTATGTCCCATTAAATTATATTATCTGCGGAATGAAGTTTTATTGACAAAAACCGTTTTTAAATTCGGAAAGAGCACCCGCAAATTAAAACTGCATCATTAACTAATTTTCGGTAAAAACTGGATTTAGAACAATTTTGCTTTACGAAAGCAATTCTGAATTTTGAGGTCGATAAAGGGGTGCATTAAGCTTATTGTAAAAGATTTGCAGCTTAACACATCAAAGATTAAATCAGTCATCTTTGTTTATCTTCTTTGTCATTATAATAATATCGAAGAAGAAATGTATTGAAACAAAAAAAAAAAGAGTGTGTGTACACATGTACACGCGACTGAAGTTATACTTCTCATTCAGTATATGTAAATGAATTTCATTTGATATTTTTAATTTCTATTATGAAGTAATTAATCCACACTTAGTTTTTTATACATTTTTATCAAGTGAACAATAAATTAATTCTTTCATCCTCCTTGCGTCCATGTAGTTTTCAATTTACTCTGTGAAATTTACTCATGTTGTGCGGTTCAGAACGTACGGTATATGGTTAACAAAAGTAAATGAATTGCGCATAAAATGTGCGATATGGTAATTTTATAAGAATATAACAGATAATTTTTCGTGATCTTTTTTCTTTGTTTTTTTAATAGTAAATATATTTCTATTTTTTTAGTAAAATATTTTTTTTTTTATCATAAAAAAAAATTCCGGTACAATCCGGTTTTTCGACTTTTTTCAAAATTCCGAGAAAATCGCCTTTGAAAGTTGGGGTAAATTTTTTTTTTTTCGAAAAATCCCCGAATCTTTGAACGCTCCTGGAAGCTAAACCGCTTGATACGCCATAGTGACCTTCAAATTAAAAAAAAAAAAAACGTTCTTAAATTTAATATTATGTTTACTAACAAAATCCTTTTTTTTTTTGTAGGAGTAAATAAGTCTATTGATTTTTCGAAAAAAAAAATCTTTTTTGTTTTTACCACATTATAAATTGATATTGGATTTAAAAAAATTTAGGACTATTTCGCGGTATTCTATGTTTGCAGAGGGGTTGGAAACACATTTTTCCAATTTGTATGTAGGAATATAACCATTCTTTTTATGTAAAAATTTATACCAGAAGTTATAAGAAAGATATTTTTACGTAGAGTATTTTCAAACCGTCCAAAAATCAAATTTGATCTTGTCAAATTGACGTATTTTAGGTTGTGTCATATAGATAGGGAACAACCAAAATATTCTTACATCATCACAATAAAAAATAAAATGCACAAACCTGCTCGTAGAGTTCAGGTTGTTTAAAATTTTAAGACTTTAACCCCCTTATTTATAAACTTTGTATAACTTTATACAACTGTTAAAATTTTAAAAATATGATCAAAAACCTTGTTTATTGTTGTCTTATAGCTGTCAAACTTATGCAAAAGAGTAGATTGTCTTAACCGCGAATAATGTGGTATGCAGTTTTATTTGATATATTGAGAAGCATTTTTAGAAAAAAAAAATGTCAAAATCGTTAGAGCCGTTTTTTTAAAAAACTAATTTTCTATAAATAATTTTTTGGAAAAAAAAGATTTAAAATAAAATTCGTATGCCATTTTGTAGAAATCATAAATCATAAACATTCAAAAAAAAAACTCAATGTCCCGTTTTCGAAAATTTAATTTTTAAAAATTCAAAAATTATTTAATTATTAGATTATATAAAACTCTATAAAAAAAGTCTTAATCAAAATAAAAAATTTTTTTAGTAAAAATATTCTGTATTTTCCCACTTAAGCCATTATGGCTTTCTTAAAAACGGAAAAATAAACAATGATGCACTTCAATGATAGCTATAATAGCTGCCTCCTTAGGATGATAGAGAGATAGTGTTAGATAACAGTTAATTAGTTAGAAAAAATCAATGCAAGTGATTCTCGGAAGAATTTTCGTCTATAAATTAAATTTTCAGGTAACTGTATTTATGCTTTTTAATAATTTCTAGAACCAGGACACGGCCAAAATAAATATTGATATTTTCAGTGTGAAAATGTTCGTCTTGACATTCTTAAATGCATCTATCCTTCAACATGTTGAAACAAGTATTGAATATTTTATAAAAAAATATTGCAGGTTTAAAATGACAAGAGTCAAACGACATATAAATACAAATTGTAGCTTAATCACATTCTTTTAAACAAAACTTGATATTTTCCTTGCTAAGTGCAATGGTATTGAGACCATAAAAACTCATTTCACTCATTCTCCTAGATTTCAATCAAAAACTATTTTTGAAAAACCTGATATTTGGCAAGGTCTTTTCTAAAAATAAACTTATTTCTCTTAAACACCTACTATTTCAATGTGGTCTTATGTCCTCAGTTTGAAAGAATCTATTTCCACTTTTTATATTTGCGGTTTTGAATGGAAGGGTCATTCGGGTGATAATATTGTGTCAACGTAGACAAATATAATTATAATTTGGTAACAAGCACTTTCTTTATTTTGCCTGTAAAAATGAATTCAATTTAGATCTTGAGGTCAATATAAGGGTGCATTAAGGTCATTGTAAAAGATTTTCAGCTTAACACTTCAAAGATTAAATCAGTAACATCTTTGTTTATCTTCTTTGTCATTATAATAATATCGAAGAAGAAATGTATTGAAACAAGAAAAAAAAGAAAACATTAATGATTTATTGCAAGGCTAAACAAAACAACATTCAATTATTATTGCTAGAAGCCCGGTTTTGTTATTCCATTGTCCTACTGCGAGAGAGAAGGAAAAAGTTGATGGAATAAATTAAAAGCCTTTTGTTTTGTGCCCACAAATAGCTACTAGTTATAGTGCAAGGCTATATAAATGCATTGTTACTATAAAACTACAACAATCTACAATGGCACAAAAGCTCTTTCTCTCTCTTCAGCTTCTGGCTAACTTGGACCATATAGAGTATAACTAGCTGATGTACATAGCTGTTTTTGTTGCATGCATAAGTTTTATATTTGTATTGAACCAATTGCTTGTTGGTTAGCCTGGAATGGTAAAAAACCATCCCACATTTGTGGTTCCAGTTCAAGTTTGAAAGAACCATTCGCAAGCTCAACGTAACGGTGGTTAGATGTAAGTAGAATAGGGTTGTCGATGTCGAAGTCGATATGGTGCTTGTGCAGATCCTTTTATTTATCTATTCAAATTGGCTCCCATAAGATAACAAAATGTTTTGTTTGCAAAATATGGAAAACTAAGTTTTTGCAAAAAGTTTTTCTGTCTCATCATTTAAATTCTTCTCCAAGAAGAAATCCTCTGCAAAATTTAAAAAAAAAAAGAAAAATATTGTCCAAATTGTTTGTTCAATTTCGTCTTACTTTGCGGTCATGTTGACTTTTCTTCTTCTTTCTTACTTCTTCTTCTTTTTTTTTGTTGTTTTGTTTGTGTTTTTGTTTTCGTCTCTTGTGTAAACTGTGCAGAAGGAAAAAGGAAATGTTAATATGGATTCGAAGATTTTTCCATCCAAGTTCTAAAGGAGAGTTTGAGGTTGTGCTCATATTAAGGGTTTTTGTAACCGGATCGAATCGAATTGTGTTAAGGAATTTCGGATTGCTTTAGGCAATTTAGGATACAAACACATACACACAGACGAAGACAAAAAGTTTGTATAGGTATTATTTGCCAAAAAAGTAATTATTCGAAAACAAATATGTGAGATATGAAAAATTTCGAGACTGTTTACTTTTTCAAATTGTTTTCAAGGACTTGAAGGCAAAGAGGGAAAAAACCCTGATTCTTCGTTTGGGTTTTCATATTTGTGAAAAAAAAAAAAAAAAACAAACAAAGCAAGCATTTCGAACTTGATGAAAAGAAGGTATCTATTGATATTTCATCATCATCATTTTGTACCTAACAAACACTCATGGTGTGTATAGATTTGTGTGTGTTTTTAGTAGAATAAGACACAGGAAACAGAGAATGGCATAAAGGTTGAATATGGAAGAAGTATAGAAGAAGAATAAACATTAATGGAATATTGTTCTCGATAATGACTTTTGGTTCCAAACAACAATGGGTTCCTTCTCGAAATTCATGAGGAAAAGGAATTCTATCCAGCAGAGAGAGAGAGAGAGAGAGAGAAAGAGTTGACTCGTTTATATGGGTTGAATTTATCGTTAGGTAAAGGATAAACTTTTGTTCTTGGAGAAATTTGTTTTTATTTAACAAATTGCGGTCAATTAAGATGATTTTAATAAAACATGAACCAAGAACAAGTCAAGAAGATTTTTTTTTGTTTTGTTTTGGTTTTTGAATAAAAATATTTTTTTTTTCCAGTCGAACTTTGTGGTGAATTTGTAATTTTTTGAGAGTTAAAAGAAGTTTGAAATTCTTAACTTAATGGGTGGCGAAGTCATCAGAAGAGACTTATTTTAACTTTTTTTGTTTTGTTTTGTTTTGATTTTATTGATATTTTGGTATATGGTTTGGTAAATTTACAAATTAAACTGTCTGGAGGACTGAAGTTCATTAAGGTATAGATTTTTGTTAAGGATTTGGTTGTTATTTAAACTTTCAAGAAGGAAAAATTATGAAAAAAAGTTTATTTTAAGTACCTACCTGAGGCTTGAGATGCTTCAAAAGTTGAAAGAAAATAGTTGGTCAGCTGATGACTGAAACTTTTCCGCACCTTATGCTAAATAAAGTTTTTTTTTCCTTTTTCAAAGTTATTAGACTAGATGTTTTAAAGTGACTTCTTTTACAATGTGTTATTTTCATTTTTTTTTTATTTTTAATTGATTTTTCATTGAAGCGGGTATAGCTAATAAGTGAATTTCTCGAAGTGATGTCATTCTCAGAAGGCTTATGAATAACTGTAACGAACGTCTCGAAATCGTCATCTCAATGACTTAAAGTCTAAATGAATCCATCAAAGACGGCTTCAACGAAGGATCTTGCCTTGGAGCATTTTTCGAGTAGTTATGATGACGGTGGAACTAACACTTTTTGGGAAAATTTGTATTGGCCTGCAGAAATCAAGACTGATTTTCTAGATTTTAGAAAAATAACTTTGAGTAATACCAGAAGAAACGAATTATTATTAATATTAATAAACAACTCAGTCCGATGATGACATAGAATTTCAATACCTCACTGAGGATGTAAAATCTTGAATAGATTCCAAACATTGGAAAAACTTTAGCAATTGAGATTCAATCCTATTTCTCAAGATATGATTCTTGCTGTTACGGTAAAAATTGCTGTAGTAGGTACTAAAACTTTAAAAAAAATAATACAGAAATATTTTTTTATATTATTTTATAAGGAATTTTTTTAGAACTTAATACCTAAAAAACTAGAATTTCTTTTTAAAATTACAAAAGCATTTCTTTTTATTAGTTTTGAACTCCGAACGAAGAATGTCGTACAATTTTATCAATAGGAAAGAATTGTTAGATACTTTTTTGTTTGAAAATCTTTAGAGTCATATTTTTAAAAAATAATTTTTTTTATTAGTACGTTATTATTAATGAATAATAATTATTAATGAATAAAGTTTATTTGCAAATAAAAAAGACATGTTAATCGACACATAAAAACAAAGTTGCAAAAGAATTCATTGGACCATTTTCAAAAAAAATTATTTTTCAAATTAAAAAATTGAATTTTTTTTCTAAATTATTTTTTTTAAATCAAAAAATTGAAACTTTTTAAATTCAAAAATAATATTTGTTGAAAATTCTTCTTAATAATGACATTGAGGTTACAAAGCCGTTTATGTGTTCAAAACAGATCACAGTCAGACATCGAGAAAAAAATATATTTTTTAAAATTTCAAAAGCAATTAAATTATTTGCTACATTACCTACATACAAATCTTTAGAGCAATTTTTGAAGAAAAAAACTTTTTTGTTTTGGTCTCATGGCAATTATACCGTTAATTTTGGTAAAAAAAAAAGAAATCAACAAAAACTCTTTACTTCGAAGTTTGAAATAAATCATTTGAGTTCTTCTTGAAGTGTCGACAGAAAGGCAGAATTGATAGTATTGCAATTTACTCGAAAACGGCTCTAACAATTTTTTAAACTTAACACACGTAACTAAATCTAACATAACTGGCTTTTTAGTTTTCCTCAAAAAATACGGAAAGTGAAAATACGATAAATTTTTTTTTTTTTAATCACTGATGTCGGCTCTTCCCGTACAACGTTAACGAGTTATGGCAATTTTTTCCAAAACGATTCTAACAATTTTGATTAAATTTGACACACGTAATGTTGTACGTAAATCTAACATAACTGCGTTTTTAGTTTTTCTCAAAAAATACGGGTAACGGTATTTTTTCATTTCTTATGAAAATTATAACAAATTCACAATATTTTTCTTAAAAAACTTTGACATAAAACCTACTTTATAAGAGCAAGGACGTGCGACCCCAGTCATGCATTTTATTTTTATTATAGGTAAATAAGAAAAAAATACAAAAAAATGTTTTTCTCAATGTGTTTGAAGTCATGTAAAAACTTTCTGTAAAAAAATTTAAGATTTCTCAACTATATACAAATTTTCCAAAAAACGTCTTCCCAAATATCGTAATGCGTAATAAATATTGGTTTTTCTAACCCCCACGAGGGGGTATAACCCCAGCCAAATAATATTTCATCTCAAAAAAAAAAAAATATTACCTCAAAAAAATAAATCGGTTATTATTAGGGCTCCAAAAAATGTTACTTGAATAATCTTAGCGGCCAACAAATGATACACCAGGGCCACCCCCCCCCCCCCCCAAAAAAAAAAAAAAAAACAGGGCGTATACGTTCTATACGTACGAACAAATAACAAAGGAGTCGCAAAATTCAGTCTTGCTTCGGGGGTGCCCCAGCAAATCAACGTACAAATCTGCTCCCAACTTACTTTACTTCATACATTGCGGTCAAATCAATCTATCTCTTTATACAGGGTGTACTTAAAATAATGATGATCTAAAAAAAATATGGTAAGAGACTAAAAGCAGTTCTTGTGAAATTCCGAAAATTTACTTCTTTGAACCTCTTTGATTGGTCCTTAATTGAGAAAAATTAATTTATAAAAAAAAAATGTTATTGCGTGCGTTTAACTGCATTATAATTAACACATCAAACTTTAAACTGAATTTCCTGTTAAGGCAGATCTTAGAAGTATAAAAAAAATATTATCTCAGAAAAAATTTAATGAAACAAGAAAATTTATATTTCATAATTTTTAGAATTTTGAAATTCGAGCAGGGTTAACAAAGCTGAATTAAGAAAAAGTTTGAAAATTTAATTTTTGGTGGAATTTTTCCCAAACATCAGATGTTAAAGCTGTGAGAGTAGGTCCACTTAAAAAAAAAAAGAAAGACTCATTCTTGACAATATTATAACACATAACCATTTTTCTTCATGACTCTCAATTTTATCAAGTGAAACAAAATCCGCATCTTTTGAATACAAAAACATCAACTTTATGTTAACCCACAAAAATGATTGGTTAAAACACATAAAAACATTTACCCTTTCTTCTATCTTTTATAGGACTTTCGTTTTGTGATTCTTTTTGTGATTTTTTTAATGCAATTTGAAATGTGTCGTAATCAATGGTCTCGATTTATTTGATGATAAATTTTCTTATATATATGACAGATTTGTTGTATGTTCGTGTTTCGCTTGTCTTTTCAAGAATGTATGGCAATTTAGTTATATAAATTTCAAAAGCACAGTTTATATTTGTTTTTTCTAGGTCCTATTGCATGAATAGCTTTCGAATTTAGGTCTTGAATACAAATTTTTGCGTTGTGTCGTGTATTTTGTGTGTTTCTTCTATATTTTTTTTTTTTTTTTTTTTTCAATGAACATTTATATGTATAAGTCCTGGGTTTGTGTCTCCTTTTCCCTTTTGTATTTTATGGATGAACCTTTTGTCTGATTGATGATCAGACCGAACAACGAAGGACATTTTTTTTTTTTTTTTTTGTTTTGCTTGATTCTATTCGTTTTGAAATTGAAATCACGCAAAAGAAAAAAAAAAAAAACTGTTCTCAATATCCAATTTTTTTGCTGTGCCTTTGTATCTATCTATTTGGGAAAGTGGACTACATAATATTGTAAGGAAGCTATTGTCATAGCTTGTGTTTTTTTGGTGTGTTCCATTGACAACAACATGAACCTTGCTCATGCTAACTATATATTCTGGGTATTTATGTAAAGAAGGTTTTATATGTATCTAGAAACATATACAAATAGTCTTGACATGACTTTGCTTTCCTCACGTAACAGTCTTTATTGTGCCCACCAATATGACATCCTTATTCGTTAAATTTATGTTAAAGGTTCAACTTTCTTTTTTAAAGGGTAGGTATTGGGTATCACTCTTTGTATAGGGTAACTTCGGGCATTATGGCGCACCGGGCATTATGGCGCACCTCTCAACTATCATACTTCCAATACTCGCATTTAAATAAAACCAATGCAGAAACTTTGGCCTTCGTAAAACACTAGCCTTGTGACGACCGCAGGTCAGTGCTATTATTTTTGTGCCAAACAAAAAAGAAAACAAAAAAAATATACCGGTTCTGGGTTCCAATATAATATCGCTTTGTTTTTGTTTGTGTGTATCTCGGTAAGTATACAGTGCACGTGTTTGTTGTAAAGAGTGAAACGCAGAGTACAGTTTTGGTTTGGTTATATCACTTGTTATATTTTAACTGAAGTAAGAATTGTGTTTAGTTTTTGGAGTTTTGTGAATATGTGTATATTTTGCAATATGGCGCAGATTTAATAAGGGCATTATGGCGCTATATTATACCCGACTGCGCCATAATGCCCTTATGTAAAACTAATTTCAAAAGTAACTCTGCATTTTTTTAAATTTGAAAATAACCACAATTTAACGTTAATTTTATGAAACTTATTTACAATTATATTTCAGAAATGCTGAATATACGTAAAAAAAGTAAAGGGTTCCGAAGTAAATGGGGTTCGCCATATTGCCCGTACATAGGGCAATATGGTTTTTTTTTGACTACTTTTAATTTAATTTATTTTTTGTTAAAAAGCTTGAATTTTTATTCTTAAATAATTTATTTATGTTACGTTTTTATGAAATTTAATTAAAAAAAATTATTGAAGTAAAAATTGTAGTCCGTAGTAAAGTTATTTGAGTTTGTGCTTAGGTATGCCATAATGCCCTAATTTACCCTATGTTGACTCAAAAAAAAAGCACAAAAAAAAACCGGAAATTATTATAATTATTATGTATGTTCAATGTTCGTGTTCATTATTGGGTTGAAATTTTAAACCATTAAGGTCCCATTCAATAAAATGAAAAAAAAAAAAAAAAATTGCATAATTTGCTTCATACAAACTCAGTTCCCATTAAAACTAGATGCTGTTAATTGACTTTTATGAACATGACTCAACATATTTATTAACTGAATAAAAATTATATCGAAATTACAATAATAATGTAAGTACAAAATAAAAAATCAAAAAAAAAAAAAATGTAAAAAATTATAGGAGTACAAAAGGTTTTGCAGAAGAACGAGTAAATATATTTTTAAGCAATTTAATATAGATTTTTTGATAACTTATCATAGCACCACAGAGTTATTTGGGTACGTCCAAAACCGCATTCAAGCACTAAATTGGGTTTAGATCTTATGGCCTGAATCTCAAAGTACAACATTTTTCACCCTTTCATAGTTCAGAGACCGTTTTAAGCTACATTTTGTGTTTTATAACAAGTTTAATTGTTCTATTTGTGCTACCTAAATAAAATAAGTTTTAATTCATCAAAATTAGTTAGACATTGTGGAAGTTGTGATTTTTTTTACTCGAGAAAGAAATTTCAATTTTTTGGGACAATGAAAGAAATGAAAAATTAATTTCTCTGTTCATAATAATGGTAGAAATTTTTGTATGGTATTAATTTAAAAAAAACGTTATTCTTTGCAACAAAGTTTGAAAAATGTTGACATCGATTTTGGTTGTCCATGATAACACATAAGCCAAAAAAAAAAAGTGCCAATACTTTTGACCGGGTCTGCCTATCTTTATGTATTTTGACGTGTTGAATCCGAATCTGAAGTCAGTTTTGCCCAAACCCCTTAAAATTTTGATAAAATTTCAAAAAATCATAAAAATTAGGGTTTTTTTTGCAAAAAATTGAAATTCCTTTCTAGAGTAAAAAAAAACCATACTTCCACAATTTCGAATTGATTTTATTGAATAAAAGCTTTCTTGGTACAGCATAAAAAGAGCAATAAAACAGTTTATAAAAAAATTTCCAAAACACAAAATGTAGCTTAAAACGGTGTCCGAACTTAAAAAAACGATAAAAAAATGTTGTACTTTGAGATTCAGGCCATAAAATCTACACCCAATTTGGTGATTGAGCATAATAAAAAAATATTTTCAAAAAGAAAAAATACTCCTCTGTTTAGAACTGTAAGAAAATCTAAAATTGACCGAAAAATGGCTGAGTAAAAAATCGTTGAAATCTGAAAACATTGAAAAACGATTTTTTGACGATACCTAAATTGAAATTTTGAGGGTCTACGAAAATTTTCAAGTGCCGAAATATAATGTACTCAGTAATATCTACAACCTCGGCTAGATCACTTCCAAGGTAATTAGGTAAATGATTTTTTATAAAGAAAGAAATGGTAAATAATGTTTAAAAAAAATACGCATTAATTTTGACAGGTTGCCTATTGAAGTATAGATTTTGTATCGAACACTTCATTTTGCGAAATAGAATTCTAATAAACTGTTATAATTAATCAAAAAATATTTCCAAAGTCATTAATGACCTGTTTTCTCCATAGCCCAAATGAGGTATTTTCGAAAATTATTTCATTTGGAAGAAATTTTCGATTAAATTTGACATTCGAAATGAGCTAATTTGTGAAATTATCTCATTTGGGTTTTATCGAAAACAGGATATAAAATCCCAGTTCCACAATAAATAAACATCGAAGAGTTAAATTTGTGCTCCTCAAATCCAATACAAAATTTAATGCAGTATTTATGCTTTTTCTTCATATTATTTGTAGGTATAAATTTTTAAATAACAAAATTCTAACAAATTACCAAATAACTTGAATTTTCTTCTAAGAAATTTTCCAGCAGACGGTATTGAAGATAGGCATCATTTTGAGCAAAAAAGTGGACATGGACAAATTGAAAAAAGGTGATTTTTTTTTTGGATCACGCACGGCTGAAATGAAACGCGGAAACTTTTCTAAATTAGCTTAAAAGTTATTAAATGTTCACGCTTCATCAATCCAAATTAGTAAAATTTGGCGCAAGTCCTTTAACATCTAACGGACTTGCTTGTAAAAAGTTAAACGTTGAACAGCAAACGAAATCAAGCATGTCCTCTAAATTTAGATGATAACTAAATTTAATGAAATTAATTAAGTAAAAAAAAAATTGTAGTGTTTTATTTTCTCCAAAATGTTGAAAAAAAAACATAAAACAATTCAATTATTTCATTTTTACTTGCGATATAGGTACTATATATCAAGTTATGTATTCGTACAAAAAAAAAAAAAGTTGAGATAACATTTTTCCATAACATTACGATGGTAGAGAATGCCAAAAAAGTGGGTCCCGGAAGTCCGTCTGTCAGTCTGTCAGTCTGTCAGTCTGTCAGTCTGTCAGTCTGTCAGTCTGTCAGTCTGTCAGTCTGTCAGTCTGTCAGTCTGTCAGTCTGTCAGTCTGTCAGTCTGTCAGTCTGTCAGTCTGTCAGTCTGTCAGTCTGTCAGTCTGTCAGTCTGTCAGTCTGTCAGTCTGTCAGTCTGTCAGTCTGTCAGTCTGTCAGTCTGTCAGTCTGTCAGTCTGTCAGTCTGTCAGTCTGTCAGTCTGTCAGTCTGTCAGTCTGTCAGTCTGTCAGTCTGTCAGTCTGTCAGTCTGTCAGTCTGTCAGTCTGTCAGTCTGTCAGTCTGTCAGTCTGTCAGTCTGTCAGTCTGTCAGTCTGTCAGTCTGTCAGTCTGTCAGTCTGTCAGTCTGTCAGTCTGTCAGTCTGTCAGTCTGTCAGTCTGTCAGTCTGTCAGTCTGTCAGTCTGTCAGTCTGTCAGTCTGTCAGTCTGTCAGTCTGTCAGTCTGTCAGTCTGTCAGTCTGTCAGTCTGTCAGTCTGTCAGTCTGTCAGTCTGTCAGTCTGTCAGTCTGTCAGTCTGTCAGTCTGTCAGTCTGTCAGTCTGTCAGTCTGTCAGTCTGTCAGTCTGTCAGTCTGTCAGTCTGTCAGTCTGTCAGTCTGTCAGTCTGTCAGTCTGTCAGTCTGTCAGTCTGTCAGTCTGTCAGTCTGTCAGTCTGTCAGTCTGTCAGTCTGTCAGTCTGTCAGTCTGTCAGTCTGTCAGTCTGTCAGTCTGTCAGTCTGTCAGTCTGTCAGTCTGTCAGTCTGTCAGTCTGTCAGTCTGTCAGTCTGTCAGTCTGTCAGTCTGTCAGTCTGTCAGTCTGTCAGTCTGTCAGTCTGTCAGTCTGTCAGTCTGTCAGTCTGTCAGTCTGTCAGTCTGTCAGTCTGTCAGTCTGTCAGTCTGTCAGTCTGTCAGTCTGTCAGTCTGTCAGTCTGTCAGTCTGTCAGTCTGTCAGTCTGTCAGTCTGTCAGTCTGTCAGTCTGTCAGTCTGTCAGTCTGTCAGTCTGTCAGTCTGTCAGTCTGTCAGTCTGTCAGTCTGTCAGTCTGTCAGTCTGTCAGTCTGTCAGTCTGTCAGTCTGTCAGTCTGTCAGTCTGTCAGTCTGTCAGTCTGTCAGTCTGTCAGTCTGTCAGTCTGTCAGTCTGTCAGTCTGTCAGTCTGTCAGTCTGTCAGTCTGTCAGTCTGTCAGTCTGTCAGTCTGTCAGTCTGTCAGTCTGTCAGTCTGTCAGTCTGTCAGTCTGTCAGTCTGTCAGTCTGTCAGTCTGTCAGTCTGTCAGTCTGTCAGTCTGTCAGTCTGTCAGTCTGTCAGTCTGTCAGTCTGTCAGTCTGTCAGTCTGTCAGTCTGTCAGTCTGTCAGTCTGTCAGTCTGTCAGTCTGTCAGTCTGTCAGTCTGTCAGTCTGTCAGTCTGTCAGTCTGTCAGTCTGTCAGTCTGTCAGTCTGTCAGTCTGTCAGTCTGTCAGTCTGTCAGTCTGTCAGTCTGTCAGTCTGTCAGTCTGTCAGTCTGTCAGTCTGTCAGTCTGTCAGTCTGTCAGTCTGTCAGTCTGTCAGTCTGTCAGTCTGTCAGTCTGTCAGTCTGTCAGTCTGTCAGTCTGTCAGTCTGTCAGTCTGTCAGTCTGTCAGTCTGTCAGTCTGTCAGTCTGTCAGTCTGTCAGTCTGTCAGTCTGTCAGTCTGTCAGTCTGTCAGTCTGTCAGTCTGTCAGTCTGTCAGTCTGTCAGTCTGTCAGTCTGTCAGTCTGTCAGTCTGTCAGTCTGTCAGTCTGTCAGTCTGTCAGTCTGTCAGTCTGTCAGTCTGTCAGTCTGTCAGTCTGTCAGTCTGTCAGTCTGTCAGTCTGTCAGTCTGTCAGTCTGTCAGTCTGTCAGTCTGTCAGTCTGTCAGTCTGTCAGTCTGTCAGTCTGTCAGTCTGTCAGTCTGTCAGTCTGTCAGTCTGTCAGTCTGTCAGTCTGTCAGTCTGTCAGTCTGTCAGTCTGTCAGTCTGTCAGTCTGTCAGTCTGTCAGTCTGTCAGTCTGTCAGTCTGTCAGTCTGTCAGTCTGTCTGTCTGTCTGTATAAGGAGCTACAGCCTAAACGGATGGACCGATTAATGTCAAACTTGGTGTGTAGCGTTATTTGGCGACTCTCCAGAGGGGTTTTTGGAATTAATTTTTTTGGACCAAAAATAACGGTACTTGTCATATACCGATTTTAGTAAAGTTGAAATTGCTCAAAAACGGCTCCAATGATTTTGTTTCAAAAATTCAAATGTAAGTTTTAAGACAAGGTCTATCTTCTAATGAATTTTTTTTTTTTGAAAATCATTATTAACGGTACCTGCCATAGAACCGTTTTTTTTAAATCCGATTATCTCCGAAAGTGCTTATTCTATTTCAACGAAACTTTTTGTGATGAAGAATTTATATAATTTAAATATAAGCCAAAAGCAAAATTTTGAAAAAAATACTTTTTGGATTTTTAAAAAAATTTTGAAATTTTTTTTTTGAAAAATCCAATTTTCGAAAACGGGACATTAATTTTTTTGAAATTTTGTGTTTAGATGTTGATCAGTGATTTCTACAAAATGGCATACCAATTTTATTTTAAAACTTTTTTTCCAAGATTTTTTTTTTAGTTTTTTAAAAAACGGCTCTAACGATTTTGAAATTTTGTTTTCTAAAAATGCATGTTAGTATATCAGTCAAAACTGCATACTTGTTTTGGGGGCAATTTGATTTCAGATTTTATATTATTTTTTTAAAAAAACGAATTTCCTTTTTTTTTTTTTCCATATATTTAGATTTTCCAAATTTCTATATAAAAAGTCTTTAAAATTTAAGCAACTTGAACTCTAAGAGCAAGTACGTGCGACCCCAGTCGTGCAATTTATTTGTTTTGACTTTCTACAGGTATTTTTTTTTTTTTTTTACCATTAGTAAGATTTTTATATGTAATTTTCAAGTTTTTTACATAGAGTTTTTTACATGTAAAAAAATCTTTAAAAACATCCGTACATGACAGTACTCTGAAGTGAATCCTATTGTTTATGCGTTCACTTCGCTAACCGGGGCGCCATTTCATAGCTTACATCTAAGTGCTTTTGTAAATGTCGGAATGGAGGCACTTTTTGGCTTTTTTTGGCTATTTTTTGCTAACAAAACATCAGGTACTTTTTAAGCTTCGAAGTCAAGAGCCCTTTTTCCTGTCAACCCTTCATTTTTATTTTTTTTTCAGATCAGTTGATCTGATATAAAGGCCAAAAATGCAATTTTTTGCCGTAGTTACTCTTTGTTTGGTAAATATTGGTTCCTTGCAATTTTTTACCATAACTGCATTCCTTAAAAAAATTTACAAGATAATAGTTATTTTTTCTAACAAAAGTAAAAAAATTAAAATAAAAAATGATAATAGAATTGATAAGCCTTTTTCTCTGCTGCAAATTCAATCTCAAGTAACTTTTTAGAACTACTGACTGATTTCTAGGTCTCTCAGCAATAAAAATCTAAATATTGTTATTTGACGCAAAACCAGACATGGATATCCTCCTAATTGTGTTTTCTAGCCAAACGTTTTACGAAATCCCATCAACCTACTTTTTCTTAAATCCTTCAACCTTCACTTTGTGCTTTAATCACCTATATGACAAAGAACCAGTTTGTCTTTATCGTTAGATACTTTTCAATAATTTGAACAGTTTGCTGACGCATATAATAAAAATGCGTTTGGTAAGCACGCATAAGGTTTTTTTTTCTATTCTCTATCAAGAAAAAGTTGGCCAAAGATATTATACATTAAGCTCTTTTTTTTAGCGTTTCTTAAGCATCAACATTTTGTCTATCTTTGCCATTAGCATCATCAGTGTGTGGTTGTTGTTTTTGTGCTGCTGCTGCCATTATTATCGTTTTCGTCAGCAAAATGAACATAAACAACTGATGTGACTGACTTATGAGCGCGCAAGCAGAAATCTTATCTTTTTAAATAATGACATATTTTCTGCTCCCTTTTGCGTTAAGTTGGTCCTCATCCTTATTCCACATAGTGTGTAAGCAAGGGACGACTTTCTCTAAGGACGTCTGCTGTTGTTCATTTTCATGATGTTTTTTTTTTTCTTTCGTTTGTGTTTTTTTCCACCAAAAGGAGAGAGGTTTTGTGAAGTTGATGATGAAAATGATATTTACGAGATACCAATATAAGAGAAACATTGTCATTTTTGCTTCCTTATATACAATTTTCTATAGATATTTGTATGAATTTTCAAGACTCTATACATATTATACAGAAGTGAAAGTCATTAATTTCATTCGAAGCCAAAAATTGAGTATATATGTATTTTGATGGGGAAGGAAGAAATAGATTATATCCATGATTGTGGTTTGTCAAAAAAGCTTAAGGATGTTGTTTATAACCGTAGGGTATTATTTTGATAGATAGTTTTGTAATAATATAAAATACCAGCTATAAAAAAAGAAGCCATAAATGAAGAGTCAAAATGGTTAGGGTTTTAACCATGAAATGGGATTTCCTCTCTTTTGCGGAAGAAAATTAAACCGCCTTTTAAGGTTGATTTATTATAGTTTAAATGAAAAAAAAAAAAAAATATATATAAATTTTTCATTATCTTAGAGCAATAATAAGAAAAAAAAAAGTAATAAACTGAGGTCAAAGTTTTAATATGAACAGAAGGAAACCATTCGAAAAAAATAAAACACTTAAATTGAAAAAAAATATGGATGGATATTTTATTTTATTTTGAAAAAAAAAAAGGTTGAGCCATAATCAATTATTATGTCCTGACAAATTGAATTTCACTCAACAATAAAAAAAAAATCAGTAATATTTATATTTTCAGAGGTGATTTTATGTTAGAAATTTATAGCAATTTGGTAAAGATGAAGATTTCGATGGGTTCTCTAACGCAAATGCTTAAAAGTTTTTAATTCATGTCGAAAATTGTAAACAAAAAATATTAATATGTATATGGAACATTATATTGCTTAATTCATTTTTAAATCTCATTTAAATACAAAATAATAACATAGCTATGAAAACCACACTGATAAAAAAGAACGCAGGAATAACTTTATTTCTGGTATATTTAACTATATAATAGTTATATATACCAGAAACAGCGTTGCCACAAAGTGCCCGTTCGGGCCATTTGGCCCTCTATTTTATATTTCGGCCCTTTGCAAGGGCCAATTAGAAATGGCCCACGAATCCAAATTTTAGTAGATTTATCTTCATATCGTTCTTAGCTATAATTAAAAGGCTTTACAATATTAAATATAAATCATCGCTATGCATCGCAACTATAATGTGTTTTCACCACAAATAAATAGGAAGGGTAAAAGTGGGTGAGATGACACGGCGGGGGAGATGGCGCACTTTAAATATCTTTTACATTTATTGCTCTAAAAATGTACGAAAAATATTTTTAGCTTTCTTTAAATATTTTAAATCGAAGTAGCCAGTAATCGATTCTTTATCTGTGAAACAAAAAATAAAAAAAAATGTTCAAAGCAAATCATGTGATGATTTTTTTCGAATTGTTTTTGCGCCCTTTTTTTTTTTGTTCCGATATTTTGTGAGTCGTTGGGATCTTAGATGCCCTTGATACACCAATACATACAAGAGAGTATAAGTTATGCATTGCGTGTGAAATCTGAGCTCTAGTTCTATCTGCTTTTTATGGGTGCTTACGAATATGAATTATGCGCAAAAAGGTGAGATGGCGCAGTTTTTTGCGGGTGAAATGGCGCATTCCCTACTAGAATTTTTTAATTGAGTATAGTGTTAGAATGTGCCATATCACCCTCAAAATATTTTTTTAAAGTAATTCAGCCAAGTTCAAATTTTATAAAGAAGACGACTAGTTGCAATCTATTAAACAGCATGCATTTGTGCTTGACTCCTCCACATCGTTCAACCATTTGTGCAATAAATTTGGCAATAGAAACCTAAAACAAACTCATGCGCCATCTCACCCACCCTTAGGGTAGGGTGTCCGTTATTTCCCAAAGTGATGTTTTCGGGGGAGACACCCCCTAGATCGAAAGTTTAGGGCCAAAATAAAGGGAATTTAGCAAAAACTAATTTTTTGGAGGTCATTAACCCGTGCTTCTAGGGTCATACTTTCCCCATACAAATTTGTATGGGAAATTTTTAACTCATGCATAAAAATTTTTTTTCTCTCAAGTTAAATCATCTATTTTTAAAATGTTTGATAATTCTGGTTGGAAAACTGGTACTTTAAAAGATCACATCCAAATTTCCCGTTAAATTTTTTTTTTATATTTTATTTCGGTTTTTGAAATTATTAGCTGTTTTCGTAGTTTTTGCTTTCACCTATCACATAATTTTAAATGCAGTTTCATTGGTTTTTAACTCTTTTCAAATATTGCATTCAAAAATTTGTGTATAAATCAAAAAATTTGTGAATGTGATCTTTTAAAGCACCAGTTTTCCAACCAGAATTATCAAACATTTTAAAAATAGATGATTTAACTCGAGAGAAAAAAATTTTATGTATGAGTTAAAAATTTCCCATACAAATTTGTATGGGGAAAGTATGACCCTAGAAGCACGGGTTAATGACCTCCAAAAAATTTGTTTTTGCTAAATTCCCCTTATTTAGGCCCTAAGCTTTCGATCTAGGGGGTGTCTCCGGAGAAAACATCATTTTGGGAAATAACGGACATCCTACTATAGGGGGAGATGGTTTTTTTTAACTTTTTTTCTATATTAATTTAAAAATATAAATTTAAAATATAAAATTCTGTTAAACAAACAATACATTGGATATTGAATATAGAATATTTTGCATTGTTAGAAATATGAAATGTGGTTTACTTTGAAAAATATGACAAAAAGAAAAACTGTATGCCATCTCACCCGCTTTTACCCTATGTATACTGACTGAATTCTTTAATTAATCTCGTTTAGTAATTTGATTTTTCTCAAGTCAGTTGTTTTTATTTATTTTTAATTAGGGGCTCAAAGCTTAAAGATGTCTGCGAATTAAAAGTTTAAAATGTACATCTGTGTTTTTCTTTTATTTCTTTTGTAAACTAATAAGATATAACAAATTTATGGCCAATAAAGCCTTTTGAAATATTTATCAGGCTTTTACATCCTAAAATGACGTTTGTCCTATACAAAAAACGTCATTTAAAATTTTAAAAGCTTGTTGAATGTTTATGAAATCGGCTTTTAATGTATTAAACAAACAAAAAAGAATAAATACAATTTTTAATAAATTGCAGTTTTATGTTTAAAGGAAAAGTTTGTAAGTAAAATATTTGGCCCACACTTTTGTCAAATGGCCCTCAAAAAAATTCAAAATGGCCCTGTCTGCTTTTTTCTTCGCGGCAACGCTGACCAGAAATTAGTAAAATATACCAGAAATAAAGTGTTATATTCATACCAGAAGTTAAGTTACCGCACAATATTTTCCCTTTGTGCATGCATAACTGTAAATTTTACAAAATTAAAAAAAAAAAACATTTTTGGATTTTTAAAAAAATATTAATTTTTTTTTTTTTTTGAAAAATCAATTTTTTGAAAACGGTTTAATGAATTTGTTCGAAATTTTGTTTTTATGTGTTGAGTAATATTTTCTTAAAAAGTGAAAGGTTAGAAAATTTGTATACCTACCAAAATATATAAAAAATTATTTTTTTTTTTTTTATTAACAAAAATTTTTATTTGTTGGTTAACAGAGAAAATTCTTCAACAACAAAAGGATCAAAGCATCATTAATAAATAATAAATAAAAGTAAATTATTGAGTATCTAAAAAACACGGCTATTGATAAATTGTATCAATTTGACAGAAAAAATGCAGAAAATAATATAGAACAGTTAAAATAGTACCTACCTATATAAAATCAAGATATAAAAAAAAAAAACTGTCACACTCATGAAACATGGCAAAAAGTTTGCTTTTGGGGAAAAAAACCGAGGACAAAAAAAAAATTGGTGAAAGGGTGTTTTTTTCGAAGAGACAGTCAAATCTGTAATTAGTCCCAAAAAGCATATGATTCGTGTAAAACGTGAAGAACTTAACTATAAAAGTTTAATTTGTCATTAAAACAATAAATAAAATAAATCATTGGCTTTTTGGACCAATTACAGATTTTACTGTCTCTTCGAAAAAAAACACCCTTTCACCTAATTTTTTTTATAAAAACTCTTTATTCTTGCTTTTTATCAAAAATTCAACGTTTTCACCAAATTTCATTAAAGTGATCCATCATTTTTGTTTTCACTAAAAAAAACACACTTTTAACCGTGAAATTTTTATAGACACTTTGGATTCTTGTTTCTTATCTCAAAAGTAACATAAATCCTAAATTTCAATAGGGTACCACTAGTACTACTCTAGTATTGAACACTTTTCCAAATATACCCATATTTTCTCTACACCTAAAAAAACACCCTTTCACATGAAAAAAATTTATATATTTCTTTTATTCGTAATCCCCATGAGAAAGAGAACATATTTATTGAATTTCGTGAGGGTACCTTTTATACCATTGATTTTATTGGACTTATCGCAGATTTTCTCTATTTCCCAAAAAAAAATACCCTTTAACCTAAAATATTTGTAAAGACTTTTTGGGTTCTTGGTTATTGTTATAAATGAAACATTTTTACCAATATTTTCATTGGTGCAACAATTTTTTCCCAGTTTTTGTGGTACTAATTCCGAATTTCATCATTTCTTGAAAAAAAAAACACCCTTTCACTCAAGATAATTTTGTACACTTTATAGATTCTTAATTCTTTTTCACCAAGTTTTAAAAATTAATAAAATTTAAGCTAGCTGTTATGATACCTTTCTTACACACAACTTAACCTATCAAAAAAACACCCTTTCACCAAACATAATTTTATGAACTTTATGAATCCCTTGTCCCTGCTTTATCTAAAACCTTCATCCCGAATTTCATCAGTGTAAAATGTTTTTTACATAGATTTTGGTTATATTTTACCTGTTGAAGTAAAAAAACAAGCACCCTTGTCTTTAATCGGCAATAACTTTTCTAAGAGCAATCGTATTGACTTTATTTTTATGTCATTAGATTCAGCATGAAAAAATACCTTGAAAACATGGTGTCATATGATGATATTCGACTAACAATTTTTTCAGTAGGTATATTTTTAACCTTCACCCCCTCCCTCTTGTCCGCGAAAAAAACACCGTTCCACCCAACTTTTTTGTATAGACTTTTTTTGTCCTTGGTTCTTATCCCAAAAGCAAACTTTTTGCCAAGTTTCATGAGTGTAACAATTTTTTTTAAATGCCCATTTTACCTGTACCTGAACCTACTAATAAATAATATTGTAGGGTCGTTAAAATAGACATCAGCGTGTAAATTTGAATTATCGACTGACGTCGACGTCGAATATATCGTCGGTATGCTGCCAAAAGATTTTAAGTCCATTTTTAAATTTTGCACAACACATTGGGTTGTTTTGGAGATAGAATGAACGGATTTGAATTGTAGATATATAAAGCTAATTAAAGAGATGAATGATTTTTTTCACACCACATGAAATATGAATTTTGGGACATTTTAATTCATAAAGTCCTAATCAAAAAGTGGACTTAAGCTCCTTTTGCAGCATACCGACGATATGGTACCTTTAAAAACTACTTTTTTTTACAGATTTCAAGATTTCTGCTCTTGCTGTTAGGAACAATACGTCTAACTTTTACAAACTTCATGCAAAACGCACTTTTTCATAATCTAATCATATAATTAGGTACTAAGGCAGTTGCTTGATATCTCTGAACTGCTACTTTTGATGTTGATAAAGAATTTCTCAAGAAAATGAGCTTTTTTGTCACTTTTCAGTACATTTTTGAGATCTATCTCAAGAAAATGTACTGAAAAGTGAGAAAAAAGCTTAAGTTCATTTTTTTCCATTAGGTACATCCTTGTTTGAAATTCCCACAACATGCTTAGGTCTTCGTTGCTTGTTGGTCTGCGTGTCTGCGGTTTCTGCGTGTAATGTTTATCTATAAGTGAAAGATATTCACACAGTAGTTATAAAATAAAGTGTTCTAACATTCCAGAACCATTTTCGTACGATTACAAGAAGTTAAGTCCAGTTGTCAAATGGATCCCGATCAGAAGCAACTTGATTCCACTACGTTTTGAGTTAAAATTCCATATGAATTTTAAATTAGATTTCTATTTGAAATACATTCCGATATATTTAAAAATTCTGTGCTAAATTAAAAACCCCAAAAATAGGGTTTTTGAAAATTCTTCATAGTAAACAATTCTTTTCTAACACGTAATACATCAAATCTCTGTCAGCTTATGATGTGGTTTGGTGTCCTTAAATCTTTCACTTTCCTAAATTTTCATTCACCTAGTTTTTTTTTTATATCTCAAAACGACCCTTGATATGTAGTTATGTATAGGTACTCGAATTGTTACACTATAAACTTAAGCATTATTAATGTCAATCAAATGTAATAATCATAAAACTTAATATATAAGGATAATCCATAAGGAAAAAAAAAATGAGAATAAAAATAAAAAAATCCTCCTTCAGGATGGTCTTGAATCCCAATATAATATATGTCCATGTCCAGTGTCCAAAGCACATGACACTAATCTAGACGGGGGGCAGAATGTCATGTTCATTCCTGTCTTATACCCATTTACAATTCCCTTAGATTTCGTTATATTAGGGTAAAAGCGGGTGATATGGCGCGGCGGGTGAGTTGGCGCACTTTAAATATCTTTTACATTTATTGCTCTAAAAATGTACAAAAAATATTTTTAGCTTTCTTTAAATATTTTAAATCGAAGTAGCCAGTAATCGTTTCTTTATCTGTGATACAAAAAATAAAAAAAAATTCAAAGCAAATCATGTGATGATTTTTTTTGAATTTTTTTTTTCGCCCTTTTTTTTTGTTCCGATATATTGTGAGTCGTTGGGATCTTAGATGCCCTTGATACACCAATACATACAAGAGAGTATAAGTTATGCATTGCGTGTGAGATCTGAGCTGTAGTTCTATCTGCTTTTTATGGGTGCTCACGAATATGAGTTATGCGCAAAAAGGTGAGATGGCGCAGTTTTTTGCGGGTGAAATGGCGCATTCCCTACTAGAATTTTTTAATTGAGTATAGTTTTAGCATGTGCCATATCACCCTCAAAATATTTTTTTTAAGTAATTCAGCCAAGTTCAAATTTTATAAAAAAGACGACTAGTTGCAATCTATTATACAGCATGCATTGGTGCTTGACTCCTTCACATCGTTCAACCATTTGTGCAATGAATTTGGCAATAGAAACCTAAAACAAACTCATGCGCCATCTCACCCACCCTATAGGGGGAGATGGTTTTTTTTTTAACTTTTTTTCTATATTAATTTAAAAATATAAATTTAAAATATAAAATTCTGTAAAACAAACAATACGTTGGATATTGAATATAGAACATTTTTGCATTGTTAGAAATATGAAATGTGGTTTATTTTGAAAAATATGACAAAAACAAAAAAGGTATGCCATCTCACCCGCTTTTACCCTATCCCTTCCTGGTTTCACCAGAATATTCTTATTGCTTTTTTTTTCAACGCACTTGTGAATGAAAAAATAAGTAAAAAAAGAAAAAAAAAAAGTAGAAATAATGGGATATCACAAATCAAAAGAGAAAACATTTTCCTTTTTTTTTATTTATCAAAGAGACACAACACATATATATCTCATTCGCATATAAATAAAGTCCAATTCCTCTGCCAGAAGGTATGACATTTAAATGGACAAGAATGGGTCGTTTATAAGTGCTTATAACTTTTTGAAACTTAAAATGTGTGTTTCCTGGGGGAGACGGACACAATACCGAAATTTTGAACACAGAAGACCCAAAATCCCGAAAATCCAAAATACAAAAAACCTAGAATCCCGAAAATCAAGAATACAAAAAACACAGAATTCCAAAAATCCAGAATCCTAAAAACCGAGAATCCCGGAAATCCAAAATTCCAAAACCGGGATCCAATTTATTCTGGGGTTTCACGATTTTGGATTTTCGGGATTTTCTATTTTCGGGATTCTGGGTTTTCGGGATTTCAGATTTTCAGGATTTTGGGATTTTGGATTTTCAAGATTTTGGGTTTTTGGGATTTTGACCCGAACCCAAAACTTTTCTTTGAGCATCTTACAATGGCATGGTTTTTCATTTTTTTCACCAAACCAACACTTGCTCCCATAGACACAGTTACAGAAAAAAATCGTAACAAAAAAAATTGTGTGCTCCGCATCTCTGGAATGTCCTCAAATGCTCAACCGAAGGTCATATATGGGTCAGTTTCATTTCGACATACTGAGAAAAATGTTTCATCAAGAAAAAGGGAAAAAGGACAAAAAAAAACCGACACACATAAGAAAAATTGAAACAGACGAAGGTATGTCGAACTAACCCACACACAAATACCATCTAACCTACTCCCCATTTGGAGTTTGACATTAATCTAAAAAAAAGTTAGCCTCCTTTTACAGAAACGAAACGATATTTTCCCCCATGGTGCTCCAGGGGCTTCAATCTTTCTGTCTCTTATGTGATGCCATGGGAAACAAAAACAATGGGACCATGGTTATGAAAAAAAAAACGAACAAAAAAAAAACATACCATTTCTATATCTATCTTCTCTCTAACTACTATACTATCTCTCAACATATGTTCCAAAAGGGATTAAAGATTGTACACATTTGCATCAAAATCGAATTTTCCCTTCTTCACTCTGATGGTAGAGAGAGTGGCACATCACAGAATATAGTGTATCCTTTACGAATTGAAGGAGCAGTCGTCTGCGTCTTTCATTTCTCAGTGCTATAAACTTTTACAAACATAAGATTAAAATGGATTCAGCATGCCAGACGACAGACGACGTTTTTGCTGAAGGACCGACTTCAACGCACCACACGTGTTTTATAGTAAAAAAAAAAATATGAAACACACCTTCCTTCATTTTAACCTAAAATACGTGTTCGTCATGAAGAAATTTACAATTTTCGTCATCCAGCAAAGATATTTATGAAATCTCAGTTTTGAGCTCATATCAAGAAAGATTGTTAATTCTCCCAATGGTACTTTTGGAATTGATGTCGCGTTTTGGAATAAAAAATTTTATATGCAGGTTTACAGTATATCAGACAAGTCGTGGTGAATGCCATCTAATGTTTGAATTCAAGAACTAAAAGATAATAATCTGGTACTTTTTCGATTTTGACTGTAAAATACCATCACCTTACATGGTTCTACCAAATTTTTCTGAGTATAACGGACAAAATGAGTTACTGAAAAATATTCTAGTACTTTTTTGATTTTGACTGTAGAATAAGATCACTTCAGATAGTTTTTCAAAACCCCCTGATCATTTCGAAAAAAAAACTGCTTTTATGATTGTACCAAGTAGGTAACTGACTAAAAAAAATCTAGTACTTTTTTTGTTTTTGACTGTGGAAAACCATTTCTTTCCAAAAACTCCCAAACAGTCTAGATAAAGAACTGGATATGACAACCCTAAAATTCAAATTATTGAAAAATAATCTAGTACATTTTTCAACCTTGACTGTAGAATACCACCACTTCACATACTTTTTTAAAACCTCCCTGATCGTCTCGTAGAAAAACTTGCAATTAAAATTACGTACATGGTATCTAGTACATTTTTCAAATACATACGACTATAGATTACCAGCCCTTCACATACTTTTCCAAAATATTCCTTACTGCCTGGAAAAAAATACTTCATCGTATTAAAAAGTGATTTTCTCTATTTACTGATCTTAACGTACATTAAATTTTATATTTTTCTTAAAGAAAGTACACCCAATTACAGTTCCAACATAAAATCTAGTACATTTTAATGCAAAACGTAGAGCATATGCATAATACTAAGGTGCTTGAAATCACCAAGTTAAGTAAAATAAAAATGGTGGATATGAGTTCCTAGTTTGTTGACCTAATTAGCGCTGGGATGCGATATTTTGCTATCAAAACTACTATCACCTGTAGGAATGTTTTTTTTTTTATTATTAAAGGATGCTACCTAGGAAAGTGTAACGCCCTGTCACGCTGACGACTTCTGCTATACTTGGTTCCAATTCCCATTGAGGAACGTAAAGCCCAAAGCCGAGGTCGTCCATCACGGAACCCAGCACAATAGTCGTCGTGTAACGGCATGTCACGCTAATGACAACTATACTTAATTCCAACTTCCAATCCCCTACGTGGAGTCCAAAGCTTCAGTTGGTGGTCCGAGTAACGACATGTCCCGCTCACATTAAGTAACACACCAAACGCACAGACAGTGCAACAGTCGACCGCGCAACAGCCTGTCACGCCCGCATTCAGTAACGCACAGCCCAAAACCGAGTTTTTCCAACAAGAAATTTAGCACAACAGATTCTGATTCAAATTTAGCACCTCAGAGTCCTATTGCTGAAGTATCAACCCGTATAAACTTAGCATGATAACTTTTGAGAAGTTAATTTTTGTTGGCTCAGTAATTGCCGCATAATTGCCGTGTTTATGCCGTGAAGTCAAAAAAATTGCCGCTCGCTTAGTTTGGTCAGAATCGGTAAACAAAGGCTTGTCATGCTAACTTTATCTAAAAAGTTAGCATTACAACTTTTAATTTTTGATCATTTTTTTTTTTAAGTTAAATTGCCGTAATTATGCCGTGAAATCGAAAAAAATATATCTCTTTTGGTTTTCTCAAAAAAAAAAAAAATCTATTTTTTGTTAACCCTATTCCATATAAAGTTAGCCTGACACATCCTCTATTTCTTAAATCTTTGGACAATTTTAAATTTTTTTTCCAATTAATTGCCGCATTGGATTAGTATAAAAACTGCAAACTCAAAAAAATTGCCGCGCTTTTGGTTTTTTTCAAAAAAAAATCAAAAAATATTTTTTTTTACATGGAGTATGAATCAATTTTATGAAATTAACCAAATAAAGATATACTGGGTAATAAAAGATTGTTAAAAATAAAATAACAAAATTTGTAACAAGTTATACAATATATATTTTGAAATTTTGGAATATAATTTGAACCCTTAATTACCTGCAGTTGACACTATTTATAAAAATTATAATTTTGACTATATTTAAAAAAAATCAAAAATTTAACCCTCAAAATTTTCAAAAACCAGAATTTTGATAGCCACAAAAAAGCAGAAAAATTTTTTTTTTTACAAAAAAATCCAAAAACAGGTCAATTAGATAATTTGACTATCTTTCCAATTAATTTTTTAGTTTATTTTAATTTATAATCAGTTATGTTCCAGAAGTCTTCAAACATGACGTGGCGAAAACGCAATGCTAGCTGGAAATTAGTTAAGAAACTTGAAGTATAAAGTACATATGTATTATAAATCAACAGAAGTTTAAAATATCCAATTGTCTGCAATTGAGCCTGTCTTTAAAAAACCTTATGTTTAAGGGTAGTTAATAACCAGGGCTTAATGCCATGGTCGGTCATTCGATTATCTTATCAACAAAAATTCGGTGTTCCTGAATTTCTTTTATTTCGGAAAAAGATTTTTTTTTTGAGTCTATTAAAATTAATTTTCTGGTGTGCCGCAGGGTTCCCTTCTATCTTCAATTCTTTTGTTATACTTTTTTTATTTATTTTCTATCGAACAGATACTATAATTTAAAAAAACTTTCCTCGCTCACAGACTGTAAATTATAAATATCTCAAATCAGCACCCATATGAATAAGTAACGAAATGAATGTCAAAGCTTGATGAGGTTTTCACTGCAGTCAACATAATAGGAACATAATTGTCATCTGTTTCATTTATGTTTGACAAAGTTTCCTTTAGGGAATATCGTTAACCCATCTAAGGAGATATATTATGTGTGGCACTGGTTGTATTTTAGGATTATTACCTGCAAAAAGGGAGATGGTGGCACATGACATGCTATACAAATGATGGCACGTTCAAAATCAAAATACACTGCAAGAAAATGAAAAAAAAAGAACATAAAAAAAAAACTTTACAAACAACATGTTACTAAAGTATCAAAACAAAAATGGTAACAATTATTATATCGTCGTCAAAACTCATTTAATTATAATCGTATGAAGAGAATATGAAAGATATTATGCAATTATGTACCTGTCTCCTTTTTTTTATTGTTGTGTGTGTTTTTCATTATTATTATTATCCTTGTTTGTTTTGTTGTTTAAACGATTCATATTCCTTTCATGATTAAATTTCATTTTTGCGATTAAAGATGAGGGGAGAATCAGCTTTCATTTTAATTACTTTAATTTAAATTTTTTAAACTTTGGTAAAGTCAACAGAGTTTTTTTTATGTTTGTTTTTGTTGGAAACATGTTTTGACAACAACAATTTATTTGACATTTATAATATTTGCAATTATAAATTTAAGTTGAAATGTGACGTTGCGTTTATGTGAAATAAATATTTAATTTCATTTTAGGAAATTTTATGACAACATGACAGTTCTTAAAAATGTTGGTTTTGTATTTTAAGGATAAGAAAATTCTATCAAGGATATTTAAGAAAGGGATAAAAAGTTGAAAAAATGAGAATGAGGGAAAAATAAGATAGAAATAACCCGTTTAAATGTTATAAGGTTAAGCGAAATGCGATAGGTACATGGATACCTTATTCGCCATGAAGACTTTTTTCTTTCATAAATTCGCTCCTTAAAGAGATCCTTAAATCATAATTTTTGCTTCGTGTGAAGTCGTAATTCGTCATGAAGACCTTTTTCTTCATAAATTCGCATCCTTAAAGAGGTCTCAAAGCCATAATTTTTGCTTCGTGATGTCCTTACTCGTCATGAAGACTTTTTTGTTTCACAAATTTGCATCTTAAAAGAGGTCTAATTGTCATACTTTTTGCTTCGTGAAGTCCTAATTCATCATAAAGACTTTTTTCCTTCATAAATTTGCATCTTAAAAGAGGTCTTAAGGTCATACTTTTTGCTTCGTAAAGCCTTATTTCGTCATGAAGACTATTTTCATTCATAAATACGCAAAGAGGTCATTAAGTGGTACTTTTTGCTTCTTGAAGTGATTACTCGTTATGAAGACTTTTTTTTTTGCATAAATTCGTCAAAAGAGGTCTTAAATTCATATTTTTTTCTTCTGGAAGTCCTAACTCGTCATGAAGACTTTCCTTTATAAATACGCATATTCAAAGAGGTCTCACTTTTTGCTTCGTGAAGTCCAAATTCGTCATGAAGCCTTTTTTCTTCATAAATACGCATCTTAAAAGAGGTCTTGGGGTCATATTTTTTTCTTCGTGAAGTCCTAACTCGTCATGAAGAGGTTTTTGTTTCATAAATTCGCATCTTAAAAAATTCTAAGGGTTTTATTGTTTTATTTTTGCTTCGTGAAGTCCTTATTCGTCATGAAGACTTTTTTCCTTTATAAATTCGCATCCTCAAAGAGGTCTTAAAAGTCATAATTTTAGTTTTGTTAAGTCCTAATTCGTCACTAAGACTATTTCTTTCATAGATTCGCAACCTAAATGTTCTACTTTTTGCTTTGTAGAGTCCTAATTCCACTTGAAGACTTTTTTATTTCATAAATTTGCATCTTTAAAGAGGTCTTCAGCTCATTCCTTTTTCCTCCGTGAAGTCATAATTCGTCATAAAGAATTTTTTCTTTTACAATTCGCATCCTTAAAGAGGTCTTAAGGTAATTTTTTTGTTTCATGGAGTCCTAATTCGTCATGAGGGTTTTTTTCTTTCAAAATTACACATTATTTAATAGGTCTTAAAGTCATTCTATTTGCTTTATAAAGTCCAAATTCGTCATGAAGATTTTCTTCTTTCATAAATTTGCATCCTTAAATTCCTGAGGTCATATTTTTTTTTCTTTGAGAAGTCGTTATTTCATGAAGACCTTTTTCTTTTATAAATTCTCATTCTTAAAAAAAAGATTACGTATACGCCCTACATAATTTTTTTCAAAACATATTTTTAAACTTTTTCATAAGCATGCCCACGCCCAGCTACACCAACCGTTAACAAAAGTAAAGGAAAGAATCTTGAAGACTACCAAAAGCTAAGAATCTTTGCTTGAAACTTACAAGTATATTGATATTAATTAGCATCAAAAGATGTTAGACCAGAAATATTATGATTGCCATTCCTGTTCACTTTGGGGTAGACCAGTTCAAGAACCTAATGATTTGAGTGCACCCACATTGAATACCAGAAGAGTTATCTACTCGACTTTTGATTGAGTTTCCTTTTGATCAAACAGTCTTTTATGTTTTTGAAGACGAAAGAAAAAACTCATATTTCTAAACAAATCTCTAAAAACCCAATAAGAAATGAAATGTTGCAAATCTCAATGAGAGATACTTGCTTTTTCTGTGGGTTATATTATTGCAAAAATGATATCTCCACTATACACACAGCAAACAAGCAGCAGTAATTTTTGCAGATCTTCACATAAAAAGCAGACTTCGATGGAAAAATAACGAGTACCTTTTGGTTAGTCTCATTATTATTTTGTGCAATGTGCATTTCCTCTTTATTGAAATGTGCAAAAACTAGGCTTGTATATAAAAAGGTATACAGAAATATAGGTATTTCAAAAATAGATTTCTTCAAAGTGTATCTATTCAAGTTTTACCTATTTTAAAAAACGATATAGGTACATACAATTCAGGTCTTTTGTGTTGCAAATAGTATATTTTTGCACGTTTCTCTCTCATCATCATCATCCTCATCCTATATAGGCGAGCTTCATCGAGGCTTTGTTGTTTCTATTAAGTTAAAACCATCATTGTTCTGCTTGACATATGAGTACTTTGCATATATGCAAACTCTGCCATAAAAGCAATCTATCCACATCTTCTATGTGTGTGTGTGTGTGTGTGTTTTCCACTTTACTTCAATATTCTCATTCTCCTCACTCTCTCTTCTTTCTTCATACCTTTAAGAACATAACTCATAAACAAGAAGATGTGCCGCATAAGCGCAATATGAATTTTCAATTAGGATAATATTATCTGGTCGTATATATCCTTTCATTTATGTTGTGTGTTGTACCTGGGCGCTTTTGTGTTTCACGCAACGGATTTGCATATGAGGACTCTAATATAGAAATATAGAGAGATGTACCTTAGATACCTGCCTATTCTCTGGTATTCGTAACGTGTACCGTATACACATTATCTGCGTTGAACCGAACAACCTATGGTCTTGTGCTTGAAGTTTTGTTCTGCCAGATGAGACGCAATCTAGGACATTAAACAACAGGCAAAAGCAAAAAAAAAAGAAAATAATGAATTATCATCTCATAGGTATGCGTGTGGGTAGTAGTATATAATACATTCACAGTGGCGTACGAGGGGGGGCTAAAACGGCTCCTCTTCCCTATGCATAATGAAAGATTTAAAAAAGTTATTTAATTGTTTTTCTTTGTTAATAAATTAAGGTACCTATAAAGAAATTTTTCAAACAACCTTTACTTTTATTTGTTGGGTGTAGGTACTTTAAAGTGAACTTTTTGAAGTTATACTTCTTATGGGAGGGTGGGTATGAAAATTTACTTTTTGACAAGAATGTCAAAGGGATTATGACGCGATCAACCTGGGTAGCAGGGCTGTCGTTTCACTTTTAGAGTACGCAGTACTTTAGTATTTAAAAATGCAGTACGCCACAGTACGGCAAACATAAAACACACAACACGTTGCAAGTTACATGTTTCATGTGGCAAAATGCATGTGGCAAGTTGTATGTGGCAAGTTGCATGTGGCAAGTTGCATGTGGCAAGTTACATGTGGCAAGTTGCATGTGGCAAGTTGCGTGTGGCAAGTTGCATGTGGCAAGTTGTATTTGGCAAGTTGCGTGTTTCAAGTTGCATGCTGCAAGCTGCATGTGGCAAGTTGCGTGTGGCAAGTTGCATGTGGCAAGTTGCGTGTGCCAAGCTGCGTGTGGCAAGTTGCATGTGGTAATTTCCATGTGGTAAGTTGCCAGGTTTGCAAAAAGCTCACATTTCAGCTCAGCTCATAGCTCAGCTCAAATTTGAGCTAGGTACCATAGCTTAGCTCATTTGAGCGGAGCTGAAAGTGAGCTGAGCTGAAAGTGAGCGCCCCAACTTCCAACGCCTATATCTCGGAATTTTGAAGAAAATGAAAAAAAAAAATTTTCGATGCCAAAAGGTAGCGGGGACTCTAACCTACATTTGGGTACAACTCTCATCCCTGTAGGTCCACGCGTTCTCAAACCGGGAGAACTTAAAAGTAAAAAAAAAAATAGGCACGATTCTGATAAAATAGGCATGATGTGGCGGTTTAACATGGAAGGCGATTTTTGAAGTTATACTTCTTATGGGAGGGTGAGTATGAAAATTTACTTTTTGACAAGAATGTCAAAGGGATTATGACGCGATCACCCTGGGTAGCAGGGCTGTCGTTTCACCTTTAGAGTAGGCAGTACTTTAGTATTAAAAAATGCAGTACGCCGCAGTACGGCAAACATAAAACACACAACACGTTGCAAGTTACATGTTTCATGTGGCAAAATGCATGTGGCAAGTTGCATGTAACAAGTTGCATGTGGCAAGTTGTATGTGGCAAGTTGCGTGTGGCAAGTTGCATGTGGCAATCTGCATGTGGCAAGTTGCATGTGGTAATTTCCATGTGGCAAGTTGCCAGGGTTGCGAAAAGCTCACATTTCAGCTCAGCTCACAGCTCAGCTCAAATTTGAGCTAGCTCACTTTTGAGCTAGGTACCATAGCTCAGGTCATTTGAGCTGAGCTGAAAGTGAGCTGAGCTGAAAGTGAGCGCCCCCAACTTCCAATGCCTATATCTCGGAATTTTTGAAGAAAATGAAAAAAATTTTTTGATGCCAAAAGGTAGCGGGGACTCTAACCTACATTTGGGTACAACTCCCATCCCTGTAGGTCCACGCGTTCTCAAACCGGGAGAACTTAAAAGTAAAAAAAAAAAATAGGCACGATTCTGAAAAAAAAGGCATGATGTGGTGATTTAACATGGAAGGCGATTTTTTAAAAATCTGATAATGTGCAGCGTAGGCCCATGACACAAGCTATCATTTGGCATCACTCCCAAAAATTGCTCTCAAGCGGTTTAGCTTTCAGGAGCGTTCAAAAATTCGGGGATTTTTCGAAAAAAAAATTTACCCCAACTTTTAAACGTGATTTTCTCGGAATTTTGAAAAAAGTCGAAAAACCGTATTGTACCGGAATTTTTTTTTATGATAAAAAAAAAAATAGAAATATATTTACTATTAAAAAAACCAAAAAAAAAGATCACGAAAAATTATCTGTTTTATTTATAAAAATATCCATGTGTTAAAATAATTCCATTAATAACTAGAACCAAACATCTTAAGCTATTGTGTTTTATAAAAGTTTTAAATATCTTCATATTTCATTATACTTTCCAAATAAAAATCAATGTATCTCTCACCCATCACAGCTCAGCTCAGCTCACTCTCACTTTAGCTTAGCTCACCCAACAGCTCAGCTCAACCATCAGCTCAGCTCACTTTCAGCTCAGCTCAAATGAGCTGATCTATGGTACATAGCTCAAAAGTGAGCTAGCTCAAAATTTGAGCTGGGCTGTGAACTGAGCTCAGCTAACTTTTGAGCTTTGTAGCAACCCTGCAAGTTCCATATTGCTACTACTAGTGCTGGAGCACACACAATTCTCATAAAATTACCATATCGCACATTTTATGCGCAATTCATTTACTTTCGTTAAGCATATACCGTACGTTCTGAACCGCACAACATGAGTAAATTTCACAGAATAAATTGAAAACTACATGGACGCAAGGAGGATGAAAGAATTAATTTATTGTTCACTTGATAAAAATGTAAAAAAACTAAGTGTGGATTAATTACTTCATAATAGAAATTAAAAATATCAAATGAAATTCATTTATATATACTGAATGAGAAGTATAACTTCAGTCGCGTGTACATGTGTACACACACTCTTTTTTTTATTTAAGTGGACCTTTAAGACATTAAACAAAAATAAAGAATCAAATTTTAGTCTAAATATAAATAAATGAAGGCCTAAACTTCAGAAATACAAGTTATTTGAAATTATTGCAGTGGCTTGCTTTTTTATCTCTTAATCGTTATTCATTTTGGAAAATTCTTCTAATCACGAAGTTGTATTATCCAAAAGGACTGCACTTTCTGATTCAATTGATAGCAGGACAACTGTAGGTATCTTGACGTTGAAGGATTAAATTAATCATTTCATCTTTTAGGATCAATAAGAGGTTCATTTAAAGGTGAACAGTTTATTTTAGGCCAAAATCTGGATGTTATCGGTTTACCTAATGAAGTATTATGTAGCCTTCTCCAATTTCGCACAGCACAGATTTGGTCTACTTCTGTTTGCTGTACCGCTCTGGCTTTGGATTTAAAATGTCAAATCTATTTGCGCGTGCCAACCGTGTTAAGAATTTAAGCTATCATTAAAGATTGAGCAGATGGTTCAACTCGTCTAGTAGGAACTTTTTAGATCCTATTAAATATTGGTGGATTCATGTTTAACAATCTTCTACATCATTTTTTAAAACCTCTGCTTTTAGTTCATTAATTTTAGCTGCATTGTTTGAGTTAAGCCTTTTGTTGAATCGTCCTCGTTCAGTTCTAATGTCAAAAAATTCGATCATCATCGAGTGGAACATTATTTCTGTGGCAATTAATTATAACAGCATAAATCGGCTAATGCTCAAATTAAGTTAAGGAAGCAATTTTATTCAATATACTTTAAATTTATATATTCTGTAAATTTTATGTAGATATAAATCTCGAAATAAAAACCTCCAAAATAGAGAACCACTTATGTTATTGTTTCAATTCTGCCGATCGAAATTCATCAAACATAATAAACCAACTTACTCTTTTAATTCAAATTATTTTTCTAGTTCCTTCATTCAATAATGGGGACAAAAATTTCAGACTAATGTAATTTCTTTTATGCTATTATTCCATAAAAAACATAACATATTTGACACAAGTTGATTTGTGTGATTTTTATTTCATTGATTATGTAAAACTTCTCACCACAAATCAGGTTTTCGAATTGACTTATGTTTTTTTTTGGGTTTTTTCCACAAACTCTACTCACAAGAAAAATCAATTTTTTGAAAAAGAATTTTTTACGAATTTTGTTTTTATTTTTCAAATAAAATATTTCTTTTTAATGGCAAATAAACTTTTTTTTGTTGAAATTTTTTGAAAATTTGTATGTAGCTATTTAGGTATGTTTTCCTTTGTTGTCTATTTAAAAAAAAATAGATTATTTTATTAGTTTTAGTTTTAAAAATTAATTTTTAAAAATCTAGTTTTATTAGAACAATGAAAAGACAACTTGTCTCTCAACTTTTTTGTGTTCATCTAACGGTTTTTCTGGAATTTTTTTTATCTTAGAAAAAAAATAATAAAAATAATAAATAAATTATTAAAATTATTTTTAAAATTGAGTTTGGAAAATTTTAGCAATTTTTGACTTTTCATGTTTTTTTTAATTCAGAAAATTAATTTTTAAGAAGCAGTTTTTTCTTCTTACAATGAACGATGAAATTTATCTTTTTAAAATAAAATTAAACGTTTTTTACACAAAATAACAGAATAGGAAAATTTCAGTTCTTAAACAAAAAATTCAAACGAATTAAGACTTCTTAAACAAAGTGAACTCTATTTTATGTTTTACAATTTTTTTTAATGGTTATAAAATACCTTTCTATCATATTTTTTAGATTAAAAAAAAATAGCGTTTTATTCATTTACATTTAAAAACATTCATTTTTTTAACTGAAATGCTCTTATTTTGTAAAAAAAAAATAACTAATATAAAGCAATTTTAAGGGAATAAATTGATTTTTCATAATCAGAAGGAAAAAAATGTAACTTAATAACGCATTTTGTGGAATAAAATGGTGCCAAAGCAAAAAATGTATACAAAAAAAAAAACTAAAAAATTATTAAAATCATCTTCGATAACAATTCTTAAAAAAATGAATTATGAGAAATATTTGTGAGTTTCTGCCCTGTTTTTCTTTCTTATAAAATTATTTTTTTTTTAAATAACTTGAGCAACAGTAGAGGTATTTGAAGCAAAAAAACACCGATAAAATTACTTTAAGAACTCAACAACTTTTTATAATACAAATTTTAGCTTGTTGTATTTTGTATTGTTGTATTTTTTGTAACCCGTGTGCTGTTATCATATTTGTAACCATTTAACAGCTGAATCTTTAAATGAATCTTGTAAATATAATAATTGTATCTTCACAATTGGTTATTTTACCGACTATTATTGATTTGGCTCACTGTGGCGTATGAGTAACTTTTTTTTTATTTTCATATTTTAATAAAGCCAATTAAACAAATTATATCCATTTTCTTAAGAAATCAATTCAATGGACTTAATTGACTTTTTCATTTATAATTGCTCATTCTAAATTTACGAGTTATAATTAAAAACCTTTTAGTAGTTCATAAAAATTAATTTTATTTGTCCTCCACCCAAGAAAATTCATAATGTACGCTACTGTGCATAATCACATACATATTTCTTATGTGACAAAAATTTTTTAATGTGTTTATATTTGTCATGATGATGTTTATATGCTCTTGCTTAAAAAATAATAACTCGAGTTGTATAAATGCAAGCTATAGCAAAAAATGCCAACATTTTCCAAAAGAGGACATACCCAGACTTTCTCCTTGAATTTGTATATTTTCTCTTGAGAATTTAAATTAATTTAATGAAATGCATTTTTTGTTCTTTTCACTTTTTTTCTCCTCTTCTCTCTTGTATTTTTTTTATGGTAAGAATAAATTAAATTTTTTCGGCCCCAAAAGCAACAGACATACTTGAAGACGATTTCGTATTTTCACAAATCAAAATAAAAGAAGAAAATCACAAAAAATAAACAAATCGAAGCTCTTAAAGTGATTAAATTGAAACTAGACACAAACAAAAACAAAAAAACAACTCGATGAAGATTTCTTAGAATTTGAAAAAATAAAGTCAAACAAAATAATAAAATCAAACTCAATTTCAGAAGGTCAAAAATATTTTGTAAACTTTGTTGATTTTTTTTTTTCAGTTTTTAATTTTACAAATTTTATGCAATTTATTCAAGTTCGACAATCTTTTATGTTTAATTTAAGATATTTTTAAAATTTAAACTAATTTTTTTAAATTAAAACCATTGGTTCTATTTTTTTACGACTGTAGGTTGATTACAGTTGGTATGGTATCGAATAAAAAATATTAATCCGTTATCCTTTTTTATAACTTAATTCTACCTGAATTTCCAATTAAACATTTCAATCTAACCTTTTTGCCTTACAAAATGTATATATATTTTTTAATTATACCTTAGAACAATTATCTTTTATTAACTAAAAGTTGGATAAAAACCTTTTAAAAACAAACTTTCCATTAACGGTTATTATTTCCTTGAAGTTTAACAATAACCTTAACTACCATAACCAACCTACACAACACCTTTAAGCTCTTATAGTCTGAATATAACCCATTTTTCTGTAAGTAGGTATACAAAAAAAAAAAAAAATTCAAAATCCGTTATATTTTTGCCTTTTTGCCATTAATGTGTGTTAGTAAAAGTATTATCCAAAAGGATCTCTCGAAAAAAAAGGGGAAATTATACCAAAACGCTATGTTTATTTAATGAGTAAAGTTAAAAGTAAGCATTTCCGATTCACAAGAAAATGGTGGCGCGTTGACTTCTATATCTTCTTATTACTACTACGACAAAGCCAAAAAAAATAAAGATGGTGGAAAGAATATCGTTGTATAGATACGAAAAGAGTGGTGTTATATTTGTGCGTTATAAGGTTTGTTATTTTTGCTCTTTGGCTGTGTTTCATATAAGTGTAAGGCTTAAAATTCTCTCAAGTGAACATTTTGAATTCCCATTTCAATAAAGAATAATCCTGGGGTGCTTTACTTCGTCCTTGTTTTTGTTATGTTTTTTTTTCTTCCTCCTTTTTTTCAGCCATCAAAAAACCCTTTTCTTAAGTTCAGTGGTAAGTATACAAAATACATACACTAAAGCTGTATAAAGTTCAGTGAAAAAGATTCAAGAGTTCTTAAGGATATTTGTTTTTTTTTTTTTTTTCTAAAGTTGAAGGTAGGGTAACTTCGGGCATTATGGCGCACCGGGCATTATGGCGCACCTCTCAACTACCATACTTCCAATACTCGCATTTAAATAAAACCAATGCAGAAACTTTGGCCTTCGTCGAACACTAGCCTTGTGACGATCGCAGGTCAGTGCTATTATTTTTGTGCCAAACAAAAAAGAAAACAAAAAAAATATACCGGTTCTGGGTTCCAATATAATATCGCTTTGTTTTTGTTTGTGTGTATCTCGGTAACTATACAGTGCACGTGTTTGTTGTGAAGAGTGGAATGCAGAGTACAGTTTTGGTTTGGTTATATCACTTGTTATATTTTAACTGAAGTAAGAATTGTGTTTAGTTTTTGGAGTTTTGTGAATATGTATATATTTTGCAATATGGCGCAGATGTAATAAGGGCATTATGGCGCTATATTATACCCGACTGCGCCATAATGCCCTTATGTAAAACTAATTTCAAAAGTATCTCTGAATTTTTTTAAATTTGAAAATAACCTCAATTTAACGTTAATTTTATGAAACTTATTTACAATTATATTTCAGAAATGCTGAATATACGTAAAAAAAGTAAAGGGTTCCGAAGTAAATGGGGTTCGCCATATTGCCCGTACATAGGGCAATATGGTTTTTTTTGGACTATTTTTAATTTAATTTATTTTTTGTTAAAAAGCTTGAATTTTTATTCTTAAATAATTTATTCATGTTACGTTTTTATGAAATTTAATTAAAAAAAATGATTGAAGTAAAAATTGTAGTCCGTAGTAAAGTTATTTGAGTTTGTGCTTAGGTATGCCATAATGCCCTAATTTACCCTATGTGTGTGAATGTTTTAAGTTTTTTTTGTAGGTATTACCCATTTTCCAACTGCAAACTTCATGAACTCTGTGTCTCTCTCTTTTTTTTCTATCTTTTTCTCTTATGAAAAATATATAAACTTATGAAGAAATTCATTTCAAATTATTCTCATAGTCTTGGAAACTTGAAATGGTTCCTGGCAGAAGCGTATAAATTTGTACATAAGTATAAGTGAAGATGAAGATGAAGAAACTGCCATCCGAAGGAAAAAAAAAACCTTAAACTTTTATCAAAAGTTTTTTTTTATTTTTTTTTGTTCATAATTATTATTATTCGTGAGGTTGTACTTATACCTAAACCTACTTTTTTACTTGCTCTATAGGGCAAGTATTGGTTTCGTGTAGAAAAAAAAAATCGAGGTTTTAATCAAAACCAACATTACGATGATGGAGAAGATCAAAAAAGTGGTTTTCGTCATACCGTCCGTCGGTCTGTGCGTGTGTGCGTCTGTGCGTCTGTGCGTCTGTGCGTCTGTGCGTCCATCTGTACATCGAGCTAGGGCCTAAACGGGTGGATGGATTTGCTTGAAACTTGGTACAGATGATTTTTACGTAATTCCCTAGGTCCGTTTTTTTTATTTTTTTAATATCTCCAATTTAACGCATATCTCCCATATAACGTTTTCGAGGTATTTCAAATTTCTCGAAAACGGCTCTAACGATTTCGTTTAAATTTGGTGTGCGCAGTACTCTTATTGATTCCAACAAAACTGCGTTTTTAGTTTTTCTCAAAAAATGCCAAGAGCGGAAATATGGCGTTGCCGTTTTTCAAAAATTGACATGTTTTTTAAGTTCATATATTTCATCAAAGCATAAGTCAATTTTTTCAAAATTTACAGACATCATAGGTATTGAAGTGTAAAATTTAAAAAAAAATTTAAAAAAAAAGTTTTTCAAAAAATTTTTAAAAAATTGAATTTTTTTAACTTTCGATTTTTTTTTTTGTTTTTATTTTATTTTTTTTTACAAAATCTTAAATTTCCAATAAATATTTAAGATAAAGATGCTTTGAACTACAAGAGCAAGTACGTGCGACCCAGTCGTGCATTTTATTTTCTTGTGCCTTCACTCACAAGCCTTTTTAAGAAGAAAAAAAAACCCTTTGTCAAATTAATTACTCAAAACTTTGTTTCTACATTGGGGTTTTTGCTTCATCTTTTTTTTTTCACTTTTGGATTGTCATTTAAATTTCTTACATGATGTTTCCTGGATGAAAATCTGACTTAATGACTTTTGGTGTTTGGTTTTTTGGTTTGAGGCAGAGTTTTTGTTGTTGTTTTTTGTTAGAAGTTTTTTTTTTTTTTTAATTTAAAATGTGTTATGGGAATTTTCAATATGACATATATCAAGGATTTAATGTTGGTAGAGATTATTATATATAAGTCTGAGAACTGATGAGAAGAACAATGTTGACACTTGAACGCTTAGAAATACATAATAATGTATTTTGGTTTCAACAAAAATTATTGTTGTAAAACTAAGTGACAAAATACATCATAGAGATCATAGAGATAGAGAATGCGGAAAAGTGGGTCCCACAATTTTGCCTATAAATGGCAATATAGATAAACGATAATGGTGGATTGCTAAATATTCTTAATTTTTTTTTATACATTTTATAGAAAAAAAATATTTTTCTCAAAAACGACTTAAACGGTTTTGATAAAAAAAAAATGTTTTTGTACTGTCACAAAAAAATCTTTGTTATTAAAAAAAAGTTAATTTTATTTTTTAATACGCTTTTATTAGCTTCACTTGTAACTAATAAACTAACTAACAATAATGCAATAAAATCTTGGAACTAAATTTTGACTCACTTCCAGTGTTGCGTGTGGTTTCTTAAAGTTTTAACTAAGCGCTTTACGCTTTTTTACCGACTTCCAAAAAGGAGGAGGTATTCAATTCGATTGTATTTTTTTTTTGTTTTGTGTGTTTGTTACTTCATAACTTTGGACTGAGTGAACCAATTTTGATAATTCTTTTTGTATTTGGCTGCCATGTGGTCCCATTTCAATTTCGTTCAGTTCTGGCCATAGGAACTATTAGAAAAACCATAAAACACAGTTTTAGCCATGAAAGTCGGTTTTGTTTTTTGATAAAAATGATTATGATCAAACCATTTCCAATAAGTCAATTAAATTATTTTATAGTTTTTAGTGCGTGATAAATCGTATTTTTAGTTTGATCAACTATATGTATGTTTTGTTAACTCTTAAGCCTATCATAGAAACGTAATTTACGCTATTTAATAAATGTCACATAAAAATAAGATACTCAACATTTTTGGCAAAAAAAAAAATTTCGAATAGGTATAATAAAAAATAAAATGCACGACTGGGTCGCACGAACTAGCTCTTAGAGTTAAAGTTTCTTAAATTTTAAAGACTTTTTATATATAAATTTGGAAAATGTAGGCACCTACTATATACATACAAAGGTACAAAAAAATAAAAATAAATTTAAATTCTTTTGTTAATTAAATTAAAATAAAATCTGAAATCAAATTGAACTCCAAAACAACTATGCAGTTTTGATTGATATAAACAATTTTCAAAATCGTTTGAGCCGTTTTTTAAAAAAAACTAATTTTGTATAAATAATTTTTTGGAACAAAAGTTTTAAAATAAAATTGCTATGCCATTTCGTAGAAATCACTAATCAACATCTAAAAACAAAGTTTCAAGAAAATTCAATGTCCCGTTTTCGAAAATTTGATTTTTCAAAAAAAAAAAAATTTTCAAATTTTTTTTTAAAATCCAAAAATTTTTGGTTTATATGAAAATTATATAAATGCTTCTTCACAAAAAGTTTCGTTGAAATCGAATTGGCAGTTTCGGAGATAATCAGATTTGAAAAAAAAACGGTTCTACGGCAGTTACCGTTAATAATGATTTTCAAAAAAAAAATTTTTCATTAAAAGATAGACCTTACCCTAAAACTAACATTTGAATTTTTTAAACAAAATCGTTGGAGCAGTTTTCGAGATATTTCAATTTTACTAAAATCGGTATATGACAAGTACCGTTATTTTTTGTCCAAAAAAATTAATTCCAAAAACCCCTCTGGAAAGTCGCCAAATAACGCTACATAGATACCAAGTTTGACATTAATCGGTCCATCCAGCTTCTTATACAGACAGACAGACAGACAGACGGACTTCCGGGACCTACTTTTTTGGTATTCTCTACCATCGTAATGTCAGGGAAAAACTCAACTTTTTTTTTTTTGTGCGAACACATAACTTGATATATAGAAGTACCTATATCGCAAGTAAAAATGTCTCATCTAAAATTTGTTTGTGATATTCTGCCTTCCCAATGTAAAATCACCGATAATTTTGAACCTTAACCAAATCCAAAAACCTATTTCTGGAGAGTTTCCAAAAAACTCTACAAAAAAAAAAAAATACAATGAAAACTACCTACTCGATAGATGCTTGAAATTTTTGCATGGATGAAAAGCCTATTCTATTTCCAAGGTTAAATCAAAATCGTAAGCCTCAAAACGACCTACATGCATCACTCACTCTTAACACTCTCATATTCTAACAAACCTACGGACATACAATGTATAGGTCCATAGGTATATATTGGTAAATTGTAATGTTCCACAATCTGCATAAGTTTATGATGGGCATTTTGTATAGGACCCTTAAATAAAAAGGATTATACATATTTTGGGATCATGTTGGGATATGTTTTTTGCCTTTCAATCCCTTACACATTTTAATATTCCTTCACACAATATACACGCATTGGAATGCTATTAAATCTGTGGGTATGTTCGTTTAACGAATTTAATTTATTAAAATGGTTTGGGCCAAAGCCAAAACATCCAGAGGAGCCAAACAACATTTACCCTCTACACACAAAAAGGTCGCTTTTCTTAACAAAAGGATGTTGAAGAAGAAGATATATAAAGTTTTGTATTTTCTTTAAGGGACAAACTATTCTCACATACATACATTTATACGTATGTGTGTGTTTAAGGAAGGGAAATATATTTAAAGTATAAGGTGAGTCTTTTGGAAAGGCGTTGACAAAATTTTGATGCTTTCTGTCGTAAAATTGCCAAGTTAGCAAATTAGCTCTCGAACAACAAGAACAAATCGGATTTTATTATTTTCTCCAAAAACAAGGATGAAGACGGAAGAGGAGAGGTATGTTGTTACAGAATCAAAGTAAGCTTAACACGCACATATGGGGTCGACAAGCCAGCACATATGGGCATCAAATTGGATCGGATTGTGTATTGGATTGGACACACTCCAAATATAACCTTCTATTCTTTTCGCCAGCAGCAGTAGCAGCATGCGAACATTGTCAGGACAATGTCAGGAGCTGGAGAAAAGTGTTATTGTGTGTATTAAGAGGAGTTAAGCCTGTTGTGTGTTTTCTTGAGATTTGTTAACGAATTAAAATATACTGCCTCTGTTTTTAGCTAGAAGGCATGGATTTAGGGATATGACAAAACACGAAAAGGATCTTTTTAGCACATTGTGTGTGTGTGTGTGTGTGTATATAGTGTAAGGCTTTGAGTGTGAAATACATGAAAATGTGTCACATTCTGGGCAAGTTATGTCGTTTTAATGAATAAATGGACGAAATGTGCCGATTTGAGATCGAACTTTGAGCCTTAATGGGCTTTAAGAGGGACATTTTGTTAATCAAATGGGACACTTTAATATTGATTCACATCGAGGGATACATTTCAACACCAATTTTCAATAATAATTGATGTTGTAGCATATTTTCAGCCCAATTTTCATAAAATTGTTATCTTTTTGATAAGTCAAAGAAAAGTTAAAAAAAAAAAAAAAAACAAGGACTAAAGATTTCTTCCTTGATAAAAAAAAACGACTTATAACCCGCAAAATAGAGACAAACTTTTAACCATTTCAACACAGTGAAAACGAGAAACCCCCTTAACGAAAAGTGTATGCGCACAAAAACTTCTACCACAAAAAAGTCAAAGTTCGCAAAACTTCTAAGATAAAAATAAGTATAATTGTTGATAAATTTTATGACAACCCGCAAGTACTTGAGGAGAATATAAACAACACACACACACACAAACAAACACAAATAGGATCCATTTCGGAGCCGACAAATTTGAATGTATAACCAAGTTGGTATACCAACAAGTAGTAGTAGGTATATAAAGACTATTATATTCTTGGTCCTTAGAAAAAGGACTATATTTTTTGTCATTGTGGAGTTTTTAGATTTGGGAAAAAACTAATTTCTCATACCAAAACAGGACAAACTTCTGCAATAAATGTTTTCGCTAATTACTCATGGCTTTCTCATTTCACCATAAGCTGAAATGTTATGATGATTATTTTTTTTTTTTTTTATGTTGTTTGTTGTTGTTGTAGGGGTTTTGGTTTCCTTATGGATTCACTTCATTGTAGTTTTTTTCTTGTGAATTTGAATAGAATTTTCATCTAGAATTTAGGGAGGAAGGCAACTGGAGTATATTGATTTTCGTTTTTCTATATAATAAGTTTATATTTTAATGAATAGTGAATTCATGTTCATAAGAATTTTCTTTTAAATTGAAAAAAAAAATTTATGAAGCCTCCCAAGCTTTTTATAAAGTAAAGAAAATTGAATGGAAAATCAAAAATGTTAATTAATTTTGCAATGAAGGTAAATATAGTTTTAGTTTATCACGCAACAAAAAATACAAAATGGGCATATAGTGATGAAATGTGTTTTATTTTTAGAGGAAGTAAGGGAAAGTCAAGGCTGATAGAAATAAATTATATTAAATTACTGGTGTGATTAAGGTAGTAAACTTAACTTGAAATTTTGCACAGATATAGTCCTTTTTATTATCTCTCTACAATATATATTTCATTTATTTATCTGTTGAAGAAAAAAAGATACAAATAAAAAACGGTTAAAAAAGGTAAAAAAACTTGGGACAAAAAAACTTGTTTTTCACGTTATTGAGTCAAAAACCAATTTTTTTCAAATGTATTCTCACAGTCATAGACTACATGCTCTATAAGCTTGAGATTTTTTGAATGCTACAAAAAATTAAAAAAAATAAAAACTCACCCAAAAATACCCCAAATAAGTAGGTTTTTTTCAAAAATTTTTATTTCGAAACGCAGAGACTTAGAAAAAAATCCGTATCAGACCCCTTATTCCTTTTTTATTATCTTTCAAATGATGTTTTTCAAATTTTCAAAAAAATCATAATCAACACTTTGTCAAAGGTCTAAATCATGTTTAAGTTTTAGAAAAACCCTTAATAGCTTAGTTTTGAAATTTTTTAGAATTTGTTCAATACCATTGTCAGTCTTGCATTAAAATGTATCTATTGATTAAAAAAAATTCAACTCTTTACATTGTCGCGTTTAGAAAATAGCCAATTTTTTGAAATTTTGTTTTACCCCTATTTACCCTATTAAAAGATGGAATTTTTTAAAATCCTTCAAATGTATTTAACTTTAATTTATTATCTTTCAAATAAGCTATAGAAGATTTTTGTATCTCTAATAGTTTATTTTTAATTTTTAATTGATTTTTTCAGCACTTTGAAAGTGCGAGAGTGGAACGCTAGAAAATGGCGTCACTTTTTCGTGGTGGCTGCCATGGTTCATCGATTTATAAGACGTTATCACGTCAAAAAAAAAAAAAAAAAATGAATGAATGACTATGTAATTTTACTATTTTCTAAGGGATTTAATACAAAAGCAAAAACAATATAAAATGTTGTTTTTATAGGTAGGTACTTAATGAATTCAACATCAGTTTAAATGATATTGATCACATAGTAGCTATATGTCATTGTATTTCTGAAATACAAAAGAATTTTTATTAATTTTAGAAAAGTTAAAAATATATATTTTTTTTACATTATAACATAAATTGTTCAAATAAAAATGTTGTATAACTAGACCAGTGCCAATCCGGTTTTCAGAAGGCAAAAGTTGAACAAATTATTAGCAGCATAAGGGTGGTGGGAAAATTTAGGATAAATGGTATATGAAAGTTGAAAAATAAATTGCCCATAAAAAAATTTGGGGAAAGGGGGTGGGTGGGCGAAAAAGTAGGGTGGGTGTCAAAAATCATGTTTTTTAACGATTTCTGTCAAAATTAGACGTCCTATCGAAAAAAGTCAAATGCAAAAGTTGTAGGTAGTATAAATGTCTACAACTTTTACTCAACCAATTTTTTTCTATAACCTCAAAAATATTGAAAAAAAATGCAAAAATACGATTTTTTTATTTTTATCTTTAACAAAAATAGTTGGATTTTAACAAAACTTAGTTAAAAATTACTTTGTTATATTTTCAATCTATTAAAAATGTTTTTTGAGCAAAAAGTTAATTTTTGGATTTTTGACGAATTAAATTTGAAAAAAGCCTATTTTTCAATCAAAAAAGTTACAGAAAAAATTTTTGATTTTTGAAAAGTTTGGAATGCAATTATTTAGTTTAAAATCGTTTTTTAAAGATTGTGTGGAAAAACTATACTTTTGTTTTATAATATTGGCGAGAAATAATTTTCCATAGAAACCAAATTATACTTTTTTAATGGTCATTGACCTTTTTAATTTGAATCAAGTACTAGAATAGCTCTAACGTGAAAATTTTTTGAGATATTGAATTTTGAACGTCCCAAACACTATTTTTCTGATTTTTGGCATAGTAATATGTCAAAAACGTGATGTGATAGAATTTTTCTGACTTCAGATTCGAGCTCAGCGCACAAAAAACCATTAGAAAAATATACTTTGATTTCTATAAAAAAAAACTTTTTGACTAGTGAAATCGAACAAGGCATTCGATTTTTTCTGCCCTGTTCGATTTCACTAGTCAAAAAGTTTTTTTTATAGAAATCAAAGTATATTTTTCTAATGGTTTTTTGTGCGCTGAGCTCGAATCTGAAGTCAGAAAAATTCTATCACATCACGTTTTTGACATATTACTATGCCGAAAATCAGAAAAATAGTGTTTGGGACGTTCAAAATTCAATATCTCAAAAATTTTTTCGGTAACTTTTTTGATTGAAAAATAGGGTATTTTTTCAAATTAAGTTCGTCAAAAACCCAAAACTTAACTTTTTGCTCAAAAAACATTTTTAATAGATAGAAAACATAACAAAGTAGTTTTTAACCAAGTTTTGTTAAAATCCAACTATTTTTGTAAAAGATAAAAATAAAAAAAAAAACTAGTATTTTTGCATTTTTTTCAATAACCTCAAGTTATAGAAAAAAATTGGTTGAGTAAAAGTTGTAGACATTTATACTACCTACAACTTTTGCATTTGACTTTTTTCGATAGGACGTCTAGTTTTGACAGAAATCGTAAAAAACCATGCTTTTTGACACCCACCCCACTTTTTCGTCCACCCATCCCTTTTCCCCCAATTTTTTTGTGGGCAATTTATTTTTCCCCTTTCATATATTATTTATCCTAAATTTTCCCACCACCCATATGCTGCTAATAATTTCTTTATTTTCAAAAATTATTGGCACTGGTCTAAACTACCATTAAAATATTAATCTTAAAGAATAAATTAAAAAAGTTGGTCAAAAATCCAAATATGTATGTGCTTTTTCAAAGTCTGATAATACTGTAATTATTTCTTACAAGAAATTCAGATTTATATAAGTTTAAGTTTTTAATAAGAAATTACCCAAAATGTGTACCTAAAATTGAAGAAAATCTCTTCAGAAGTTTAGGCTGCAGCTTGAAGTGCATGAAATCAAAAACTTCACTTTTTTAACATTTTCTATCACTGTATTGTTCAGTCTAATTTATAACGAGTCTTGAACTAGGCATATTTAAGGTATAGTAAGTACCTTTATAGCAAGTAAGACAGACATAGCCTGCATTTGATCCGAGACCTCTAGAGTGATAGTCCATCCGTCCGATCGTCTGCGCGTCCATCAGTATACATCGAGCTAGGCTCTGAACGGATGGAAGGATTTGCTTAAAACGTGGTATAAATAAAAACTCTTTTCTAGTTCTTTTTTATTTTGAATGGATATCTCCTGTATAACGTTTTCAAAAAAGTGAATTTCGCAAATTCAGAAATCGCATTTAATAAAAATGTAGGTATAAAATTATTTGCTAACTTATCAATCTTTTTGAACAATCATGACTAATTAAGCAATTTGACAGGTAAATAATGATAAACTTTCTATTGAACAACCGTAAAAAAAAGATACTCATACACCACAGTGACCAGTTCAATTAAACCGAAAAATTTTTAAAGTACCTTTTTAATTTTGACTTTTTATCAGCTTGTAGGGTTAAATGTCTCAAGATCCTTCGGAAAACTATGTATTACGTACTAATAAATTATAAATGTTTCTCGAATTCAAACAAAAATCTACTATTTACTTTATAATATTCCAATAATAATTAAACTAGACAGAAAAAAAAACTTAAAAAATGTACCGTTTTAATTTTCATACAGATGTTATCTCATTAAACTCGAAAATATCATCTAAGAAAACTCTTTATATGTATAATGATATGATTTTTCAAAGTTTTTTGTAATTTAAATTAAATTTGCAAACCATTTTATAAATTAAAAATAAAATATTGTAACAAAATTAATGAAAAAATATTTTTAAAAAGAAAAAAAATTTATTTGTTGCAAAGAAGTTGTCTATTTAGCTTACCTATTATATAAAAAAAAAATTGATTTTTCTCCAAGAACAATTTTTCAAAAACTTTAAAAAACTCAATTCATTTATTAACAAAAGACACTTTCTATAAATAAATTGTTCAACTTCACTGTGTTCTATTATAAACATTAATTTTATGAGTCATGTATTTTTGACTTAAACATCGAAAGTCAATCTTACAAATATTTTCTTCAACTTTATTTTTAGAAACTCCCCTCCTCCCAAAAGCAAAAAAAAAACACCATTTCTTGATTAATTCATTAGAAAACTTGGAACGACATCGTTACAAAAAATCAACATGAAATATAATTTTATTTATTTTTCTCCAAATACACACACACATAAATATCATCAAAACATTCGAGAATAACTTTGCCCTATGGCAGTCAGCCAAAAAAAAAAAAAAAAAAACATAGCAATAATTAACTCCATGCTATGTCTTAAATAACACAAAACCACAATTGCTCACTAAACTTTTCAAAAAACAAGAAAATAAAAAAAAAAAAAAATTCCTCTCAAACATCATCTACGCTAATTTATCCAAATTTCCTCAAAAACAAAACAAAAACAAAAAATTAAAACACGCAAAAATAAAATAAGTAAACTTCACAGCAATCTAATGAAGCATTGAATAAATAATTAGTCACAACTTTCTCGAATTGATTTAATGAAGAAAAAGGATCTCTACAACAACCACATGGAATCCGTTAAAGTTACACCATTCAGTCCTGGATGTTTTATATATAAACTTGTCTACTTCTTATATAAATATAAACGCGATGTCGAATTGATGAAGGACCAAAAAGGAATGACAGAGAGAGAGAGAGAGAGTGTAAACCCATCTCAGATATCCAGAAACAGCAGCATTACATCTCATTATATTTGCATAGAATTTGACTGCGAAAACAGCTGCCAACGTTCATCAAACTTTGGCTATGTAAACGAACGAGTAACGAATAACTGTTTCTGTTCCCGTTTTCTGTTTCTCTATGCTTTACAGCTTTATCATTAATTCATTTCATTAGGGGCCCAACCAAACAGCATGTATTATAGTGTAGTATATGCTAAGGCGTTCGCTATGGGTTCTATAGCAGCGTTTTAGGAGTTTGTGTGTGTGTGTGTATGCTACTGCTTGATGCATAAACAAAGCGCGTGTACAATCACAATACAAATACTAGAATGTATGTTCGCGAAGTCGAAGCCCGAACAGAGATTTCCTCATTCTTGGGTTGAAGAGTAGGAAAATTTATTTTCCCATCCTCGACGAGGACATCAACACTACCCACCCACACAAGGACCATAAAAAAGACTATATACGACTATACACTATACGACGACGACGAGGACGTCAACTTCGTCGACAAGACATTCATTTGCATGGGCGCCCTAATTAACATGTTAAATTGCCGTCACACCATCCGCCCTAGGCTAACACAATCTCCTTTTCCTTTTGCTTTGTTTGTGTGTTTGTGTGTCCTTTATATCTATCTTCTGGATGTTTTAACAGGGAAGACGAAAAAATATGCCTCCAGCATTCATTACACCTTAGTGTAAGAATTTTAAATTATACAGCAAGCAGGCATCTTTGTTCTTTGCTATCGTGTCGTCGACGACATAAAACAATAGGAAGCTCAAGCTAAACAAAATGACAATCAAAATCTTCTAGATGGCTTCACTCTGGAATATGATGCCATCAAATTGTGGGGGATGAGACTATACGGGGGTATATTTTATAATCCTATACCTTGCCTAGGTATAATTTTGTGGGGAATGGATATGAGACGTTACACCCAAAAAAAAAAAAAAACACTTAAAGCTTTTGTGCTTATTTTAGCTAGGATCCAAATCCAAAAAAAAAAAAAAAACAACAACTAAAAAGAAGAAAATTTCGTCAAAACAAGTCCCCGACAAAATGTCGAGTATTAGGTTATATTTATTCCAAGGTCACCTTTAGTGTGTCAAGTTACCATGTCCTTTTTAATGGACTCGTTCGAAGTTAATTAAGGTAATCTCAGGTTGGTCATAAATTTATCCTAGAACCGAAAGTTTTCGCCCTCGAATATATATTTTCATTCAAATTAACTCAATGCTATATAACCATGGCATTAGTCAGAGGAGAATGGGAAATTAACCAAAAATTGCAGGATCTTATAGTAGAGTCTAAAAAGGAACATAAAGTTTATCATCAATCATGTGGTAATTGTGGGTTCAAGTATGGGGGTTTTTGTTACCGAAGGGATACCATAACATTGTTGATGTATTAAGTGGGGTCAGACAAGGTTGCATCCTGTCACCGATATTTTTTGTTTATCATTTTATTCTCATAAAATGTGATTGGTTTTGATTTTGATACTTAAATTTTAACAAATGAGTCGTTATATTTGAAAGTGGTATAAAGTTGTAGGTAATACAAAGATCTACAACTTTTGTATCAACAATTTTTTCATATAACCTCAAAATTTATGTGAAAAATTCAAAAAACCGAGTTTTTGGTTTTTTATTTTTATCTTTTTCAAAAACAAAAATTTTTCTACGAAATTTGGTGAACACTTACCTTATTATATCTTAAATACACTGTAATTTATTTGATTTAAAATATTTATTTTTTAACCTTTTTTTTGACTTAATACCAAAAAAACACCCTAATTTTCAATCGAAAATTCACGTGTCAAAATATCTTTGTATTACCTACAACTTTGTCATACAACTTTTTTCTATAGGACTTGTAGTTTTTTACCATTAAAAACTTAACCCACCCACTTCCCGAACTCGGCTCGCCCGTAATTTATTTTTCCTTTAATTTTCATCATATTCACCTCCTTTTCCAATGGGTTTCATCCTACTATGATTTGTTTGTACTTTCAAATGTTTTCGAAGGCATCGGCACTGGTCTATTTAAATTTGTTTCGGTTACAAAAGTTTAAATTTGCTTTTTATTGCATCTTATATACCCAAAAACAGCGTTCCCGGACATGTCCATAACTCAAAAACTGATATTCAAATGACTTAAAAACACATTAAAGTCAATTATTTTTAAGTATTTCTTACAAAAAAATTAAGTTTTGTTATTTTGTATACATTCATAAAAGATGTCCCAAGAAAAATGACTCATAAAACCAACATTTCTTAATGTATTATCAATATTTTAATCATCTAACGTAAGAAGCTAGTTTTAGTTTCATTTTTAAGTAGCGTACATCAATTAACCGTCATTCCGGGAACGCTTGTTTTGGGGTATAGTTAGATTGAAATTTTTTTTTTTGTGATATGATCAAAAATCGAGGCCACTACAATATAATATCAAAAATATTTCGTTTTACTTTGTGACATAAAAAATAAAAATAAAACGTCATTTCCGGGAACGCTCTTAGAATCTGAATAAATGATGTAGTCTTACACTTCTTATATCCTATCGAAGTATGGCTGTAATATACACTTTTATCAAAAAGTTACGAAAAAACTGTGAAATATTATGCAGGTTCCCAAAAGAAGAATGTTCTTAATGAAAAGAATATTTATAATATTAGCAGGAACAATGTTTATTAAGCAAAAGTATTTGATTGAATGAAAAATATTAATTACAAAATTAATAAAACATAATTATCAGAAACACTAAATATAAATTTAATACAGTAAAAAAAAATTTAGTACAGTAAATATATCAAAGTAAATAATTATTGTAAACGTATATATTGTTAAAGACCAATATTTAACAAAAACAAGTGTGCCCTAAGTGTTTCGGAGGTGCCTAGAAGCATTTTTTTTTTTTTTTTGTAGAAAGTGGTCTCTGTCCCAAGAAATAGAGTTATATTTGATTAATTTAGGACCTACTACCTTAAAATAATAGTATATCATTCACATTGATACTATTTCTAGACCCCTAAAGTCGTTTTGAAAAGATTACCAAAATTTCGAGAAACGTTTTTCTAGTACTAATTTTTGGGGTTTTGCGGTAAATGGAAAAATATACATTTTTGTGCTCTGCCCGTACATGAACCGAAAAATTATGGCTAAAGCTAACATTTGAGCATGAAATTTTTATCATAAAACAAAGTTGATTTTTTAAGAATTTGGTCATCGAAATTTCCCACCTCCATGATTTTGACCCTTATAGCCTCTATGTTCTGAAAAAAGTTTAACAATGAATTTGTGAAATCACTAATTTTTCATGAAAAAAAAAACAAACAAAATTAACTTTTTTTTCGTAGCACATTTTGTCAAAATTTTTACATCATGACAATCTACCACAAATCTTATAAGTCCTGAATATTTAATATTTACCAATATCATGCATCTACATAAACAGCTGGAATTTTTTAATGCAATCAGATTTCATAAAAAAACAACAACAAATTTTTTTTTTTTACTTTTTTCCATTTTTTATAATATCACAACCTACTTTAAGTTTTACGGCCGACAATGTGGAAAATAAACTCCACATCTCCACAGGTATTTTGTGGAAATTTTGCCCCGGGGGCCCCCGACCGACCCCAGGGCCCCCACTGGAGACAATGCAAAGAAGGAAATTGTTAGCATGAATTGAGTTACGAAGTAAATTAAAATGTATTTGAATCATTTCGGATACAAGGGAGACAAATTATGACATTCAGTGTAATGTATAATGCATTGGTACACACAATATATATTGATTTAATAAAAAGGTTACAGCAGGGTTCCCGAAAAAATAAATTGCTTTTTTAAAAGAAAAATTATAATTTTATCATAAGGCCCCAAAAAATATAACTTGAAAAATCTTTGCAACCACAAATAATACATTAGGGGCCCCAAAAAACAACATCAGGGCAGGGGCCCCAAAAGCCTTTACTTCAAGGCGTCAAAAAAAATTTAATAAAAAAATTTGTTGATAGATTACTGAATATTACTTTAGGAGCCCCAAAAAATATGACTTCGGGGCTCCAAAAATATTATATGAAGGGTCCCAAAAAATAATTTTTCAGGAACCCCCTTAGTTGAGTGGCAATCAAATATTAATTTGGGGGCCCCAAAATCTATTACTAAGGAGCCAAAAAATATTCATCAAATTTCCTGATGGCATGACAAATATTATTTGAGGATCCTCAAAAGCTATTACTTCAGTGGTTCAAAACAATCAAATGGAAAATTAAATATCAATTCAGGGGCCCCAACATAAATACATCAGGGCCCAAAATAAAAACATTACGTTATTGGTGGCATTCCGAATATTACTTCAGAACATAAGCCCCAATACCTATTAATTCTTGACTCCAAAAAAATTAAATTATATTTTAGGGGCACTTAATTTTGAGGCCCCAAAAATAATTTTTCAGGGGCCCCAAAAGAAATAAACTATGTTTGATGATGGAAAATCAAATGTGTACCTACATATTACTTCAGAACAGAGGCCGAAAGAACTATCAATTCTAAGCTAAAAAAAAAATTGTAGGTACCTATAGAAATTTTAAGTAAGTATAGCAAAGTGCATTACGAACATATTAAAACATTACAATAAACTTAAAAATAAATAAGCCATACAAGAAAATGTGTGGCGTATACGCACTTTTTTTTATATCTAAGGGGCCCCCAAATATCAAAGGGGCCCCAAAATTTAGTCTTGCCCCGGGGCCCCGGCGACTCAACGTACGCCACTGCTGTTACGTATGGTATGTCAAATGAATGGTTATATTATTAACTTACAAAATAAAGTTAAGTTTCACACCTCAAAACTGATTCTCCCGTGAGAAAAATTTGTTTCCGCTTCGCGTTTGGGTTCCAAAAATTAAATAGATTCTTATGTAAGAATTTATTTTTCGCTTCGCGTTCGCCAAGTTATAACACAAACATATCTTTGTTGTTTGGTATACACATACATAAAACAAAAAAACCCAGGATACTTAGGTTTATAAACAGTGAAATATGTTTGGAGGCTCAGAGCATGCTGCTCTGCTGCAATCCCCTTGATTGGATTTACTATTGAATCGGCTTTTTGCCAATAAGGTGGGACATAAGTGCAAAATCAAATTATGTAACTATCCCAAATACTGTTATTCAGTTGGGAGATAATTTTATAATTTGTAAATTCTTTGTTAGTGAGACATAACGCCCATCCTTTATTTGTGGGTCTTTTGTCCAACCTGAGTTTGATAAAGCCCCACATTTAATTTGGAACTTATGTCTCACTCAAGTGGGACGTAAGCCCCACAAATAAATAGTGGCTGTTATTCCATGGGCCTTATGTCCCTGTGACAAAAATATGGCATTTCAATACCAAACTGACTGCAGGTGGTTACATAGAAATTTTTCCTAAGCTCCACTTAGCAGGATTTGCCTCACTGAAAAAGTGAAATAACGCCGAATCGGCGTAATTTCACTTTATCATTGTGAAATAAGGCCGAATGTTGAAATTCGGCGTTATTTCGCTTTTTTAAAGTGAAATAACGCCGAATTTTGGAATTCGGCGTTATTTCGCTCGGCGTTATTTCACGGCATCCCTAATATGAGATCTTCCACGTTGCCCATCGGGCCAACTCAGTAGGTACTGATTTTATTTACAATTTTTTCAACACTTCTGGTACGGTTTTTTAACAAATTTATCTATCTATAAAAAAACCAATGTTCTTCAACTATCCGTTTGAAAAATAATTTTTTTTTACCATGGCGTTTTATCCCTATTTACCCTATTTAATGATTTAATTGTTTAAACTTTTTCTTAGTGTTCATATTGAGGATATAACCTTTTAAATATGTATGTTATAGTTGAAATATGTACGTATCTATAATAGTTTGAATTGTACGTTGGTCAGTTAAGATGAAAGTGCAATCTATTCTATACCACACTGCTAAAAGGAAGTGAAATATCAAAAAAAAGTCAAACTTTTTCGTGCATGGAGCCAGTGTTCATTGATTTATAAGACGTTTTGACGTAAAAAAAAGTCGTAACACGTAAAGTTTATATTCTCATTGACGCACCATACAGATGTTGCTTTTTCATTTAACATTTTTCACTTATGACTCCGTTGTTGCCTCTCTAATCACATCATATGCATCACATCAGTTTACATCGCTTTACATCGAATTACATCATGTCTCCGTTTACAAAATCGATGATGTGGATCGGTTTTGTAATCATTGTTTCGATTACAAAATCGGTCCACATCGATTGAGTGGATTCATTAAGTTTCGATCCAGTGTTCGATCTAGTGTTATCCCTCTGTGCACATAAAATTAAAGAATAACCGAAATAATAAGGTATAACAGTAAAGGTATTAAAAGGCCTCTCAGACCTGCGGAACTGGGGTTGGCCTAAATTTATGGAATATTTGTTTTCTTTTGTAATAATTGATTACAAAAAATCCGTATTAGCTGACTCTTTTTAGAAACAACCAAAAACCAAGCTGAGAACAGTTACCTACCCATTCTCCAATTTTGGAAAATTCATCCCGACTTTGTTTTGTCTTGAAAAAAAAAACAAAAAAACAGCAAAATACTGCCTTTCTACCTTCATAAAACCAAAGCTGCAGGTGTTTAAATGTACAAATACAAACCGACAAAATTTTTTTTTCAAAAATTTCCCAAAATTTGTAGCACCCATTGTATTATCAGCCATATCAGCCATAAAAAAAAAGGTAGTCATGTCAATTACTCTAAACTAACTCGCTCTGTTTATTTCTAGTCATTAAATTTTCGTTTAGCTTCAAGGTTTGTCGGAATAGGTAGTAGATAGTCTTGAAGGAGATGAGACTATATGTAGGAATCTGTAAAATACATCGCTTTTTCTTAACAATTCACCCCCACCTCTTCCTTGTTGAGTTTGTTATTTATGTCCCGCCACCAGTCGCTATAGGTACTCTATACATAAATACAATATACAAAATCCAAGGAAGAGTGTTAAAGTTTTAATTCCGCGAGCACGAATCCAGGAGGAATGAAAATTGTGAAATAAACTTTAAAACCATCAGGCATGTCGACTAGAAGATACCTATACATAACACACCTTCAGCGAGAGAGGATTATCCACGTTTGCTTGGCCAGTCAAGCATTCGTTTATTCGCAATCGCAAGGATATCTTCAAGGAGATTTATTCATCCTGCAAACACTTCTCTTTACAGAGAATTTTTTTTTTTTTTGTCTATCTTTTATACTTTTACCAGTTTCCGTCCTATTCCGTCCGCCATGTTTTTTTTTTTTTTTTTCTTAGCTTTTTTCTATCATTATCTTGAATATTTACTACCAGACACCCAACAATTTGCCTTTCAATTTTTTTTTTCTTCGTTACTTTCAAGACCGGAAAACAAAAAATAGAAAAAAGTAGAAAAAAAAAACGTAGAAGAGCGCACCATTTGGCGGGTTTTAAGGCTGCTTTCCATCTTCCACGCTAAAGGAAATGAATATAAACAAAATAAAGTAGAGGAGAAAAAAAAAATTCTACGTGATTCAATTTCAATTCAATGCCATCTGACATCATAAAAAATGGTTATTGTTCGTACAAAAATGCGTATTATCTTTGTTATATTTTTTTTTTAGTGTTGTTGTTGTTTTTTTTTTTTTCGGTACCTATGTTGTGTATTTTTGGAGTGTTTTTCCTGTTCTCATGTTGTTTATCCATCGGAGAATGTATTTTTCAATTTTTTTTTCTTTCTTCATTTTCAAAATGGAATTTTTTTTTAAATTTTCTTCGATATAGGACGAATTGAAATTAGGAAAAGTAGGAGATTCTTAAAAAAAAATTCAATTTAAGAAGTGTCACAATAAAAAAAAGACAGTGAACAGACAATTTTAATAAAACAATTCGAAAGGGTTTACCAAATTTTTAGAATGGTGTTTGATCAAAACTGACCTCAGATTCGGATTCAGTGCGTCGAAATACATTAAGATAGGTCTGGTCAAAAGTACTGGCCACCGTTTTTCTGTTGGCGACCAGTGAATAAAGGTCTTTTATAAGTTTGAAGAATAGTGCTATTAAATGAGTAGGTAGAAATTGAAGAAAGGGGTGCAAAAGCCCCCTTTTTGGCTTTTTCAATATATCTCGTAAACAAAGGATAATTTTTAATATATTGATTTTAAAAATTGTGGTAAAGAATAAAATTTAAAATCGAAAAAATGTGTTTTTTTTTTAATTGAAAAAAAAAAAAAAAATTCATACCAAATCAGTCCAAAAAAACATGAAAAAAAGTTAAGAAAAACGATTTTTTGAGATTTTGCTTTTTTAACGGGCTGAGATAGTCAAATGCATTGCTCTAAATAAAAACAGAACATTAAATTTCCTTCAAAATGCTGGGCTCAAAAGTTTTTTCATATTTTTTTTACATTTTTTGTTCTACCCATAAGTAAAAAATATACCACAATAAAACTGTGATCTAGCCTATGCATAACACTTTTTTGTTTTGATTGTTTCAAATTGATTATAATATGTTTACTTAATTTGAAAATTTGGATTTAAGGTGAAATTTCAAACCGTAAGTATTAAGAAAGGAATAAGTCCAACGTTTTTAAACCGTTATAGGTACCTGTCTACTAGAAACCAATAGAAATAAAATGTTTATCTCATTCGACTCAAATCCACATTATCTTTATTTTATCTGATGGTTAAACATCTGAAAACAGTAAAATATAGAAGCCATTCAGTTTTTTTGCGTTTTCCAAAGAATTTTTTATTTTTTTTTTATTTTTGTTACCTCATAACTTTGGACTAAGTGAACCAATTTTGATAGTTCCTTTTGCATTGGAAAGCTGGTGTATGCAGTGTGGTATAGTTTGAATTTCGTCCTGTTATTGCCATAGAAACTATGAGATCCATGGAAGTCGGTTTTGTTTTTTTGATATAATCATTTTTATCAAATAATCTTTTTTATCAAAAAACAAAACCGACTTCCATGGATCAAAACTTTTTATGGTTTTTATGGTATTTCAAATAGTTCTTATGGCTTTAACAGAACAATACCAAAAGAATTATCAAAATTGGTTCACTCAGTCCAAAATTATGAGGTAACAAACATAAAAAAAAAAATACAGTCGATTTGAATACCTCCTCCTTTTTGAAAGTCGGAAAAAATGATTATTATCTTTAAAAAAGTACAGGTCGACATCCAGAAACCTTTAACAAGATTATTTAACTAGTTTACACTGAAAAATTAATAAAATTGCGGATTCCAACTAAGTCACTGACTTAATGTAAAAGCAATCCAAACCAGCATACCAAGTCCTATTATAGCAGAGCTTCTTCTTATTTAACAAAACTTCTGAATTCTGTACGATGGATTTTCGAAATTTTGTTGCAGATATATGCGACCTAGACACGCTCCTTATTTTCAAATATTTTTACCAATTTTACACCTCTCTTTTGAGTGCTTCGCAAAAGAATGAAAAAAAAAAAAAAAACAAAAATACTAGAACGGCAGGTATAAATAACATAAAAAAAAGTTCGTTTCGTTCGTCCTGTCAATAACTTGTTTTACGATGTTTTAAGACTGTTCTGTCATCCTTTTCAAAATAAAAAAAAAAAAAAAATACACAAAAAAAAAACAGAAGAATGAAAGTGTAAATGACAATGCATAAAAAAAAATATATATATGAAGAGAAATAACCTTAAAAAATCTAACACGAAATAATTTAGATACGATATTGAAAACTTAACAGTGTATAGGTGAGTGTGCCACGTTTCAGTATCATAAAGGTGAACACACATACACACAATTGTCAAAAAAAAGGTCAGAGAAAAGAAAAAAAAAACCTCTGCAAATGGCAGCTTCTGAAATTTTTGATAAGAGTTTTTAAATGCTATGGACCCTTAAGTGAAAATGTATATATCTAGATATTTAATAAGTTATAATGTAAAAGTGTGTGTATTGTGCGGATAATCATTTTTTATAACACGCGCCACAAAAAAAAAAGTATCAACCTATAAATATTGGTTAAGGCGCGCATGAATATTTTTGAATAAATTCAACTTCATTAACGAGGATTAATGATGATGAATTGGGAAATCATATAAAATAAATAGCATCGTTAACAGATTTAATATTATGTCTTAATGATTGGGGGTTAACAACACACACACCATATGTTTTATGCAAGCATATATCTTTTTTAAGGGTAGAATTTTAAGTAGGCACTTAGTATTCAATATTTATTTATCTCAAGAGAATCTTTTAAAAATTTCGATCGTATATAGCACATGAGGGAGTGATGAAAATTATTAGCAAATTAAATTTGTAATTTGATTTTGAATTATAATTATTATACTACTCCTTTTTAAATGGTTTATTCAAATGACTTCCCTCAAAAAATTCTACAGATTAACTTAAAATCATCGTCTCAAAAAAATGTCAGCTATTTGATTACTTACTTTGTCAATTTTTTGAAATTTATTTTTGGTTTGATAAATCAATAAATTTAAAAATATCTACCGATTTAGAAGAGGTTTTTAATGGAAAATATTATGGAAATATAAGTAAAAATTACTAATTTTTATCAAATAAAAATTAATGTTCAAAAAATTTAATGATAAAAGGAATATTTTGTATAGCACTACATCGTTTTAAAATAACAACACAATTTTCAATTTTCTTTGTCGAATATTTGATTAATCAAAAAAAAAAAAATTATCAAAAATTAAAAAAAATTTTTTGATTAAAAATATTGAAACTATTAAAGATGATTTGGTATAATTTTTACTTGCGATATAGGTACTAGAGCAAGTTTAGGATTCGTAAAAAAATTCGAACTCGAGATATAGCCCAGGGAAATTAGTAATTTAAATCGCATTTTTCGCGGGACAAAATTTTTTTCATGGAATGTGTTCGGGTGGTTGTCCTTATCATAAAAGTCAATTTGTTGGGAAAATTGGAGGTTGGGAACAGCCGCCATCTTGGAAAAGAGATTGGTAGCGTTTTTATTGAATAGCTCCATTGTTATTCATTTTAACAGAAAATGACAAAGGTAGGACTTATTAACAATAAAATTATCTAAACAATGATATACAAAACAATTCCGTGAGTTGATTAAATAAAATTTTATAGTTGGTCAAAGTGCGGGTTTGTATCGCAAGGTTGGGACAAAATGACATTTTTTCATATATCTGACGAACTTTTGATTTGTTTGGATAATTCTTCAAGAATGAATTATAGTACTTATAATTACCTATAAAATGAGCCCACAATTGTTATTGTAACCATCGTATTGTAGAAGTAATCTAACTCCGAAACTCTCCATGTACTAGTCAAAAGTGAGAAAAAAGCTAGTTTTTTGCTAGTAGGCCGAGAAAATTTTGGGAGTAGAGGTATAACCAAAATATAAGTACGCAGTTTTGCTGCCATACTCGTGTTAATGTCGATTTCAAAGGTCTGACAACTCTAATTTTGGGCTTTATACGGTTTTTGGGGGGTTAAATAACGTAAGTTTTCCAGCTAACGTGAATGGGCTAAATTTATACTATTTGAAATTATAAATATAAAAGCTGATGCTCTATTATTTTTCCTAAATCTGGACACCTTAATCTCGGCTATGGGGTTAATAGAACTCACGATATAAGCTTTTTTAACTAACCATATCAGGCTTTTCAATTCAAATAAACAAACAAAAATCGAAACAAAAAAGCCTCTAAAACATAATCGTATAAACGGCTTATATCTTGAGTTCTATTGGTCACATCCTCAAGATTGGGGTGTCTAGATTTAGGAAAAATAATAGGGAATCAGCTTGTATATTTATAATTTCAAATAGTATAAATTTAGCCCATTCACGTTAACTGGAAAACTTACGTTATTTAACCCCCCAAAACCCGTATAAAGCCCAAAATTAGAGTTGTCAGACCTTTGAAATCGACATTAACACGAGTATGGCAGCAAAACTGCGTACTTATATTTTGGTTATACCTCTACTCCCAAAATTTTCTCGGCCTACTAGCAAAAAACTAGCTTTTTTCTCACTTTTGACTAGTACATGGAGAGTTTCGGAGTTAGATTACTTCTACAATACGATGGTGACAATAACGATTGTGGGCTCATTTTATAGGTAATTATAAGTACTATAATTCATTCTTGAAGAATTATCCAAACAAATCAAAAGTTCGTCAGATATATGAAAAAATGTCATTTTGTCCCAACCTTGCGATACAAACCCGCACTTTGACCAACTATAAAATTTTATTTAATCAACTCACGGAATTGTTTTGTATATCATTGTTTAGATAATTTTATTGTTAATAAGTCCTACCTTTGTCATTTTCTGTTAAAATGAATAACAATGGAGCTATTCAATAAAAACGCTACCAATCTCTTTTCCAAGATGGCGGCTGTTCCCAACCTCCAATTTTCCCAACAAATTGACTTTTATGATAAGGACAACCACCCGAACACATTCCATGAAAAAAATTTTGTCCCGCGAAAAATGCGATTTCATGCCCATATTTTGACTAATTGCCCTGAGCTAATAACAATTTTACGTGCTGGGAGCTGCAGCATAAACTAGTGAAGTGATTTTCTTCAAACTTGGTATTTAGCAGTTTTGGGTGATTCCCTAGAGGGGAAATTGGAATTTTATTTTTATGACCAAAACTAACGGTACCTGCTATATAACGGAAATAGAAAAGTTAATTTTTTTCAAAAACGGCTCTAACGATATTGACTAAAATTTTTGTGTGAAGTATTACACATAAGAGCCAACTTTTTTGTACCGTTATTAACGGTACCTGTCATAGAACGGTTTTTTTGATTTATGAATAACTCGTACAAGACTAATCTTTAAATTTAAATTAAAATTTAAGAAAATTTTCAAAAAACACACTTTGGATTTTTAAAAAATATTTCAAAATTTTTTTTTCGAAAAATTAATTTTTTGAAAACGGTTTGACGAAAAATCTTTAAATTTTGTTTTTATGTGTAAATCAATTATTTCTTCAAAATGGCATACCAACTTTTTTTTGAGAAAAGTTAGAAAATTTTTATTTATAAAAAATTATTTTTTTAAAAAACGGCTCCAATGATTTTCGAAATTTTTTTTTCTAAAAATACCTTTTTATACAAGAAATAAAATTGCATACTTGGTTTTTTGTCAAAGTTCGTTTAAAACGGTGTTTAATTAATTATAAAAACAGATTTAATTTTTTTATTGGTACTACTTTTGAAATTTCTTCAAAATATCAAATTTTAAATTTCTTGAATAATAACAAAAAGCTTTAACCTAAGAGTTACTTTAAGCATAAGAGCAAGTACGTGCGACCCCAGTCGTGCATTTTAGTTTTATTCAAATTTGATCTATTTGTTGAAAAAAATTAAACAATGCACCCAAAACAATTTGTTGACCTGACAGCCAAATGTTGTCAATTTGATCACCAAATTGTAAAAATTACAATTTTGGAATCGAATTCATACCCATGTAGTTATTTTAACGATTTGGTGATCAAATTTACAACATTTGGTTGTCAAATTGACAACATTTGGTTGTCGGGTCAATTTCTACACCCAAATTTTTTGGGTGTGGTTTTCGAAAAAAAAAAATCTTTTTCATCAAAAGATAGACCTATTCTAAAAATTAACATATGAATTTCCTTTAGAAAATCGTTGGAGTCGAAAATTATCTCGCCGAATTATCGCAAGTGGCATGGAGCTTATGTTGCGATGTTTTTGTTAACACTAAAATCTTTATATTCTTTTGTTTTAGACTTATTCAAGACAATTTTGACACGAATGTATTCTTGAATTGTTGATTAAATTAACACAAAAAAAGTTATTCCTTATTCATTCTTAAATTTGAAAAAATACAATTAAATGTTGCCCATAATTCAAAATTTAATTTGGCGCTTACGATTGATTTGCAAGAAGGGGTCGTTAACGTTAACTTTGGTACAAAGAAATCAATTCTAAAATACAATCTCCGAAAACTACTTCGAAGTTTGAAAAGAATTGACCCATCTCTGAAGCCTGATATAGTTACTTATAAAGGCTGACTGACATCTTGACGGACAGACGGATTTGCGTAAATACCCCACTTTTTCACATTCTCTATCATCGTATACTGTCATACCTTTTCAATACAAAAATAATTTTTTGAACCGTTATTAATAGCTATAGTACTTACAATTAAACTGTTTTTTCGATGTTTGACTTTCTCCTAAACAGCTTAACCGTTTTCAACGATTTTTTTTGCGCCAAAACACTTTTAAAATTTATATTTTAAACTGGAAATTCTGTGCCTGCCCCAAGTAAACGTATGATGCCCAAAAGCAAAATCCAATACATATCATCCACAAATCAGTATAATCTTTAGTTGGAGAGCTTAAATTTTTTTTGACGTGATAACGTCTTATAAATCGATGAAATATGGCAGCCACCACAAAAAAGTGACGCCATTTTCTCCCATTCCACTCTCGCACTTTCGCAGTGCGGCAAAAATTTCAATTATGTAGGTAAAAATTAAAAATAAACTATTAGAGATACAAAAATCTTCTATAGCGTATTTGAAAGATAATAACCTAAAGCTTAATCCAAATGAAGGATTTTTAAAAATAACGTCATTTAATAGGGTAAACAAGGGTAAAACGGAAAGATGAAGTTTGGGCTAAAATCTAAACACGAAGTCATAGAGAGTTAATTGTTTTTGTTGTAGATTGATAAAACTAATTTAAGAATAACTGCATTCAAGAAACAATTCTAAAAAATTCTAGAACTCCGCTATAACGTTTTGTTTGAACGTCGATCAGGTGTTGTGGGTATGACAAAATGTTGATTATGGGTAGGTGAAATTTTTTTTGACAATTCTAAAGGTGCCAGGTGAAAGATGAAGGAAAAAAAATTAGGCGTCTCATACGGATTTTTTTCCAACACTCTGCGTTTCGAAATATGAATTTTTGAAAAATACCTTTTTTAGGGGTATTTTTGAGTAGTTTTTGATTATTAGCTTTTTTTTGGAGCGTTCAAAAAATCTCAAGTTATATGAAACATGTAGGGCTGATAAATGCGCAAATATGTGCAAATCGTTAAAAGAGTTTTGACTGAATACGGAGAAAAATAAGTTTTTAAAAAACAGGTTTTTTGGCCGTTTTTTAACCGATTTTCATCGTTTTTTATTTTTACCTTTTTTTCTTTAATAGATAGAGGAATATTATATATGGAATAATGATAGACCATGACTACGACTATATGTGTGCTATCATTTTCGTAAACACAATTTTGAGATAACGGTAAAATAAAATTTTAGAATTCAACAGGTTATAACTTCTTACCAAGAGCAGATAAAAATTTTATTTATTTATTTATGAGCATCCTGATACAATTACCTTTCAATTGATATATCACACATAACGCTAGACTAACTACAAGCCACACAATGTTATATCAAGAAACTTGCGAAAAACATCATACCACCAGTGGAGATCTGTTGCGCCATGAACAGCCACCAGTGTGGGAAGTACCGTAATCTCAGTCTGGAAATTCGACATGGTTGAATTCTAACTTCTCTTGTAGGCATCTTTTAAATGAGATTGATACCTTATATGAAAGGTGAAACAATAAGCTTTCATATGGTGCAACAATTTTTATAGATTGTTAAAAAAAAAATGGATTTAATAGCGTGAGAAGATAAATTTACATGTTTTCTTTGCTTTTTTTGATGAAAATGATTGTTTTAAATAAATTATTTTAATATTTTTTGCTCATTGTAAAAATTTTAAAATGGTTTTATTATATAGAAGAAATATTTGGCTTTTTAATGGTATAATTTTTTTTTTTGTAAGCTTTTAAAATAAAAAAATTAATATAATGAGAAAATAAAAAAGGTATTTTTTTTTAGCTTTTTCTTGTAAATTATGATTGTTTGAAAAAAGTAAACGCTTCAATTGACTCATTTTAAACAAAAGCACACAACCTGTTTTCTGACGACGTTATCACGTAAAATCGTCGTCCGTAAACCGGCTCTACAGACAACATCTTTTTTTTTTTTAAAACGTCAATAATTTATCTTGTCCAGATCATGTCAAGAACAAAAAAAAAACTTTGGGTTGTAAGATTCAATTCAATTTATAAAGACGCTCTTTATACATACTTGGCTTAGCGACCCAAACCTACGTATCTCAAGAAGTGAATAGGAATTTTGCTTTAAAAAATGAAATAGTCTCTTAAATTCGATTGATTAATTTTTGAAGCTTCTAATAATTACAGTCAGACAAAATTGTTTTAAAACTTAAACAATTTGCTTTATTTACTTTTAAGCTTTAAGTCTTAAAGTTGCCATACATAGGTTTCCCAACAACCACTTTTGCGGAATAAAAAAAATACACATTTTTTCATTGTTCTTCCGATTTATTATATATTACTGCCATGCGTTTTTCTTTTCTTCTTTATATATATTTTCTTTATAATGTTATCAATGCTCAAAAGTATCCGTTTCTCGCTGAATTCTCTTTCGTTTCCTTTTTTTTTTTTACATTTTTCCAACCTATATTTTATTTAGCCTCGAGAAAAATGCGAATAATGACATCGCATGGATGTTATTGCGAAACCTCTCCGCATTAAGAAGGGGGTAAAATATAATTTTTCTCATCCCCCAATCCCCAACAATATACCCATAACATAAGAAAAGAAAAAAGAATTTGTCTTGGGTACATTACAATTTACAAAAAATATGTATGTGCGTTTTCTGAGATGTTTATTTTCACATGAGTGTATAGTCCTTTGAAAATCCTTTTGTTGATTTTGTATTCCACGAATACCTTACTTAAAGAAAAAAACTTCTGGAAAAGAAAAAAAAAAAACCTTTTTACACAAAAAGGGGGAACCAAGAGGACCTTAAAGAAAACGAAACGGTGATAAACCAATAGCGACAGAGGTTTAATATCTTCCTATTCATAGAAAATAATTCTGCGGAACGTACTTTCTCTCTCTCGTATCTTTTATCTTTGAGACTTGTCAAATAATACTTTTGTCTCCTAGTTGTTAGGCCCCAGGAGGTGTTTAACTTATATATTATAATATATTCTGTACACATTTAGGAGTGTATATATGTGAGAAGGACGACAACGAACGACGACTACATATATTTTTGTAATCTGGGAATCAAGTGAATTTAATTAAATTACATTTTCCATATGTGACTGAATTGGAGCTGGGGCTCGAGCTGGGATCTGGAAGCTGCTGCTGGATGCTGGAACTGAAGCTGGTTAGGTTATGTTATACTCTCGTAGTTGTTAGGGGGTTGGGTTGGTGGCGTGGTTTCACTAAGAGGACATAAATCCTTGTAAAACAACGAAAACAGTTGCAGATTTTCTTTTATATTAGGATGCTTGTGTATATGGCAGCAGGGTTATTTATTTTTTTTTTTTTGTTTTAATTTAATTCTATTGTTTTATTTTTTTTTTTTTATTTCTCTTGTTGACTGTCAGAGTAAAAAAATCCCCAAAATTCTTCAAGTGTGTATTTTTTGAAACATATCCTGATGCCATGTTATTATTTTTTCAGTTTCATTACTAATATCATGTGTGATTTTGTTTTTTGTTTAATAATATGATTAAATCGTTTTGAAAAAAAAAAAACAACAAAAATCCTTTCAATAGAGTGTGAGTGTGTGTGTGTTACTTTTATTTAGATAGGGGAGCACGAGTACGATACCAGTAAGAGGGTAAATCTTTGTGTTTCTGTAATGAAAACCCTATACACAGAAAAAGGGTGTTAACCATATAGAGTTCTTGAATGAGATTTTAATCAAGTTCCAATTGAGGTTATGAAGTGTTGACAAAGATAGGGCATATATTATGTAAGCAAAGTCAAGGGGATAACAATATTAAACAATTTAATAATCAACATGTTGTTTTTTTTTTTTTGTTAAATTCAATTGTTTGTAAGTTACAAAAATCATAACAATATTTTTTATTCAAGTAGATTCAAACTGATTTAAAAGAAAAGGTTTCATAGTATAAAGATGTATTTTTAGTATTTTTACCCGATTACTATAAAGAATGTTCAACTGTTTCAACCTAGCTTCTAAGCTACTTATCTCAAATTGACAAATGAGGTATCGTTAGAACGGTTCTGCTTGCCCCTTGATTATGAAATCTCATAAAATGAATATGGTGCCCTTCACAGGGAAAAATTATCAAATAATTTTTGCTTAATGTACAGCAAATCGGCAATATTATTACCCCAAAATACATTAAATACAAGACTCTTGTCAAAAATTAAGCTTTCAGAAGTATGAAATAGAAAAATATTAGCTTCTGAAATTGCAATGTAAAGTTCATTCACGACTGAGTCGTACAAACTTGCTCTTAGGGTTAAAGTTGCTTATATGTTTAAGAGTTTTTAAATAAAAATTTTGAAAATTTATATGAAAAAAAAGAAAAAAATTAATTTTTCAAGGGTAAAAAACAACATCTAAAAAAAAATTTAGCTACAAAACAAGTATGCAATTTGATTTCTTTTTATTAAGATGTATTTTTAGAAAAAAAAATTTCAAGATCGTTAGAGTCGTTTTTTAAAAAACTTAATATTGGTATGCCGATGAGAGAACTCTTGATTTCTTATATACCTGCCTGTGCTCTAATGGAAACTTTTTCTCTCAACCCAATTCAAATTTCGTTTTATTTACCAATCGACATTAGTGGAGTAACTAAAGCTCAAAAATTGGCAATATTAGGGAACCCGGCCGAACAGCTTAGATTTTGATGATCTTTTTTTTCAAACGTCAGTAATTAAAAATACTTTAAAGTCTATAGATTAGAAACTGCCGGTGTTGCCGTTTTGATTTTTTAAATTTAATTGAAGATTTTTGTGAACAAAAACAAATTTTTTTCAAAAATTTTTCTTAAATTTCATAAATTAATTGATGCCAAAATATTGTCTACGAAATTCAAGGAAAAGAAATATATGGGAGTGAGGGACAATCTTCCATAGTTCAAGCGATAGATGCGATTTTCTTATTAATTGACTTCAAACACAAAACAAAATATTTGAACACAACGGCAACACCTACAATATTCAAATATACATTTTTTAAAAGCTAGAAGCTTAGTCATATATGTAAAATTAAAATTAAGTTAATTGAATGAACGGCTTTTGAAAGAATGGTAATTGAACTCAGATTTTTGAAAAAAAAAATTATTGAAAAAATTTTAACATGTCGTTTTTTAAACTTGGTCGTAATATAAAATGCATTTATTTTCAAATTTTTTTGGCCGCATTATTATGATTTCAAATTATAAAAGGAAATGTCAATATGTATTACGGTTTATGAAAAAAATTAAAAAATATTTCATTTTCGAAGAACTTTTTTTAATAAAAGTTTTGAAAAAAAATTTAACTTATTTTTTTTTTAAAGTTCAACATCTAAACATAAAATTATTTTTTATTCATTTAATAACCCTTACTGTTAAAAGTTAAATAGCACAAATTTAAAGTTCCTATTTACCACAGTCTTTGAGAAAATTAATTATTTCAATGTAAAAATTCAGTTTTAATAAAAAAAACCATTGAAATTGAAGTAATTTTTCATTTTTTTTTTCAAAAGTGTGATATATTTGACCGTTTTTGCTTCGAAATTCAACTGATAATATTTATGGCCAAAAACTTTTTTTTAAATAAATTCATATTTTATTAGAAAAAGTTTGGAAAAGAGTCATTTTAAATTTTTTTTAATAACATTTTTTTTTTTAATTCTGAGCTTGAGGACCATTTTTCAAAAACTCTTAATTAAATTTAGTGGATTTAAATTTTAGAGATAAGAATGAGCTTCTGGCTTTTTAAAAATGTATTTTAAAATATTGTAGGTGTTACCGTTGTTTTCAAAATATTTTTTTTGGGTTTGAGGTCAGAATGTTAGAAAATTGCATTTATCGCTTAAACGATGGAAGATTGTCCCTTACTGACTTTTATATATTTTCCTTTAATTACCTAGAGAATCTTTTGCTATCATTTGTTTTATGAAATTTAAGCAAAAAAAATGGTTTTGTTAAAAAAAAAAATTAATTTTAATTTTAAAAAACAATACAGCAACACCGGCAATTTTTAATCTATAGACTTTAAAGTATTTTTAATTACCTACGTTTGAAAAAAAAAATCGTCAAAATCAGAGCTGTTCGGCCGGGTTCCCTAATAATTTGCTTTAGTTACTCTACTACATCTAAAAATAAAATTTCAAGAAAATTAAATGTCTGATTTTATTTAAAAAAAAAAAATGTTTTTAAAAATCCAAAAATGTTTACCGACTGCTCTACACGAAAATATATCAAATTTTACAAAATAAGGTATCTGAGCTGAATTTTGGAATGCTTTTAATACTCACTAACTCAAATCACATTTTGAATAGTCTTAAGGGTTTCATATATGTATCTACTGAACTGAGATTTGATATCCACATTATTCATTATGTAGTTGAGACCTTGAGAGTACAAAAGTTTCTTATAAAAAAATAAGAAATGGTTTAATTTTTTTTCATGAATAAATTAACCTAATTTTAATATCATGATTATTTAATTCCACTTAAGGTGCAAACCATTTTTCAAATTTAACTCTTTCGTATAAAAATTCATACTCTCATCTTCATGCCTTCCTACCTCTTTGAGTCTTTTTTTTTTGGTTTGAATTAGAATAAATTTTCCTGGAATTTTCTACCATCAAATGCACTCAACCCATAAATAACCAGAATCTCTTAATTAACTTTTTTCAAAAATTCTTCATTTATTTCTTTTGCCTCCCTGTCATATTATTCTCTCATCCCTTCAATGGTTGGTGCACATAAAATCAACAAAACATCAAATTTTAAAAGTCTGAAAAAAAAAACAAAACAAAAAAAAATACTACCTAAATGATGTTTTTTGCTCGAAGTGATTTGATTTTAATTTTTTCATCTTGGAACTCAAATTAAGTAGGCAAGGTATTTCAAAGTTATTTATCAGCAAAATTAGACTTTACTATACCTACTTTATCCAATAACAACCCTTCTTATAATACGCTCACTGTATTATACACTGGCGTATATAAAGAATCTGTAAAGCTTAAAGGATCCTCATACTGTTCCATGTATAGCATTATTATACCATCCAATTATATCACTTAATCTCACGCTTGAAACTTTGCGTTTAATATTATTTTTTTTTTTTCCTTCTTCGTACTTTTTGTTCGTTTTTGTTACTCTTTTCAAGAAATAAGCTGTACTGTATGATGGCAAAAGTAGAACATGATTTTCTCTTCACTAATTCATGAACAATCTTTAAAGTTATTTACTAACACTTGTATAGGTATGTATACACATACATACACTCAGATTCACTTGATGAAGGATACAAATATTGTATATATAAATACAAAAAAACTAGTAGCAAAATGGTACCAAACTTTGTATCAATTTGATGTTTTTATAAAACGGACACTGTGGTGTATGAGTAACATTTATTTAACCCAAGACTATTTCATACGTCTGTGAGACGTATGGAAATAGGTAATGGTTTTATTTTATTTTCAATTGATTGGATTTGTTATATCACTTCTTAAAAGAATCTAAGTAATAAGTAAAAAAACATACTTATGAATGACAAAAAGTGAGACATAATGTATAATAAGATTATCTTTCTAGGGTTAAATAATTTTTTGTTGATACACAAAAAAAATTTCTGTTTGCAAAATTAATAGTTTAATTCAGGTGATATTTGTATAGTATTTTTTTACCAATAAAATAGTTTGATTCTTATTATTTAATATTCGTATGGGTTTTATATACTTTTAAGAGTTTTGGCAACCTCTTAAAAGTTTCCGAACAGGTGCTATATAGTAAATTCTGGCTACAAGGAATTAAACCTTCTTTTACGAAACTATATGATACATTTTATACATAGCGAATTCTAGATTTTTTACTTATTTTTCTAACTAAGCTAGGTTTTCTTACTTAGCTCCATAGTAAAAATCGTTTTTACAAACTTTAACAAATTTTAACTTTCGAGTGCAAAAAACAAAATGCACGACTGGGTTGCACACACTTGCTCTTACAGTTCAAAGCACTTTTATGTTAGTTAAGTTGTAGATTATAAGGGCTGCCTTTATATAAATTTTTAAGACATTTGGTTAATGTAGGCGAAGTGCTGACAGTGGGACCAAATTTTTGTAAAATACAAACGAAACCCACTTTTTAACTTCTCTATCATTGTAGTATTAGTTTTGATTAAAACCTCGAAAGCCTAAAGGGACGGGTTGATCCACTTTGAAAAATCTACAAATTGGGTTTTCAGAATTAATTTTTGTTGACAAAAAATAAGGGTAGGTACCTGTCATAAATCAACTTTATAAAAGTTATATTTTTACTTGCTCTATAGGGCAAGTATTGGTTTCGTGTAGAAAAAAAAAATCGAGGTTTTAATCAAAACCAACACTACGATGATGGAGAAGATCAAAAAAGTGGTTTTCGTCATGCCGTCCGTCGGTCTGTGCGTCTGTACGTCCATCTGTACAGCGAGCTAGGGCCTAAACGGATAGATGGATTTGCTTGAAACTTGGTGCAGATGATTTTTACGTAATTCCCTAGACCCGTTTTTTTATGTTTTTAATATCTCCATTTTAACGCATACCTCCCATATAACGTTTTCGAGGTATTGCAAATTTCTCAAAAACGCCTCTAACGATTTCGATCAAATTTGGTGTGCGGAATACCTTTATTGATTCTAACAAAACTGCGTTTTTAGTTTTTCTCAAAAAATGCGGAGAACGGAAATATGGCGTTGCCGTTTTTCAAAAATTAACATATTTTTTAAGTTCATATATTTCATCAAAGCATTAGTTATTTTATTTAAAATTTACAGAGATCATTAAGTATAAAATGTTAAAAAAAAAAATGTATTTAAAAACATTTTTGAAAAAAAAATTTTTTAATTTAATTTTTAAACTTTTGATTTTTTTTTTTGATTTTTTTTCTACAAAATCTTAAATTTCTAATAGATATTTAAGAAAAAGATACTGTGAACTACAAGAGCAAGTACGTGCGACCCAGTCGTGCATTTTATTTAAACATTGCTCAAAAGATTTAGCTTTAAAAAAAATCAAGTAGATATTAGGTTTTAAACAAGGTTTATCTTTTAATATTATTTTTTTTTTTTTTTCAAAAATCGTTCTGTAATTTTTGACTTTCTTCTAAATGATTGGTTCAATTTTAACGATTTTTTTATGGAAAAGCATTTACCTATGCTGCCTTAATATAAACCAAAATTAGCTTTTGAAAAACGAATTTAAGGAACTTAATTATTTTTTAATAGATTATACATCTAGAAATTTTTGATACAAGTACTATTTTGAAGTTATTACCTACTTGAGAAAAAATGAGGTCCTAAGAAGTAAATTTAGGTCTGAAATTCTTATTAGAAAATGCAATGTAAGCGAAATGAAAAAAAAAAGAAACTTTTAAATTAATTTTCGAACCATTTTAAACGGCCTCCATCATACTACAGACTTCTGTCTTACTCGTAAACGATTTTAAATTAATTGATGTATTCTTTTGGATTTTTTTCTAAATTTCTTAGACCGTGTTTGGATGATGCAATCTGGTTTTATAACACATTATTTGAATGTTGACCGAATGGAAAAATTTTGATATCATATTTCAAACTTTTCACTTTGATGTGTTCCTGCCACTTAAATGGGTTTTCTTTGAGATTCTCTTACGTTAATACCTTATGAAGGAAAGAAGAATTTTCTGAATCCAGTTTTTCTTTTTAGTTGATTTTCGATATAAAAATGCAGTTTAATGATAGTATTTCTCAAAAACGTGACATCATAGACTTTTCCTGATATCAAATCGAGTGAATAATTTCAAAATCTCTTTGAAAAGTACAAAAGGGTTGAACAGATAAACATTTTTGAACAAAACCAATGTGCTCCAGTCACGTTAAGCAAATTCAATAAAACTTTTAAAACTATTTTGATGTCTGGCGTATACCCGGACTTATGGAAGGTTGCCAAAATCATACCGCTTCCTAAAAATGCCAAAAAAGACGATTTTAGGCCTATCTCCATACTGCCATTTCTGTCAAAGGTCTTTGAAAGGATTCTGCAACAACAAGTAAATGCTTATCTCGCTGCCAAATCATTGCTTAGTCCAAAGCAATCTGGTTTTCGTAAAAAACACAGTTGTATAACTGCACTTTTGAATGTTCCTGAAGACCTGACCCAAGCTTTGGACAAAGATCAGATTACTTTCTTGGTTTTACTTGACTTTTCAAAGGCTTTTGACACTGTCAATCATGTCAATTTGTGTAGAAAACTTATTCAAAATTTTAATTTTTCATCCGGTGATGCAAAATTAACTTTCAGTTCAAGTTGGAGATAGACTATCTAGTTTTTTACCAAATGTTACTGGTGTGCCTCAGGGATCCACTCTCGGACCCCTTTTATTTTCAATATATGTAAATGAACTTCCATCTTCACTTGCAAATTGTTCATCTGACATGTACGCTGATGACATTCAGCTATATTTTAGCTGCCCACTGGGACTTTTTGAGCATGGAGCATTTTGTGTCAATGAGGACTTGGAAAAAGTAGTAAATTGGTCGCAGTCAATTGGTCTTGTTTTAAACCCTAAAAAATCTAAGTGTCCCGTCATCTCTAGAAAATCTATTGATCTCACGTATTTTCCACCGATTGTTCTGAGTAATCGGAGTGACAATTTTTTGTAAATTCCGTTCTGAACTCATTACCACGTAACATAAAAGAAAACCAAAGTGCAACAAGCATTAAAAAAGTTCTAAAATCTCATTTATGAATTTATATATGCTATTATACAATATTAATTGAATTTATGTATTTAGATATCTCATATCCTTAATTTGTTTTCAATTTTATTAATTAAAGTAACATTTTTGGCTCAATTCTGTAAAATTAGCTTACTTCTATTTTATAAGATTTTATATCTTACAGATTGTAGGCAATCAAGAAAAATGAAATAAATAAAATAAAAATAAATAAATAAACTTATTGAAACCTTTGAAATAGTGTTGCATATACTTTGCCATAAGCTAACTTTGCATTCTCCCAAAAAATATCCTTAATCAAACGACCAAGAATGTTATTTTACATACAAAGATTTTCCCACACATAATCGCAGGATAATATTGTATAAAATTTAGCAATATAACAAGACTCATCCTTAAGCTGGTTTGGATCTTATTGCCAGTTTGCCATCATTCTCATTTCTCAATGATATTTCCACGCAAGTCTTGGAGTTACAGTATTCCCGTTTAATTAAAACTTTTTCCTTAAAAACTTTGTCAGATTTTGTTTCTCGTTGTGAGTTTATTTTTTCTGTCTTTCTTTTTTTTTAATTTTCGTGAAACGATGGAAGTAGGTAATTGTAACGTAGGTAAGCTATTAAAAAAAAAAAAAAAAAACAGAAATAGGAAAAGAAAAAGGAAAATCGTTGACTTTTTGTTGTTAAACGACACGACACGCCATCTAACAATAGGCAAAGCAATTGTCTAAATTAAATGTTAAATTCAAAAAAAAAAAAAATCAAACAAAACAAACAAACAAAATAAGAAGATAATATAAAGAACTAAAAAGACTCAAGAGCCTTATTTAACAAAGATTGAAGATGAGAAGAAAAAGATCTATGATTTTTATCATGAAATGAAAGGCTCATAAACAGAATTAGATATCCTCACTTTCTTCATTTTGTGAGATTTTTTTTTGGAATAAAAAAAAAGAAAAAAAAAAAAACTTTGTAACAAAAATAATAACCGTTAGGTATATTACACTCCCCGATATAACGGAGGACCGCACCAACTCGAGACGACACCCACGACGTTGTAAGAAGATTTTTTCTCATATTTTTGCGCCTAAAACTAAACTACATTTTCTTCTTAAAGATTTTTTTCATGATGTTTTTTTTTTTTTCGTTACGAAATTAAATTGCACGATATATTCTGATTAGATTTTTTGTTCTTTCTCTTTTTTTTTGAGAGGAGGTAAAAAAAGGTACATTTTGAGTTTGGCAATCCCTGGGGCATGAATAGGAAAATAAAATTGAAATGAGAATAAAAACATAATGTCATTACTTTGGTTTTTTTTTCTCTTCTTTTTATATATCTACAGCCGATCCCTTGATATGAAATTTCATATAAGTTTTGCAAGCTAAGGGAATCTGTAGGGACAGTAACTAATTTTTTTTTTCGATGGTACTGTAAGATAAAGAAACTAATAATGGATTAAATTAATGGCAGCACTCTCTGGCCCCCATATGCTTTTATGGCAAAAGTTATTTATTGGTTTTGAACTTTTTGGTAATATGAAAATTAATTAAAAATGGAATAGGTATTTTCATTTGAAAGGAAAGGTGAAAAAGGAAAGTTCAATTTTTTGGGTAGAAATGTTTTTTTTTTTTTTTTTTCAGCACACTTCATATCTCATTTTACTTACTTACATACTTGCAAAAATGTTACAAAAAAAAATAAATTTTTAAGACTTTTTATATAGAAATTTGGAAAAAAAAATTAAATTCGTTTTTTTTTTTAAATAAAATAAAATCTGAAATCAAATTGCCCCCCAAAACAAGTATGCAGTTTTGATTGATATATTAAGATGCATTAAAAAAAAAATTTTCAAAATCATTATAGCCGTTTTTTAAAAAAACTATTTTTTTATAAATAGGTAATTTCTTGGAAAAAAGTTTTAAAATAAAAATGGTATACCAATTTGTAGAAATCACTAATCAACATCTAAAAACGAAATTTCAAAAAAATTCAAAGTCCCGTTTTCGAAAATTTGATTTTTCAAAAATAAATTTTCAAATTTTTTTTAAAAATCCAAAACTTATTATGTTGGAAATTTTGGTTTATATTTAAAATATATAAATGCTTCTTCACAAAAAGTTTCGTTGAAATCGAATAAGCAGTTTCGGAGATAATCGGATTTGTAAAAAACGGTTCTATGGCAGGTACCGTTAATAATGATTTTCAAAAAAAAAATTTTTTATTAAAAGATAGAACTTAGCTAAAAACTAACACATGAATTTTTTAAACAAAATCGTTGGAGCAGTTTTCGAGATATTTCAATTTTACTAAAATCGGTATATGACAAGTACCGTTATTTTTGGTCCAAAAAAATTAATTCCAAAAACCCCTCTGGAGAGTCGCCAAATAACGCTACATACCAAGTTTGACATTAATCGGGCCATCCGTTTAGGCTGAAGATTTGTTTACAGACAGACAGACAGACAGACGGACTTCCGGGACCCACTTTTTTGGCATTGTCTACCATCGTAATGTCATGGAAAAATGTTATCTGAACTTTTTTTTTGTACGAATGCATAACTTGATAGAAAGTACCTACATCGCAAGTAAAAATATATCGGTTACAAAAATAGTGTTCGTTAGTTATTTTTTAATTTTTTTTTTTGTTCAAAACGACAGAAAGGAAATTATTTCTGAAATTTGGGTTTTAGGTCTAAAGTTCAATATTTGATATAATATTTGCAAAACAACCTTATCTTAATTGTTTTTCTTAAAATTATTAAAAAAAAAAATGGAATCTAATTTTTTGAAAATATGTTTTTAAATGCACCTGCTTTAAGGAAATCAAATTATTTTGTTTTCTTGATTTCATTTTAGATTTCGATTATAGGTTTTTTTCCAAAGTGATGTTTTCGGGAAAGACACCCCCTAGATCAAAATTTTAGGACCTAAATAAGGGGAATTTAGCAAAAAAAATTTTTTTGGAGGTCATTAACCCTTGCCTCTAGGGTCATACTTTCCCCATACAAGTTTGCAGGGGAAATTCGTAACTTTAACATAGATATTTTTTTCTGTCGAGGTGATTTATTTGATTTATTTGTTATATCTTGAACCCTTGTTTACGGCACGCAAAATCATGCAATAACCAAACTTGGGGTTCGCGCGAACCCCAGCTTTTATGCACCTCTAATTGTTCATTATCAACAATTTGATGCATTGTCTCTTTCTGTTATTGATTAAGGTGACAGTTGCGGTGTCTTTTTATGATAACACGTGTTTGGTTTTGCCAAAATATAATAAAAATTGTTGAAAATAGTCCATTTTAAGTCTTTTGGTTCGCATGAACACATTTGGATTTTTATAAAATATTTCAAATTTTTTTTTTTTTGAAAAATCATTTACATAGTATATGGAAACGAGTTAATGAATTTTGTCAAAGTTTTGTTTTTATGTTTTGCAAAATATTTTCTCAAAAATGGCATACCTACCAATTTTTTTCTGAAAAATGTTAGAAATTTTTTATACAGGTAGGACATATAAAAAATTATTTTTTTTAAAAAACAGCTCTAACGAATTTCAAATTTTTTACTTGCGATATAGGTACTATAGGGCAAGTTAAGAATTGTTAAAAAAAAATCGAACTCGAGATAACAATTTTACATGACATTACGATGATGGAGAATTCCAAAAAAGTGGGTCCGGCAATTCTGTCTGTCTGTCTGTCTGTAAGAACCTCGAGCTACAGTCTAAACTACTGAAGCGATTTTCTTCAAACTTGTTAGTTAACAGTTTTGGGTGATTCCCTAGAGAAAAAAATTGAAGTTTTTTTTTTAGGACCAAAAATAACGGTACCTGTCATATAACGGAAACAGAAAAGTTGATTTATTTCAAAAACGGCTGTAACGATTTTGATTAAAATTTTTCTGCTTACTGTTACAGATAAGAGCCTCCTTTGATAATAAAAAAAATATTTTTTGTACCGTTATTAACGGTACCTGCCATAGAACGGTTTTTTGGATTTATGAATTTCCCAAAAACTACAAAACAGATTTCGACCAAATTTTTAATACAGAAACGTTTAAACAATCATTATTTAAAAAAATTTTTAATTTTTAAAAAATATTTCAAAATTTTTTTTTGAAAAATCAATTTTTTGGAAACGAGTTATTGAAAAATTTTGAAATTTTATTTTTATGTGTAAATTAATTATTTATTCAAAATTGCATATCAACTTTTTTTTTGAAAAATGTTAAAAAATTTTTATATATAAAAAATTATTTTTTTTAAAAAACGGCTCTAACGATTTTCTAAAAATTCCTTTTAATACTAGAAATAAAATGACATACTTAGTTTTTTGTAAAAGATCATTAAAAACGGCATTTAATTACACTGTGATAGTTCAAAAAACCGACAGAGGGCTCTTATGTCTACTAAAGATAATTCGAGTATGCTGAACACCATGGCGTTCTTAGTTTTTCTGGATTAGGTCAAATAAGAAAGATTTTTGCGTTTGAAATTTTGTTTGCACATGCCAAAACTGAGGGTATAAAACACCATATATTTTCCAATTTTTGATTTTTATCGATAAAAAAATGATGGAAAATCTATTTTTTTGGAAGTGTTATTGGTAAAAGAAGTTATTTGAAAAAAAATCTGTCGAATAACTATTTAAATCATTATTTTTTGGCAAAAAAACGTCGATTTTTCTTCAATTTTTCTTACATTTTTTAAATATAAAGGCACAAATGTATGCGAAAACTCAACATTTTTTTGTACACATCTTGTATGTGTTAGTACTCTGGAATATTATACATATGTAGATGTAGATATTTAATTAAAAAATCAGGCATGGTATCAATATTTTTATTTAATTTTTGTTTAAGTTCAAAAAATCATTTTTCTTTCAATTTATTTTAAAATTAAAACATATTTACTATTACTTCCATCTGCATTATATGAGCTTACATACACAACACATAATATATTTGTCACAGTCCCAGTTTAACTGAAGAAAATATTTAAAGATCAGAAACGTGTTTCAGATAAGCGGGTTTTTCTCTTAAGAGGGTTTCTCTTAAGCGGGTTTTTATGCTACTTGAGCCCATGGGCGTTTTGCCCCCACTTCCCCTACATATGTATTGCATTTAAACTTTTTGTAATTTTTTTATTTTATAAACTTAAAAATTAAAAAAAAAAAAACAGTGTTTTACTGCTACTTTTTCACTCTTAAGTTTAACCAATATTGTAGATAGATAGGAACTGCCTATTCGTATTTGTAAACAAAGCCATATTCTATCCTGAAATACAACATCAAATCGTTGCCACCGAGTGCTGCATTTAAATTTAAGTAATACGAAAAATATTAGAAAAATTGAAGAAAAATCGACGTTTTTTTGCCATAAAATAATGATTTAAAATGTCATTCGGCAGATTTTTTTCAAATAACTTCTTTTACGAATAATACTTGCGAAAAAATAGATTTTCCATCATTTTTCATCGAAAAAATAGATTTTCCATCATTTTTCATCGAAAAAAAATCAAAAATTGGAAAATATATGGTGTTTTATACCCTCAGTTTTGGCATGTGCAAACAAAATTTCAAACGCAAAAATCTTTCTTATTTGACCTAATCCAGAAAAACTGAGTACGCCATCGTGTTCAGCATACTCGAATTATCTTTAGTAGATATGAGAGCCCTCTGTCGGAAAAAAAAGTTCAATTTTCGAACACAGTGTTATTTATAAAAGCAGATTTTAATGAAAAACTTTAACATTAGAGTAACTTTTACCATAAGAGCAAGTACGTGCGACCCCAATCTTGAGTTTTGTATATCTTCTCAAAGTACACCACCCATCACAAAATTTTTGATGCAGTTTCTTTTAAAATATATTGCATTGCAAAATGTGTGTTTGAATAAAAAAAAAAAATTATACTTTAACGATTTCTCTAATAATACACCAAATAAACAACAAAGACAAGTAGTGTTCAAAAACATGAAAAAATTATTTTTTTTTTAATTTAATAATTACCACCTTTCTAAATCTACTTTAGGCACAATAATTGTATCTCTAATCATAGCAATATATAACTAATATCAACAATACCCCTTGGTATAACTAAATAAAATTAAATCTATCCCTCAAGGAAAACCCTAGAGGCTCTCAACCTTATTCCACTTAAAAACTGGAAAAACAAAAATATTTCAAACAAATTAGTTTCTATCGGATATTTTTTAATTTTAAATGCCAATTAAAAATGATGTTGATATCGAAATAACATAATATTCACCTATAAAAAAATAAATAAATTTGATTTTTATCGCAACTAAATATAACAATAAAATTAAAATTATAGCCTAAGCACTGAAAATTTCCGTATCCTAAATTCATTGATAAATGGATATGGATTGTACGATATGAATATCTTTTATTCGCTCTCTCTCTCATAATGCCAATAAACCCCGCTGACTGTGTGTAATAAATTGTCAAAGCTGGTGCTGCCGCCGCTGCTGGTGCCGGATTCAATTTGCAGCTAAAGCGTTTTCTATACATATAAACGTGAATTACCCCCAACCCCTAAAGCCTTTTTCTATTTTGTGATTTAATGTATATGAGACTCGCAAAACGTTTATTTTAAATTTAAGCGATAAATTCTTTCCCCTTTCTCTTCCATTTTTGCATATAGAAATTTTGGGCTTGAATTGTTCAATTTTAGTGCTCTCTGCAATGCATCGCAAATGTACAAACTTTTTAACCTAAAATGGTGCACACTATCTGAGAAAAAGTCGCTGAAAAAAAATTGAAAATAATAATTCCCCGAAAAAACATTCAAAGAGAATTGTGTATATTGTCAAGAGGAAATTGTTGAAATTTTCCCAAAGCCACATGTTACGCCCCCAATTTCCATTCGTTTGGAAAATATGTATTTATACATTTCGATGAATTTGGGCCAAAATTTAAAAAAAAAATAAAAAAATAAAATCCTTAAATGTATTCCAGCAGAGAGAGAGAGAATAGTGAACATAGAACTGCAATTTACCACAAAATACAAAACGAAATAAATATTATATTCGCCAAAAATGCATGTACCTAGACTACATACCTTGCCTAACCCACCTAACTATCAATGCATAACATTGCTAGTTCCTATTGAGTTGTGGCAAGGATATAGAGAAAGAGAGAAAGTTTAACAAATCCATCCCATCCCACACACAAGTTGTGTAGAAATGAAATTCAATTTCAACATATTGTATATGTCGACAGTTTTATCCTCTTACTAAAGAAATATTCTGTTGAATTGGAAGAATAAAATGCATTTTTCAAGCAACTAGAATATACATACATATATCGTATGCTTATATAGATTACAATATTACGTTTCAATAAATGAATGAATGAAAATTCTAAGAACCCAAAAACCCGCAACACCAACAGGATACACACTATGAATGCGACACACGAGATACGATATATACCCCTATGCAATTGTCTGTCGTTAATGGCGACATGTTGCCATAGGATTGAGTTTTATTTCAAGAAACTTAAGTTGCATTGAGTTTCAGGAGCGTATTTGGTTTGTGGTTTGGTTCAAATATTGCATTGATACATTTCGAATTTCTTCTTTACTTTGATTCTGCTTTTTATGCAGGATCTCATTTATTTTATGCAACATGACTTTCATATTAATCGTATTTTCCTTTTTATTCAAATTAACACCTACTTTCAATAAAATCCTTTTCGTTAATGGCTGATAAAAGCTTATATTCCTCTTCTATGATCAATGATTGAAAAACCATTTTTTTTTTCCAATCATGTCGATTTCATCAAAAAATTCAAGATAAAGGAGAATTACTACGAAAACTAATTTCCCTTATTGGAAATTTTTAAACTTGAATGATTCTCACAGATTTTTGTCCGGGTGAACTGATATCGGATTTTTTACTTGCGATATAGGTACTATACATATATCAAGTTATGCATTCGTACAAAAAAAAAAAAAAAATTGAGATAACATTTTTCCATGACATTACGATGGTAGAGAATGCCAAAAAAGTGGGTCCCCGAAGTCTGTCAGTCTGTCTGTCTGTAAAAAGCTATAGCCTAAACGGATGGACCGATTTATGTCAAACTTGGTATGTAGCGTTATTTGGCGACTCTCCAGAGGAGTTTTTGGAATTACATAATTTTTTTGGACCAAAAATAACGGTACTTGTCATATACCGATTTTAGTAAAATTGAAATACATATCTCGAAAACGGCTCATTATTAACGGTACCTGCCATAGAACCGTTTTTTTTTTTTCAAATCCAATTGTCTCTGAAACCGCTTATTCGATTTCAACGAATGCATTTACATATATAATCTAAATATAAACCAAAAATAAGATTTCCAAAAAATTAATTTTTGGATTTTTAAAAAAATTTTGAATTTTTTTTTTTTTGAAAAATCAAATTTTTTTGAAATTTTGTTTTTAGATGTTGATAACTGATTTCTACAAAATGGCATACCAATTTTATTTTAAAACTTTTTTTCCAAAAAATTATTTATAAAAAATTAGTTTTTTAAAAAACGGCTCAAACGATTTTGAAATTTTTTTTTCTAAAAACGCATCTTAAAATATCAATCAAAACTGCATACTTGTTTTGGAGGGCAATTTGATTTAAGATTTAATTTTTTAACGAATTTAATTTTTTTTTTTTCCAAATTTCTATATAAAAAGTCTTAAAAATTTAAGCAACTTTAACTCTAAGAGCAAGTTCTTGCGACCCAGTCGTGCATTTTATTTTTAAAAGAAGCTGTTATTATACTTATTGCTTTTTATTTTAATGTAGGGAAAAGATTAGCAACAGCACCCGTTGTCCAAATGTCTGCAAGATATTGTCACTTGCAGTTCTTCTCGGTCTTCTTCGTTATCAATAAAATGTCTGTAATAAATTAGTCACATCAGCCCAATTAACAAACCAGTTACCTTAAGCGGAACGATGATTAAGGTAGATTTCAAAATAGTTGTCACTTAAAATTTCTGAAAAAAGAAAACATTAACTATTCGCTAAGGTTTAAAACATTTAAAGTGTATAAGTAGTTTAAAAAGTACACATAGATATTTAGACTGAAATCCGCACAAGAAAGTCGAAAAGAATAAAACACATAAAATGAATATGAATGCACATACAATTAATGAGAAATCGAATTGTAAGCAGATACACTTTATTTTTTTTTTTTTAATATAAAACTTATTAAAATGATAAGAAATTCACTTTGATTTAAACAGATTCTATTTATTTTTATACAAAAATCTTATGATTTGAAGAAGATGCTAATTCTTCTCTTTGTAAAGTTGTAAAATGTTCAACTTTGATTTAATGTTGAAAAAAATTAACATGAAACTTCTTCAAAATAAAATTAAAACAACGTAAACAATTTTTTTATTTTTGTCGGACTTTAGCTTTTGTTACATTTTATCACTCTAATTTTCAACAGTGAGATAGCACGTTGGTAAAGCATACGCTTAATAACCCAAGATTTGTAGGTTCGATCCCCAGCGGCTGCCCATTTTTTTCTATTTTTTTTAATGAATTGATGCTTTTTTTAAAGTTGAAACAACATTGATTTAAAGATGTTTTATAACGGTAAACCACTTTAAACTAACGATGTTCTACTTTGATTTAAAAATTTTCGTCTTCAACACAAAATCACTCCGAAAATTAGTTGAATCAACGTGGTTTTCGTTGATTTTAAGTTGTTTTTTTCCCTCAGTGTAAACACAAGTTAAACATTGTTTTAAGTATTCATTTATCAATAATAATTATAACAACAAGTTAGCTTTCAAAATCATAAAAATTATCAATTTTAATTTTTAAAGGAGCACAATAATTTCGTTATACCGGTTTTCTATACATTATTTTAATATATTTTAAAAATTTATTATTTATCTATATTTTAAAATACTTGAACATTTTTTTGCATACTTTAAAATATATTTTTTTTTGAACTGTAAAAATTGTGGTAGTAACAAAAAATCGCTTCAAATAACGAAAAATTCCCTTAAAAAAAAATATTAAATTATTTCTCTTATTTGAATTTGAGCTTCAAAAATGTACCTATGCAATTTGATTTTATTTAAATGGATACATTTTTGAAAAAAAAAAATTAAAATTCAAAATTGTTATAATGATACCTTACTAAATAAAAGTTTTTTTTTTTTTGTGAAATAAACAAATGATTGTGAATAACGTTAAAATTTCCTTCCAAGTCCTTCATTTTTTTCGTACTCTCCCACTAAGAGCAATTTTTGTCTCTGGATAAAATTTCAATTTTTTTTTATAATTTGCAATTTAAAAAAATGTTGTATGGCGTATGCGTACTTTTTTTACACGAGCGTTAAACAATCAATCCTTCAAAAATTCTTTAAGGCATGCATTATTTTTAGAATTACCTAAACAAAAGAATGTACCTATAAGAATGTCTTTCTTAATATCAAGTTAAACTGTCGCCTTAAAACGCAGGCATTTTCAGACCAAATCCAGATCCACTCTTATCGCGACAGAGGTTATAATACTGTTTCTCAGTATTTTTTTTTTTTCACAGTAGTCTGCAAAAGCGTATGTGATGCATTTGCACAGTTTCAGTGGCAGAAGTTTTATATAAAATTTTGCATTTTTAAAAATGCAAAAAAAAAAAGAAAAGAAAAAAAAATTACGTAAATTAAAGAAAAGGTTGCAAGTATTTTTTAAACCTTCTTCTTGCTTCGTGCATATGTCAATCTGGTTGATATGCTTCCTTATATATACCCCTTTTGTATAACTATACCCCAAAAACTTACCTATTCAACAACCAGCCACCTAGAATAACATACTCAAGTCCCACATTATTCTTATACGACAACGACGAGTTCTTGTCTCCTATATGATGCCGTTGTTGGTGCGGCTGCTTACCATGAATTATGCAAATTACTTTTGGATAGCAAAAGAGCCTTGTGAGAAAAATAGAAAAAATAATAAAAACACAAAAATAGTAGGTATAAAAGGATAAAAATCCTTCTTTCTGACTGTCGAGAGAGTATAAATTCATATGTGTGAGTGTAAAGTTGTGAAAAAAAAAGAATTGTTCACATCGTTTTTTTTTTTCTCTTCCGCCTTTCCTCTTAGATTTTCTCTCCACACTGTGTACTTGAGTTTTGAAGTAGGTTTAAGTCTACGAATATTATCCGTCTTTTTCTTCTTGTATAATAGTAGTTTGGGGTTTTTTGGAGTTGAAGGCACACTGGCATATCATCCAATGAATATGTTGTTGTGTGGCGCGCTGGAGATTCGAGAAAGAGGAAAATAAATTTATGAAATAGCACGAAATGCCATCATCATACAGCAAAGAAAGGATAACAACACAATTCTGGCATATACTCGTATAATATAAGAAAAACACACGTTTTCAACAACAACTAGTGAGGTTCTTTTATTCTTTTTTTTTAAATTTTTTTTAAGGTAAAACCAAACGACTATACAATAATAATAGTGCGGTTGTTAGTATCATGGGCGTTTTTGGATAAATTTTATATATGTGTATTTTGCTTCTTTATCTGTTGAAGTGGTGCAGTGTGAGATAACAATTATCTTAATTATGGTATACTTGGAGGTTTTTTTTTTTAAGTTTTGAGGTTTATTATAGTAGTTTTGAAAACTTTATTCAAAACCAAAATACAATTTTGAGGTTTCCATCTTGAAACTGGTAATTTGCATAAACCTCAAATTAGTTCGTTTCTATAGAAATGTATCACTTCAACGAAAACAATCATTGTTGATAATGTTTTCACTGGAATACACTTTCGAAATTGGTAAATCACATTTGAAGATGGTTAATCTCAATCGAAATCAGATCTAAAAGCACAAAATTGATGTTTACTATGTAAGTACCTACCTATTGATTTCAAATATATTTCAAATTCTAAGTGAAAGAAATAAGGTCACGAAGATAGAAATATGTAATTGATTTAAAAAATAGCTTAGTCACTGTTTGAGAGGCAGTACTTTGCATAGAACTTATCTGTTGACGATTTTCTAAGGACTTAAAGATTTAAGTATTTTACCATCTCTGTCAGGTTTAAAGTTCCTTAAAATAACCTTATTGGATTTATTTTCAAACTGCAATAAAATGCAAGAATAGCGGAGAAGGGCAGTTGCTATTTTTAACCCCCCTCTAACGTATATGCCAAAAAATTTCAAAAATTTCAAACTCCCAATAACACTAGTTTAGATTTGAGCCCAGAAAACCCGAAAATCTAGTCTTAAAAAAAAGTTTATGGATAGGTTTTCGAGATACCTATGATTTTTCAAAGTTTTTTGTCATTGTTTTTCCCAGCATAGCTACTTAGTATTCGAGCTAGCTAGGTACAATGGTTGGCACCCCCGGTTTTTGTACCAATTATTGGCACACTTCATGCAATAAAGCATTTCACAAAAACTACTATGCCCAGAAACAAAAATCATGTTTTTTTCATAAACTGTATTAATTCTCTACAATTCTGCATTTTTATTTAGGTCTATTTAATTCTCATTTCCTTTTAATTAGTAAAAAAGTAAAGCCGTTATAAGTTCATGAAAAAAGTGCACAAAATTCAGTGTTCCCGCTAAGGACACTGAATTTGGTAACTGTCAGTTTTTGATTATTTTTTGAGTTTTTGGATGAAGATTTATATTTTTTAGCTTAACAATATAATAAATTAAATGTTTTTAAGTGTTTTTTATATAAAAAAAATGTGTTCAAATTAATTAAAAAGGGGGGTCAATAATTGGTCCCATATAAAGTGGTGGTTTTATTATTGGCAGAGGGGTGCCAATAATGCGTGTTTTGAGACATCAATCGTTGGCACTGCCAATAATTGTACCTTTAAGACTGCCAATAATTATGCCGTGTATCCGTTATAAGTTTCTGTTTGAAAAATGGGGAAAAAAGAGCTCAAAAGGTTTGATAGATTTGCCAAAAACTCGTTACAGACGATTTGTGATTTCCAAGACCCGATTTTATTTTATTTTATTTTAATATCTCGTTCTCAACTGATATCTCCTATATAAAGTTTTCAAGATATTGCAATTTTCTCGAAAACGGCTCCAACGATTTCGATTAAATTTGGCTTACGCAATGTTCTAAAAAAATTCTAACAAAAAAGCGTGTTTAGTTTTTCTCTTTTTTGCGAAAATGACATAATTTTTAGTTTAATTTAAAATTAAAAAAAGATTTAACTTCCAAAAATTATCTTAGATAAAGGTATGTAATTTGAAATGCAAGAGCCAGTACGTACCTACGACCCAGTCGTACATTTTATTTACTTTTTTTTTTAATTGCGTTAAATGAGATTTTATGGTATATTAAACCATTTTTAACTAAACTTTGATAAAAAACTATCATGATGCCAATGATTGTACCTTTTGGGTAGCTTTTCCTATTTTAATATTTTAAAAATAGGCTTTGTTTTTTAAACATTTTTTTCTAATAACATTCAAGTCACAAATTCTTTAAACTTTAATTTGACATATAAAACATATTCCTAACTCTTTAAATGCGAGAGTAATTCGGAATTCAAAGTGAAAAAATGCTTAGGGCTGCCAACCATTGTACCCGTTACGCTATATCTTGAGTAATAAACGATCAATCTGAACAGCAGAACTGGCACCTGAAAGCTCAAAAAATAAGCAAGAAACACTAGGTAACTCCAGATGTTTAAGTGGAATGTATCAAAACATTTAAAAAAACTGACTTTTTAAAGGAAATTTTTTGCAAAAAAAAAAATTTCTTATTCAAAAAAAAAACCTCATAGTTTTAAATTTTTGATGTGTAGGTAGTACATTTTGTGGCAAAGATAAAAATATACTTTTCTTTAAAATCTATGGATAAGTTACAAAGATTATGACCGTTTTTATAACGATCAAAATTTTCAACTCTTTTTTTGTTACCTTTTGAGTTTTTGTCTACACTTAAGAGCAAAAAAACGGAATCAAAAAAGATAATTTTTATTTAAAACAAAAATTGCAATGGATAAAATAATGTTTCTTCAAGTTTTATGGTCTCATTTAAAAGCTTGAATTTTTTACTTTTAATTGTTGGTAAAAACTTCAAAATGCATACGATAGTATCATAGCTATCTGTCAATAAATTGCACTTCATTTTTTTCTAAATGTTAAATTTTCTTGATATTCTCTGCTTCAATTTCAGTTTTTTTTTCCTACCGTTACTATTGACGTTATCTGTCAATAAATTGCACTTAATTTTTTTTAAATGTTAAATTTTCCAGATACTCTCTGTTTCAGTTTCAGTCTTTTTTTGCTTACATGCTTCATTTATGTTGATTGGATAATTATAAAGTGAACGGGTTTTAAAGTTCCTAGTATTGATTTAAAGCCTTTGTTTCAAGCTTTTTAATGGTGCAATTAACATTCATGTATGTCAATTACATCCTGGCCAATTAACGTTTTAAAAAAACGCAAAAGTTTGATTCCATTTTTTTGCTCCTAAATGTATATAACTTGAAAAGCAAGCCGTATTTGAAAATTTGTATTGAATTAGTATCTTTTTCAAATTTTTTTTTAAATAAAAATATTGTAATAAACTTAAGAAAAACTTTAAAAAAAAAGAAAAAAAAACGATATTTATTATGCTTTTAGTAAATAATCTATTTTTATCCTTTGAGCATTGTACAGGAGAAAAAAAGATTTATCTTTCAGCATAATGGCCTTAAAAATCTAATACGGCTAAAATTGGATAAAATATGGATTTTCAAAATCTACTGTTTTTGGACTAGTTGAACTATTTTTCTTAAATTAATATATTTTTCAAATAAAAAAAAAGTCGCACCTATACTAACGGTAGCTGTCAGAAAACCGTTAGAATAATTAAAAAAAAAACGGTTCTAACTATTTTTAATGAAAAAAACTTTTTTGAAAAATTTTTTTTTTCATAAAAGGAATAAAACGATATATTGTATTTTCGTACTCTTAAAACAAAACTTGTCTGTCTGTTCCTATCAAAAGTTGCAGCCCAAACCACTGAACTGATTCGATTCAAACTAGATACTTAAAGGTTTGGGAAAAAGGAAAATTGAATTAATTTTAGGACTAAATTTAACGGTTCGTGACCTAGAATCAAAATGGAAAAGGAGTTTTTTAATCTCAAAAACGGCTCTATAAATTTTTTTATTAAATAATTTTCATGGACTGTCGCAAATAAGGTCCTACTTTTAAAATAAAATAATATTCACAACTAAGTCGCACAAAATCACTCTTTTTATTCAAAGTACCTACATAAATATGTAGTATGTTTTTGGTAACCATTAGAAATTAAAGCTTTTTGTTTAGTTATCAGAAGATAAAGAAAGAAACACTTTAATATTACCTAGTTGAATATTTTATTTTTAGAATCATTAGAAATATCTGTCTGTTAATTTTAGAAAAAAACAAAAAATGGTTCAGTCTTTGACAACATAATAATATACCACATTTAACTTCTATTCTAGGTTGGTATCCTTGAGAGGACTATTTTAATTTTTGAAAAGACTTTTGATACCTTTGCTAACCATAGCAACCATCTATTAAATTGACCCATTGTTGTTCATAGTCCCTCATTTGCGACTAAGAACTCGTGTTCTACTTATCATTTTTGTAAGAACTTTCCACTCATGTGTTTTGCTTCATGTTTGTTTTGGTTTCTCTTCACCCAAAATCTTAAAAAATGAAAAAAAATTTGTTTCCTAATAAAACAAAAAAAAAAAAAAATGTTTCCTAAGTTCCACTTAGGTACCTCTACCTATCAATTTTGTTTTCAATTTTATGCTCTTACAACATTCGATATTTTTTCTTTCTTCTGTTTTCCCACTCTTCTTCAAGTAAACTTCCCTTTTGCCAACATTTTAATTAAATCTTTGAATTTAATTGCTTTTCTAAGAAACAAAAGCCCTCTCTTAAGTCCAACGAAGTAGGTATAGGTAAGTAGAAAAGTACACAGTCAGTACCTATACACTTTCATAAATGGTCTTCAACAAAAATTAAAAAAAAAAAAAAAAAAACATAAAATCATTAAAAATCCTCTGTTTTGCAACATAAACATAAAAACTTTTTTGCAGCTTTCCTTTTCAACTTGTTTGAACATAAAAAAAAAATATTAAATATTATGTTATCTTTATGAAAATCACTTCAAAAAGATTTTCTCTTTTTTTTTTTTTTACTTGAAGCCATCTTTATACGCACTCATCACATCAAAAGTCATTAAAAGAAGCAATTCTGCAACAAGTCCCATCTCCCATCGCACATCTTCTCAAAAACTACTTCTTCATCTTCAGTCCTAATGTTATCACTGCTTTCCATTTTCTTTTATTTTTTTCAAAAAAAAAAGGCTCTTCTTTTTATACATCTTTACACACTTCAAAAAAATAAAAAAAAATACATATAACCCACTTCTAACTCGTTGTATCTCGATGTCACATATTCAAGGATAATAATCCTAAGTAGTTAAACTTCCACCGATAGTGATAGGGCACTTAAAAAAAAAAATCTCAATTCTCAACTCAATTCACAGATATTCCACACACAGGATTCACGGTGTGGTGCACTCATCCTGTGACTGTGTCGTTTTTGTTTCTTTATTTTTTTTTATTTTTCACATATTAAAGAAATCTCTTTTACTGCTCCACACACTTGAGTTCTTTTGAGCATATAAGGATTAGCTTTTACAAAGGAGCTCACAAGAGGACTTGGTTTTTTTTTCTTATTTTTTTTTTATGTCGCTTAAATTTACCTTTTCGAGACGAAAAATAAAACGAAGCAAATAACTATAAAATTATTTGCTCGTGAAAAATTGCCATTTTCTCCTGTCGCTCTCTTTTTATACACATTTATATGTATTCCTTTTGGTTTCATTTTTTGTACCATTTGATTGCTCAGTAAGCACGCACTCATCCAATATGTTTCATCAAAAAAATAAAAAAAAAAGGGAGAAGGATGTGAGTTTGTGCGCTAAATGAGCCAGTTTTTGTTGGTGTTTGAATGGGCGAGATGGAAATACATTTCACATAAAATTAATGTGTAACATCATACAGTCATATAACGGTGTATAGTGTCATTCAAATTTTCTTCCAGCTTTAATGACTATAAATGTAACAATTTTACTGAATATATATTCAGTTTATTATGAGTGTCATACAAATTTATATCGACACACATGTAGAATTTATTTGTGGATATAAAACGACTATTTTGAAACAGGGATCCACAATCGTCTTTTAATTCACTTCCGTCGGTTATAATAAACCAACACAATTTTTGAAACTCATGCTGTTGGGAATGAAAATGTTCCATTTGAATTATTTATTTATTTATTATTATTTATCAAATTTATGTTTACGAACTGTATTAAAAAAAAAAAATGACTAGCACTTTTTAATAAAAAATAAAAAAAAAAAATAGTTTGTTCAGCTAAAAACAGTTCTCGCTTCCATTTTATAGAAATTAGTATCAAATCAAGTACAGGGCCATACATAGCTTAACTTTGGTGGAACATGACTCTTCTCTAATTTTATTATGGTCTATTTTCATTATCATCTATGGAATATAAAATATTTGCTTTTCACCTTTTGTATACAAAAAAAATTACACATACGCCATAGTGACCCAATTTGTTCAAGTTAATATGTATAACCAGGGGCGGATCCAGGATTTTTTTCTGGGGGGGCACAAGGGACGGATTGGCAAAAAAAACAGCAATAACAGTTAGAAATAAAGTGAAGTACCATACGACTGACTAACAAGCAGAAAATTTTAACGACCCACAGTGGTCTAAAACCTGGCCAAAAACATTTAGGCACATTTCCCACATAAAATAGGTACCAAATGACCAAAAAGTTATTCGGAAGGAAAAATTTTCATTTTCTTGTTACAGTAAAAGCCACTTAAGTGCTAACCCTCTTACTCCTGGATTAGCCGGAAGAAAAAAAATATAAAAAACCAGAAAATGCACGTACAATTCTGTGCTATATTAAAGTTAGTAATCTATTCTTTATTTCATTTTTTGACTTAAGTTGTTTCACCAAATAGTTTTTGAGAAATTAAGTTTTAAAGATGAAATTTTGAAAAAAAAAATGTTTACGTTTTTTAATTGATTTTGTATAAAATTTTGCAATATTATGGACATAATTATACCATTAGTTAATGACCTAGTAGTTTTTAGTCAAATACTAAATATAAAAGTTCCTTAGAATAACAAAAAAAAACTGAATCATACTTTTTTGCCGGGAAACCCAGTTTTGTTTTTTTTAATTTGCATTAACCTTTTGTAACCCAAGGTCGTAAATTTAAAAATTAATAAGTCAATCGATTGGCCTTTATCTTTAATAAAACACGTTTTTTTTTTAAATTCAATAAAGTCATTATTTACTTAGTTATTTCGATATTTTGGGAGTAAAAAAAAGTTTAAATAATTTATTTTTATATAAAAATGCAAAAATTCAAGCAAAAAACTATCTAATATTAATTTTTAGGCGCTTTCCTAAAATCCAAAAATAAAACCCCGTGGGGTTTACTAACAAAAACTATTTTTTTTCTGAATTTCGTAGTTTTTACACAAATTTGCTTATTTTCAAAAAAAGCCCAACTTTCAACATTAACTGTCAATTAAAAACTATTGGTGCTATTTATTAGAAATTTGAAGTACTATTTCGATAAAGCAATACTTAAAGATTATAATATTAGAAGCTTCATAAGAAAAAAAATAGTTTATAGAGCTTTTATGCAATCTTTTTCGGTTTGTTACAGAAATGTCACATGGGGCTACAAGGGGTTAAATTGTTTTATATACCTCAAGAATATTGTGTTCAAATTGTGGGTCTCTTGGAGCCAAATTGACCAAGTTATGAGTATTTTAATACTTCCCTTAGGAACGTTTTAGTCTTTTAGTCCAGAGTTCAAAACTTTAAATCGTTAAAAATTTTAAAAATTATTTTTGACTAAAATTCTAACCTAAAATCAAAGAAAAAAAATTTAAAAAATTGACAATTTTATTTTATTTTACTAAATCAAGGGGCATTTTGTGTTTGTAGCTGGGACGTCCAAACTTTGTACTAATGAAATAAAGTAGAGGTAAAATCCTTTGATAATATGCAATTTTCAATTTTTTTTGTCAAGAAACAACTTAAATGTACCTATTCAAAAATTAGCACTTTTTCTAAATTTTTGACTTTTTTAGTTAAAAGCAAGTTTTTAAAACTCGATAAAATCGTATTAATTGGTAACTTTTAGACTTTTAAAGTAAACATACTTCGAGGGATTGATTTAATATAAACTAAATATGACAAACAAAAAAATTTATTTGCATCCTTATGGCCTTTTGTGCAATTTTGTGTATGTGCATTTTTATAAATATGGGTCGAATGGATGGACGAAGAGCCATTAGCTTTGGTCTATTGCATAGAAGAACATTTTTGAGTTAAATCAAAAAAACTGAAAACCGACCAGTGTTGCCGTTTTCTCAGAAATGCACCAATGGATTTAGTAGCACTTTTGGCTGGAGTATTCTTGTATGCCAAGGAATCATAATCGTCAATAAAAAGTCTTGAACGAATTTGTTCTATTTTTGCTCTGGTGCTCGGGTCTATTAAATAGACTATTTAGAGGTATCCCTGTAAAAATTTTCTCAATAAAATAACATTTATAAAAATTTATAAGTAAGGGTCGCTTTTGAGGAGTTTTTTTCAAGGGGTCTTTATTTTCGGGGTGCAAACCTGGGCAAACTTCTGAAATGCAAGTTTGTTCTACATATCCAGCAGTTCTATAATATATAGTTTATGCAATTTTGTGACTTGTTCCGCTATTTTAAAAACACTAATGTTAAAAAAAAAACAACGAAAAAAGTGAAAATTTTTGAGGTGGAGCTTTTCATGGGAAAGATATGCAACAATCAACAAAATTCGTATTTTCAGCCAGAAATAGTCAAGAGTTTCACTCAAGTTCTTTCTGTTATTATTCATATATTTTTAAAACTCTTATAGTTTGATTTCCTTAAAGTATGAACTTTAAGTTCTGGGGGGCACGTGCCCCCGTGCCCCCCCCCCCCTGGATCCGAATATGTGTATAACTATACACAAACAATAAAAATTTTCAAACAAAAAGGATACGTCAAAATTATGTCGTTTTAATAATAATTCATATACAGGGTGTCCCAAAATTAATGAATGGTCTAATGGTTTTCGGTTTTTCTAAAATAAATCAAAAATAGGTAATACATATTTCTTGTTCAATAAGTTAAAAAAGCAAATAAAAATTACGCACTTCAGAGGTCAGTAATGTTGGATTGTTTTCTCTATAGACTCTATAGTAGGTGTTACAATCAAACTCATCAGTATTATTAGAAATATACAAAAATTGATTAGTTGTAAAATGCTTTTTAGCAAAACTTGCCAAATGCAGCTTTTATCATATGATTTCATAACATATGTTTCCAGGGAAATAGAGTAGCGACCTTTTTAAGTTTTGCTCACTTAACAAAAAAAAAAAAGATAAGATCTACAAAAAAACAATATTTTTAAAGATCAAAAACAAAAACTTAGTATTTAAATTTCTTAAAGCTTTCACTAAATCACTCTCAATTATAATAAAAGTTCCCATATAAAATTTGTATGCTGTTTAACCAAATATAAATTTTGAAATTTCCATTTTTTGTTTAAACTTTCCAGTGGAGATGTTAGTGTACTAATAACTTTCTAAAATTATAGTAGCTTTCAAACAACTTTAATTCCAAATTTCAATACTTTAACATAATTAATATTAAGAAGGAATATTTAGAAGCTACCAATTTATATTGTTTAGTTAAACTATGGCTTGTTAAAAGTTATATCAGCATAAAGAGAATTTGTTTGTTTAGTTACACATACGCCATAGTGACCCAATTAACTTAGGATAACATAATGTCATTAATGTAAATATTTGAGAACATTTTTGATATTTTCGTAATAATATTGTTTTTTTTATTTTAATCTAAATTCCAAGTCCTTCAAAAAACATTATTTATGTTAAACACTTAGATTTTGAAATATTATAATGTTACATTTCCAATATCTTTAAAAGAAAATATAATTTTGAAAAAATATATATTAAAAGTTGCTTTTGGATTAATTGTGTTTTAACTAAAATCTTTGCTTTTAATAAAAACTTTGAATTCAAAAATCTTCTTAGAAAATTCTAAAGATTTTTAATTTGTTTTAAAAAATAGTTCAGTCAAAAGCTAAAATTTTTTTTTTCAAATCCAATAGATTTTATGAAAGCCGAAAAAGCCAGGTAAACAAGCACAACAAATATTCTAGTCTAGACTTCCATAATATTTGCTTTTTTTAAAGATTCTTGAGACGAACAAATTTTTTTCGTAGAATTAATAAATAAATAAATATCTTCTTTAAAATATTAATTTAATCTCAACATCATTCTTAAATGCTCGTATTCAGTGTAGAGGACGCTTTATATGTAATATAAATAAAAGACTTTTAAACGCAGTAATCAATTCGAATTCATTTTCTACCTTAGCATTGTTTAGATTAAAAAAAGTGCCAAAATGAATAAAATTTTGAGTTTTAATGCCAATTTTTCAATAGTCAGTTAAACAGTCAGTTAGTACTTATTCCTAAGGATAGAGAAAAAAACAATTTTTCAACAAGCAGAAATAGCTTATTCCTAAGAATAAAACACTATCTGCTTCTTTCGGAGACGAATAAAAATTATTCTAAGGAATAATCTCAACAAAAATAATGTGTCAGTTGTCAAAGCTGTTTTGAAAGAATTTTGAAAAAAAAATACAGTAGAACACAAGAAAACAAAAACAATCATGAATAAAAATGACGTTTAATTTTAAATATTTTTGAATTTGACAATTTTTTTTTGTTATTCTGTAGAATAAATTATTCTTGATTGAAAAATTCAATGTTTTTATCTGACTGTTTATGAGCCTAATAACTTTATTCGTCGAACAGTTAACTGACTGTTTATTAGAAGATTGAAAAATTGGCTCTTAGAAAAAAAGATTTATTTAAGTTTTATATTTTTTTTTAAAGTTAGGTAATTGACAAGATTGAAACAAAAATAAAATGGCTTAGATTTTAAGTCTCATTTTAAAATTTTGAAAAATAAAAATCTTTCAAAGTCAATATTTCAACAAACACAAATATTCGAAATTAAATGAGAGGGGTTATAAAAAAAAATTTTTTTTTTTAAAAATAGTGTCAGAAAGGGGCTTGGGTTTAAAATTTAGCAAGATGTATCGAAATTGTTCTTAATTCAAAGCCCAATCTGCTGACGAACGGTCTGATGTTTAAGGTCAATGCTTTAATACCATTTTTTTTGTGCAATTTATTTTAAATATTTTATAAAGATCATTCAAATTTAATTTTTATCTCTATTAGTATAGGTTTGAGATTGACATATTTGTACTGATCAAAAATAATATTTTTGCAAAAATTAAAATCACAATCTTTGTTATATTGCCTATACACAAATCATTAAAATAATACCAAAATTTTTTCAAGTCTCTTAGGAATCGACCCATTTGACTTATAAATCCCTTATACCTACTTGATAAACTTTTATTTCCTATTTTTAAGTAGCACTTACATCTTCATTTCCTTTTATCAGACAAATTGCATTGTAAAAAAAAAATTTAATACCAAAAAAAAAAAAAAATCATAAATATCCGTATTGCCCCATTCTCCCTTATCTTACATTTAAAACAATATCTGCCTTTAAGTAAAAGAATTTCAAAATGGTTAAGCAATACATATAGATTTAGAAATTGTTTGGTATTATATCTGAATGCTTACTTTATGCATTAGGCTCGTCGTAACAAGAAAACAATAACCTCTTAAGGGGTTTCCGTCTAATTCGAGACTCTTTGACGACACATATACAAAAAAAACACATACACAATTTATATACGAGTTTACCAAGGAAACTAGGGAGTAAAACGAGCGGTTAGAATATAGCTCAAAATTTATGAACGACCATAAATTTCCTTAAAATACGACATTTATAATATCCATACAAAATGATGAAAGGATATTCCTGAGTTGAGTATGGTAGTTATAGGCATAGGTACGTTACAATCAGACATACGCAATGGTGTAGTATGGTAGTATTATAGGTACATTTTGTGCACATTCCGACTCTTCAAGTTCCGAAAATCTACTGTGCGAGCACAGCGAGTGAGTATCCTTGTTTTCGTTTTTATAACCCACTTACATGAAGCTTTTAAGGCTGTAAAAATGTGTGTTGGGTTGTGTATAGTGATGAAGAAGAGGTGAATGTGAATCTGAATGCTATTGAGATTGAGAGGGGTGTTGTTGATGGGATGGGGAGGTGGGCCTAAGTGGCGTCGTTGTCGTCGTCGGGACAATATGGACGAGAGCGACAGCAAAACAGCAGTGGCAACAACATCAATGACGAGGCCAACGTACGACATGTACAACGACGACGACGATGACGACGTCGACGTCGATGCTAACGATGGAAAAACCGAACGCCTACTCGAAAACGCGTGGGTGGTATGAAAAAAAAAAAAAAATTGTTATGTACATTTTTTTTTTATGGTATCCCAGTCGCCAGTGTTTGCTTTTATATAAAAAGGACTTTTCGCTGAATGGCGTTTTAATATTTTATTCACATTTTTTTTTTTTTTTTTTTTTTTGATTTTGGTACTCAGCTTTTAACGCTGCATGCCCGAAAATTGTATTTTCATTTTGACAAAAAAAAAATGAAAAAAATACATGAAAAAATACGCTTGCCAGGGTTGTAAATGAACACTCTGTACACTGTACATTGTGGTTAATGTCCTTTTCTCTCCTACAACACATAGATGGAGAGATTTTGTGTTGTTATTTTATAAATAATTTTTTTTTTTTATGAATTTTCAAAAAAAATATAATATTTTTCCTTTACTATGCGTCAATTTTTTTAGTTTTTTTTTTCAAAGAATTTGAAGGATTTTTTTTTTAGGAACAGTTTAAAAAAACTACTATAAATAGAATTCAGGTCTAGTAAATAAATTTAAAAAAAAATATTTTATACACAAAAACTTGGAAAGAAAAATATTTTTCTTGAAATAATTTAAGTTATTTCAAAATAAATGTGAATGAAAGAAAAATATATGGAACGAACAGCTGGTTCATAGAGCGTGAAAATTTTACTCTGAATTCCTATCATGTGCAAGTGCATGTGTGCAAGGAATTTGAGTTTGTAGTGAGAGTTTTGTGTATAAATTGTGTATAAGGTTTTGTGTATTAAGGAGCAATTTGTTTTGTTTTGTTTTTGTAAGGAAATGAAATTATGTCGTGTGTTGAACTTTTTTACTTATGGTTTGTGTAGGTAGCATGACTTGAAATTATGTATTGTATTTGACAGCATCAGTATGAGTGATGAGTTGAAAAATTCTATTTTTGGAAGACAAAAAAAAAAAAAAAAAAAATATGACAGCTCAGAAATAATATCAGGGCTGAATCATTTATTAGATAGAAAGTTTTATCAATAAAGAAATATTTTTATTTACTCGTACTTTCATTTTTTTTTGTTAAAAGTCATAAACATTGTTTATGCACAGACACAGAGTAATGGCAGTTAGTAGAGAAGCAAATGGGTTTTTGTCTCAAAAAAGTTGTTGTGATAAATCTGAAAAATTTAAGGCAAGATAAATTTAACTAAGGGTCAAAAATTTGTTTTAAGCTAAAGGTTAAACAAAAAAACTATAAATTTGTCCTTTTGGAGCGTTAGGAGTGAAATTGGTCCTTTATTACGGGTTTTTTGATACACCATTAACTTATCAATTCATAAGCGAGGATACGGCTAAGCTATAACATATAAAACAAATATTTATAGTATTATTCAATTGGTTTATGTGAGTAGGTAGGCAGTTTACAAAAAAAAAAATCATCAGGAATTTTTGTTTTGTTTTTGAGTTGTTTTTTTTTTATTTTAAGCAATTTTTTTCCAGTAAGTGAGATATCTCAAAAGTACTGATCTTTATATAACGTAAAAAAAAAAAACTGATGACGATGGGGATATGATAAAGTTAATAATTTAGAAATAAAAAAAAAATCAAATTTAAAATACTAAAACTATTGAAATCAAGATAAAATGCACGACTGGGTCGCACGTACTTGCTCTTGTAGTTCAAAGTATATTTATCTTAAATATCTATTGGACATTTAAGATTTTGTTTAGTGTCGAGAAAAAAAATCAAAAAAATAATTAAAATATTTTTTTTTTTTTTTTTTTCAAAAACATTTAAACAAACATTTTTTTCAAAAACTTTTTTTTAATCTTTTTTACATTTGACACTTCAAAATGATTTCTGCAAATTTTGAATCAAATTGACTTATGCTTTGATGAAATATATGAACTTAAGAAATATGTCAATTTTTGAAAAACGGCAACGCCATATTTTTTAGAAAAACTAAAAACGCAGTTTTGTTAGAATCAATAAGACTTTTACGTACACCAAATTTAATCAAAATCGTTATAGCCGTTTTCGAGAAAATTGTTAAATTGCAATACCTCGAAAACGTTATATGGGAGATATGCGTTAAAAATTAGATATTAAAAAAATAAAAAAACTGGTCTAGGGAATCACGTAAAAATCATCTGTACCAAGTTTCAAGCAAATCCATCCATCCGTTCAGGCCCTAGCTCGATGTACAGATGGACGCACAGACGCACAGACCGACCGAAGCACATAGAAGTATTCTGGTCGAAAAGCTGGACCAAAGTCGATTTTCTAAAAATCAAAATTTTGAATTAAAGATTTTACAAAGCGGCTGCTAAATATACATGGGATCATATGATGCACTTCTTTTTTTTTGTGGTAAAGTGTTTGGTGTGTCAAAACAAGTTCAAAGTCAGCTGTTTATTTTTTGTAATTTTTGGTGATTTGGTGAGTATTGTTAGGAGATTGATTGTGAGCAAGTGTGCTTTAAACATTAAATTTTCATATGAAAAATACAATAATTGCAGGTATTGAATTATAATTAAAGAGTAGTTATGGAAATATTAAATTTTTTTTGTTTGAGTAATTGACAGTGGGAAAAGAGTCTGCCACATATAGATATTTTTATTGCTTTTTTTTAAGTCTAAGTGTTTTGTTATAGTATACCCTTCTATACTGCTTCGATACATATGTAGATTTATGATAACTTTGACTATTCCTTAAATTTAATATCAAAAAATTGGGTGCGATTTTTTGCGATTAACAAAATAATTTGCGAGTGCAATTTTCACTTTTAGTAAAATCACTCATACGCCCTATGTTTTATTTTAACTGGTTGTTAACATTTTCCAGAAATTTTTTTATTGAATTTAATGCATTTGGATTCACTAAGCCTAAAAATCACAATGGTTTCATTCTAGAAGCTCTAATATTTTAGATATTTTATTTTTTCACATTTTGGGTGTATGAAATTTCATAATATTTTTTTTAGTTTTTCTTATCAAAAGCATTTTTAAAGATTTGCTGTAAAAAAACATTTCCTTGCATAAATAATAGTTTCTAGCAAATATAATTAGTTTTACTTCAAAAAATAATTTTGTCCAGGTTTTTGATCGAAATACTCCTATGTGCGACGGAGGGCATGACGAAAACCACTTTTTTGATTTTCTACTTAAAACTCTCAACAAGCACGATGTTTAAGCAATTATAATAAGCATGAAATATCTGATTTAAAATCAGATGTGAGCGTGGACAGAGCGTTTGTAATGGGTAATTTGTTAATCAGGGAGAATCAATTTTCAGAAAAATTATTCTTTAAATGTAATTTTTCTTTTACTTCAATATTAATCTGAATCGGTTAACTCTCTTTTTTTTTTTGTTTAGAGAGTAGGTATATTTTTTGCTAAACATGTACATTTAGGATAAGCAATAGCTTTTTTTCGTGTTTAAGTTAAAATATTTACTGATTTGATTACTAAGTTAACAATAAAACACGGCTTAAATTATCTACAAGAGGTTTTTCTGCTACTTTATTTTGGTGTTTAATTTGTATCGTTTAGTAACGATTTATATGTACCTAGCCTCATACTGTTATGCGAGTAAAATTATTTTAACCGTTCTTAACGCATTTCCTAACATCATTCAGTAATTTTCTAAGAAATTAAGAAAATATATATATTTCCTGTTTAAAATATTCATTTACACCTTTCCTAAATAGACTCTTCATGGGATACATTTTCTAGGAATTGCTAGGTTTCACACATTTCCAGCAACTGTTCATGCTACCTTTGTAAATTTAATGATTCAAACTTACAACTTTTAAAGGCAGCTACATTTTTAATTTTTGATTTATTGTTTCTTGGAAAATTGTCATGCTAACCCCTTTTTATTTACTGACGTAGATATCTACTTGTTAGGGAATTTCTTTCATATTTTTAGGAGGAAAAAGTTTCAAAGTGATTAAAATTAGCCTGAGTCGGTTCCTGTAAATAAGTATTCAGTGCAAAAGTAGCTACAGAGCTTGGATTTCCACTTAACATACAAATGTATATGTTATTTTTGTCCAAGTACTTAAAGGCTTTTCCACAAACGCCATTCTTTATGTCTCAACCTAAATTTCTTTAAAAATCCTAACATCCATAGAACCTAAAGTTTTATCTCCTTTAAAACAGGACACCCAAAACAAAAACCAATCCATCTTTCCCCACTCATTTTTTTTTTCTTATTTGTTCCAAAATCAACCTCAGCCGAAAAATTTATTTCCAGACATAACACAAAAAAAAACGTATACCCTTCTTTTTGCCCCACAAAAGCCTTTTATGTCCTAGTTCAAACAATTCTTTACCCAAATCTGTGAAATGATAAGAAAATAAATAAAAAAAGCAAAAAAGAAAAAAAAAAACTAAATTGGTACAACATTTCAACCCAATTGAGCACGAATGATGTGCGCGGTTATTCTTTCCACTTCCTCCTTTGAACATCCATCATTGCTTCCTGGGTGTATGTCGTCATCATCATCGTCGTAAAGAGTTGTCGTCAGTTGCTTGAAATCTAGTCCAAGAGAGAGCGAAGAGACCACTTGCTCGCGCTTGCTACAATGTTCAAATTTCCACAAAAAAAAAAAAAAAATAGAGGAGGAAGGAGTAAAATTTATAGTTGACGGCTGGGAATTTCCCACAGTATCATCGTAGTCGTTGTAGCCAAGCCATATAGTGAGCACAGAGTCATCAACGTTGACATGGGAGAGTCCTTTTAGCCTAGTTTCCTCCTCTGCTCTTATCAAGTGTACAAAACCAACCAAGCTCACCTGTAGTATAGTCATGGTGCGGTGTTCTGTCGTTTCTGATATTGCTGGTGTGGATGGTGCCGATGCTGGTACTCCCTCTCTAATCCGCAATGTATCTACAGAATGCTTTGCAGATATAAGCTCTTCCAGGTAGAAAATATACATAACTATCTCGGTACCTTACCTATGCGAGAAACTGTGCAGGGGTATAGTTTTCCATCATCGAAACGGCACGTCTCCTTCAGGTTTTCCTACATTTTTTTTTTCTTGTACCTACCTCACTTGTCTTAATCACCACCCACCACTGCTGAAAAACTCTACTACCCAGCAACATCATCTCATTTGAACAACTTTCTACCTACTGGCCCAGATTTTGGCTCAAATTACAGTTTCTTGAAGGCGCAATAAAGTGCGGGCTTTTGGTGCTTTTTTTTTCAGCTCGTAAAAAATATGTAGGTTCCAACGTTAAAATAGTCGGAAAGAAGGTTTTCTTGAATCTACTTTTAGTTTTTTTGTTTTTTTTTTGCTTTTTTTATTTTGATATTCTAAGGAAGCGGTATCAGTGTTGATAGTCCTTGACGTGTTCAACAATGAACCCAACAACAAGTTCTCTTCCTCTTTAGTATTAGAGCTTTTTTTTAGCTATCTAGGTAAATTGTATGCAGGTAACTTTAATAATAGCCATTCTGGTCGTTCGTTCCTTTTTTTTTGGTTTCCTTTTATCTGTGATAATGTAAAGGTGAATTTCTAATGCTGGCGATCCTTTAATATGCTATTCAACTCATCCTTTCCAATTTGTTTAGATTGATGCCTTCTAGTACAATTTACAATTTACAATTTACAATTTACAATTTACAATTTACAATTTACAATTTACAATTTAAAATTTACAATTTACAATTTACAATTTACAATTTACAATTTACAATTTACAATTTACAATTTACAATTTACAATTTACAATTTACAATTTACAATTTACAATTTACAATTTACAATTTACAATTTACAATTTACAATTTACAATTTACAATTTACAATTTACAATTTACAATTTACAATTTACAATTTACAATTTACAATTTACAATTTACAATTTACAATTTACAATTTACAATTTACAATTTACAATTTACAATTTACAATTTACAATTTACAATTTACAATTTACAATTTACAATTTACAATTTACAATTTACAATTTACAATTTACAATTTACAATTTACAATTTACAATTTACAATTTACAATTTACAATTTACAATTTACAATTTACAATTTACAATTTACAATTTACAATTTACAATTTACAATTTACAATTTACAATTTACAATTTACAATTTACAATTTACAATTTACAATTTACAATTTACAATTTACAATTTACAATTTACAATTTACAATTTACAATTTACAATTTACAATTTACAATTTACAATTTACAATTTACAATTTACAATTTACAATTTACAATTTACAATTTACAATTTACAATTTACAATTTACAATTTACAATTTACAATTTACAATTTACAATTTACAATTTACAATTTACAATTTACAATTTACAATTTACAATTTACAATTTACAATTTACAATTTACAATTTACAATTTACAATTTACAATTTACAATTTACAATTTACAATTTACAATTTACAATTTACAATTTACAATTTACAATTTACAATTTACAATTTACAATTTACAATTTACAATTTACAATTTACAATTTAGCACTCCAACAAATACATTGCTTGTGAAATTCACCTTTAAAACTTCATTTTTATATAAATCTTAAAGAAGATCCTTCTGTATTATTTCCTTGCCTTGAAGTTTATTTCATATTATATCCTCCTACTTCTCACCATCTTCACCAAAATGTGTGTTGGGTGATGTCAGCACCTTTTTTAAAGGAGAGCACCATCTGTGTTATAAGATGAGAGAACTGCATGAGGAAAAACTTTTGTTAATGAGTGTTTGAACATGCTCTATCTCAATGCTTCTTTTTTTCTTGTATTATACCTTTAAGGGTATACCACCTAGCACCTATATAATTCTGGTATACATTTGGTTGAGAGCATCTTTAACTTTATTTTAGGTGTCTTAGGATTCAACGTTCCTTTAAAAAAAACAGATTATTCTTCTGAGCTTTTGCTTTTAATGAAAATATTATTCAAATGTAAGATGATGAGTTTAAAAAAAAAAAATAAATTAAACAGATTTGAATCTTTTTGTTCAAAAAGTTTTATTGTTTAACTGCGTAAATATTGCACCATAGAAGTTTCAGTAAATGCTGAAATGTTCTCAAGGATCCGCGCATTTGATTTGACAGTTTTCGGTCATTGGCCACTTTCGAGGTTAAAGCCTAGAATTTAAATTAAAAAAACTAGGCCAACGATGTAGCAAAAAGTTGGACTATTTTTATTTATTTAAAATTTGTTTGTAGGTACCTAGGATAAATTGCTGTACAGGAAAATTATTTGAATTTCTTAAAAAAAAATTTGTATTTCTAATGATCCTTCATTTAAACACACTCCTAATAATGTTTAGAAAAATTGAAAATATTTTTTGAAATACTTTAAACATCTAATTAAGGTGCGTTACAGGCGTGACTTTAAAAAAACAGTTAATCTCCAAATAAGAAATGAAATTTTTATAATTTTCATGTGTTAGTCTTCATTAAGACACAAAACTATAAACAAATCTATCGAAAACATGAATTTCTTGTGACAAATAAATGTATCGGGTGTGATATAAAATTTTGGATCTTTAGTTGTTTTGTGTGAAGCTGGTGCAAATTTTAAGCTATAACAGCTCAAAACCGAATACAGACACAGAGTTTTCATAAAAAATTTAGGTGAAAGGGTGTTTTTTTTTTCGAAGAGACAGTAAAATCTGTAATTGGTCCCAAAAAGCCAATGGTTAATTTTTTTTTTTGGTTTTGATGACAAATAAAACGTTTATATTTAAGTTCTTAGACGTTTTACACTTTTTTGGGACCAATTACAGATTTTACTGTTTCTTCGAAAAAAAAACACCCTTTTAGTCTAAGAGATGGCTGCAAGTTTTCGGACTCACTCGGGAAATGGAATTTTTTTTCATGAAATTGTTGGATGGGGGTGGGATAAGCAAATGCCAAATTGGCAGAAAGCAGACTGGATGGAGTAAGCGTGGGTGGGGGTTCAAACTTGCATTTTTTTTTGGAAAAAAAACTTTCTCGGAAATGGGTAAAAAGTGGTGAAGGTGGTTGAAGAAGGTGTTAAAGTGACAGTTCCAAAATGGCAGAAAGCTAAGTGGATGGAAAAGGGGTGGCAGAAGGGCGCAAAGTGGTAAATTTTTTTTCGAAATTTACTGACTCGGAAATGGCTGCCATTTTGCAAGCGTGTTCCTGATGGTATGTAGTTTCTAAATTCAAAATGGCAGAAAGCAGACTGGATGGGTTATATTTTTTTTCAATTTTTTACTTCGGAGAGTGCCAAAAAAAAACTTTTATTTTAAAAAAATATTTAAAAACAACGGCAACACCTACAATCTTGTATTATAACTTTTTTTTAAGCCAAAACCCTATTATTTAATTATCTTTTCAAATAATGTCATTTTCGTGAAAAGTTTTTGAAAAACAAATTTTTAAACTCAAAATTTTAACTTTTTTTTATTTTTTTTTTTTTTACTTTAATTTTTTCTTTAATTTTACACTATCAAGCTTTGTTTTTGGTAATTTAATTTTATTATCAAGCTAATTTTCAACCAATTGTTGAAAACAAGATGCTAAAATGTCGTACAGTTTTTGAAATAATTAATTTTTAAACTCAAAATTTTTAACTTTTTTTAAATTTTTTTTCTTATTTTAATTTTATTTTTTATTTTACGATTTCAAACACTGCTTCTGGTAACTAAAATCAATTTTGTAATTAATTTTAAATCAACTACTGAAAACCAGAAGCTAAAATGTCGTACAGTTTTTGAAATAATTAATTTTTAAACTCAAAATTTTTAACTTTTTTAAAATTTTTTTTCTTATTTTAATTTTATTTTTTATTTTACGATTTCAAACATTGCTTTTGGTAACTAAAATCAATTTCGTAATCAATTTTAAATCAACTACTGAAAACCAGAAGCTAAAATGTCGTACAGTTTTTGAAATAATCAATTTTTTTAATTTTTTCCCATTTTAATTTTTTTTTAATTTTACGATAAATCAAACACTGCTTTTCGTAATTTAATTCAATTTCCTAATCAATAAAGTCATTATTCATTAAATTAAATGTTTCCTGTAAAAACTCTCCTTATTATAAAAAAAAAATTTAAATATTGAACAAAAGATAATAAGTTTTGAAAAAACATCTAACAAAAAACGGTCTTGCCCCAACATTTGGGTAAGACCGCCCTATCAAATTGTGTTGCTAGAAAGATAGTTTCTTTTGTTTTTTATTGCAGTCTATATGCAATAATAACACAATTATGCTATATTTTCATTAGTTCTCACTCCAGCACAAGCTGTACCATTTGGTACACATTTTGCACTTAATCCAACAATATTTTGGATGGGATCTAGAAAACAGTTGCAAATAGAAGGTACAAATACAGTCTGCAAAGTCCTCTTCCTGAGAATGATCACTTACATTTTTAGCAGTCGCTTAGCTTTTTGGAAGATTTAACGGTGTACAACTTTACTAACTTTCAATTTCGCCCATGGGCGGTCTTGCCCCATTCATATCATATCTGATGTTCTGGATTATTATTTTTGTATTTATCTTTATGACTCTTTCTTTCGCAGAGAATACTTTTGAATATTCACTTTCTATTATAAAAAAGGAAAACTTAGAAATTTAATTTTTTCAGTGTTAAAAATACAACTGGCTTTCCACATGAACGATAATAATTTGATAAAAAATCACAAAATTTACCGTAACTCTTCGGCGTGTCAAGTGAACCTGCTAAAACTTACAGAGGTGATCGATCACACTAAAAGGCACCTATATTATATTGCAAGTGTTGCCAATTTTACTTTTTTTATACAACATCTCAAGTAGCACACTGGTGTATAAATTGGTGTAAATTCATTAATTTTGGTGTAAAATTGAGAAATTTGAATAAAATGGTGTATTTATCAAAAAAGATGGTATAAAAATTATACCATCATCTTTTCTGTGCAAAATTTCAACATTTCTTTTAAGAATCCGTGCAAAAAATACGCCGATATTCAATTGTTTTTATGATACACCATAATTGGTGCATAAAATTATTCGATTCTCAAATGAACCGAAACGGTATATTTTGTACACTCGCTTTGGTGTAGGAAATACACCCTGTGGACATAAAATTCACCAGACTTCATAAGTGGGAGACGTCATATTTTTCCATGGCCGCCATTTAAATAATGAAGACAGCGATTAATTATTTTACTATAATAGTACTATATCGGCCTAATTATCCCGCATTCTTACTTTTTTTCGATTCGTTTATATTATAATAAGAGAACGCTTCTAAAAAAAATGTAAAAACAACAAAAAAATTATTATTTTTGAAAAACAGATTTTTAAAATCGAAAAATAAAATCATTATTTCATTGAAATTTTTGAGGCGCTCGATTTTTAGACGGGGTAGTATCTAAAATCAGTAGATGGAATTTGTTTCGTTCTTAAATTAGGCACTCAAATTCATATTTAGTCATTAGTTAATTGTATTGTGATAGAGAATAATTTATTTTCATTTATTTCATAAGAAATAGTGTACATTTTAATTCATCAAACTATTTAAGGTTAAAAAATAAACTTTGGTTCAAATTATAAATCAGAATAATTTAAATGGTGTATTTTATCCATAGATTTATTGTGTATTTTTCAATTTCAAAGGAATAATTTTTCACAAAAACCAGTTCATATTTTATACCACTAGCTCTATTTATACAGGGTGTCCCACAGTCACCGCCCCAAACGAAAACCATGGATTCCTGAGCTCATTTTAAGTCGAAAAACTTAAGAGGTAATTTTCTCGTTTTCGTCCCGTTTTCGAGTTACCACGGTTTTTATGATTTTTTCTCTCTTGTCCTTTAACTGGCCTTATCTTTGCCAAACTACGTTTTATTCGAAAGATTTTTTTTACAACCAATCAAGAATTTATTACAGTTTTAGTTTGTCTCAAAACTTTTTTTTCTGCGGACAACCGTTTCTCCACAATTTTGCATCAAACACAATTTTCTTCGTTTTTTAAGTTGTTTTTTACACTTTCATATCATTTAAGTCAAAAAAACACGTTAATGAGTATTAATTTTTTGTGCTTTTTATTAAAGCCCAGTTTATTTCCATAAAAAAAAATAAGTTTTATTTCATAAAAGAGGCTACTGAAAGTTATTAAAAAAAATAAACAAACTGAGTGAATTAAAAAAAAAAAAATTTTTTAAAACAAAATTAATTTAAATAAATTAAAACTTTTTCTGAGCTTTATCTATTTGTTCTTTTCTTAACCACAATAGCTCAGAAAAAGTTTTTAATTCATTTAAATTAATTTTTTATTTAAATTTTTTTTTTTTTTTAATTCACTCAGTTTGTTCATTTTTTTTAATTATTACTTTCAGTAGCCTTTTTTATGAAATAAAACTTATTTTTTTTATGAAAAAAAAATGGGCTTTAATAAAAAGCACAAAAAATTAATACTCATTAACGTGTTTTTTTTATTTAAATGACATGAAAGTGTAAAAAACAGCTTAAAAAACGAAGCAAATTGTGTTTGATGCAAAATTGTGGAGAAACGGTTGTCCGCAGAAAAAAAAGTTTTGAGACAAACTAAAACTGTAATAAATTCTTGATTGGTTGTAAAAAAAATCTTTCGAATAAAACGTAGTTTGGCAAAGATAAGGCCAGTTAAAGGACAAGAGAGCAAAAATCATAAAAACCGTGGTAACTCGAAAACGGGACGAAAACGAGAAAATTACCTCTTAAGTTTTTCGACTTAAAATGACCTCAGGAATCCATGGTTTTCATTTAGGGCGGTGACTGTGGGACACCCTGTATACCAAAATCGGTTTAATTTTTTAACCAGCGGAGTTTATTATATACGAGAAAATGGTATATTTTTTATATTCAAAATGCATATCACGAAAGTGCAAAAAATACTCCAAATATTTTGGTGTATTTTAGACTTTTGTGCTACTTGAGATAGTACAAAAACGGTCTTGCCCCCACTTCTCCTATATATTATTCTATTTTAAATAAATCAATTAATATTAAAATACTTCATAAACAAAATAATAATTAAAAAAAAATTATTGCATACTTGTAATATTATAATAATGTATATGTTATAATATGTAATACATAATTTTTGCGTACTTTTATAGGAATTGTTCTAGTTCCAATTTTGGGTTTTTAGTTTTAAAAAATGTTTAAAAATAGTATGCATCTACTAATGAGGTAAACTTGTATGGTTTATTTAAGAAAAAAGAACAAACTTTATTAAAAACATAACTTGAATGGCGAATGAGCAGAAAAATGTCACTTTAAAATAATTTGAAACTTAAAAATCGTCCCCTATAAAATTTTCTTTTTGTGACTTTTTGTGAACAATTTTGCCTTACGCCGACGATATGGTTTTCCGTAATTGATTTAAAATTGATTAAAAAATTGAATTTAATTACCAAAAGCGATGCTTGATATCGTATAATTAGAAATTAGAAAAAAACAATAAAGTTAAAAAAAAAATTAAAAAAAAATTAAAATTTTAAGTTTAAAAATTATGTTTTTCAAAAACTGTATGTTATTTTAACATCTGGTTTTCGGTAATTGATTTAAAATTGATTACGAAATTGATTTTAATTACCAAAAGCAGTAATTGAAATCGTAAAATAAAATATAAAATTAAAAAAGGAAAAAAAAATTAAAAAAAAAAGGAAAAAAAATTGAGTTTAAAATTGATTATTCCAAAAACTCTACGACATTTTAGCTTCTAGTTTTCAGTAATTGATTTAAAATTGACTACGCAATTGATTTTAGTTACCGAAAGCAGTGTCTGAAATCGTAAAATAAAAAATAAAATTAAAATAAGAAAAAAAATTTAAAAAAAGTTAAAAATTTTGAGTTTAAAAATTAATTATTTCAAAAACTGTACGACATTTTAGCATCTTGTTTTCAACAATTGGTTGAAAATTAGCTTGATAATTAAATTAAATTACCAAAAACAAAGCTTGATAGTGTAAAATTAAAGAAAAAATTAAAGTAAAAAAAAAAAAATGAAAAAAAGTTAAAATTTTGAGTTTAAAAATTTGTTTTTCAAAAACTTTTCACGAAAACGACATTATTTGAAAAGATAATTAAATAATAGGGTTTTGGCTTAAAAAAAAAGTTATAATACAAGATTGTAGGTGTTGCCGTTGTTTTTAAATATTTTTTTAAAATAAAAGTTTTTTTTTGGCACTCTCCGAAGTAAAAAATTGAAAAAAAAATATAACCCATCCAGTCTGCTTTCTGCCATTTTGAATTTAGAAACTACATACCATCAGGAACACGCTTGCAAAATGGCAGCCATTTCCGAGTCAGTAAATTTCGAAAAAAAATTTACCACTTTGCGCCCTTCTGCCACCCCTTTTCCATCCACTTAGCTTTCTGCCATTTTGGAACTGTCACTTTAACACCTTCTTCAACCACCTTCACCACTTTTTACCCATTTCCGAGAAAGTTTTTTTTCCAAAAAAAAATGCAAGTTTGAACCCCCACCCACGCTTATTCCATCCAGTCTGCTTTCTGCCAATTTGGCATTTGCTTATCTCACCCCCATCCAACAATTTCATGAAAAAAAAATTCCATTTCCCGAGTGAGTCCGAAAACTTGCTTCCATCTCTCCGTCTATTTCACCTAATTTTTTTTATAAAAACTCTGTATTCTTGCTTTCTATTACCAAATTTCATTAGGGTGACCCATGATTTTTGTTTTCACTCAAAAAAATTTTATATTATGATATTTTATAGACACTTTAGATTCTTGTTTCTAATCTCAAAAATAAGTTAATTGCTGAATTTAAATAAGATACCACTATAATTACTCAATTTTTCCAATATACCCATATTTTGTCTACACCTAAAAAAAACACCCTTTCAAATGAAAAAAAAATGTATAGCTTTACTTTATTCGTAATTCCAATGAAAAAGACAACATTTTTAATAAATTTCGTAAGGGTAGCTTTTATACCATTGATGTTATGGGACTTATCGCAGATCTTCCTTATTTCCAAAAAAAAAAAAAAACACCCTTTAACCTAAAATATTTGTATAGACTATTTGGGTTCTTGGTTTCTGTTATAAATGAAACATTTTTACCAACTTTCATTGGTGTAACAATTTTTTCCCAGTTTTTGTGGTAATAATTCCGAATTTCATCATTTCTTAAAAAAAAAAAACACCCTTTCACTCAAGATAATTATGTACACTTTAAGGATTCTTTATTCTTATACCAACCAAAACTTTTTCACCAAGTTTTAAAAATCAATAAAATATAAGTCAGCTGTTATGATACCTTTCTCACACATAACTCAACTTATCAAAAAAAACACCCTTTCACACTGCGGGAAAAAACAACTTAAAATCAACGAAAACCACGTTGATTCAACTATTTTTCGGAATGATTTTGCATTGAAGACGAACATTTTAAAATCAAAGTAGAACTTCGTTAGTTTAAAGTGGTTTACAATTACAAAACATACTTAAATCAAAGTTGTTTCAACTTTGAAAAAAAAGCATCAATTTAAATAACAAAAAGAAAAAATTGGCATCCACTGGGGATTGAACCTACAACTCTTGGGTCTCTAGGCGAATGCTTTACCAACGTGCTATCTCACTGTTGAAAATTAGGGTGATAAAATGCAACACGTTGTTTCAAATTTAATTTAAAGATGTGTCATGTTAGTTTTTTCAACGTTAAATCAACGTTGACCATATTACATTTCACGATGCGTTTTTTCCCTCAGTGCACCAAAAATATTTTAAGCATCTTTGAATCCTTTGTCCCTGCTTTATCTCAAACCTTTATTCCGAATTTCATCAGTGTACCTTAGAAACATGTGTCATATGATGATATTTCACAAACAATTTTTTTCACTATATTTTTGAGCTTCCTCCCTCTTGTCCGCGATAAAACACCCTTCTACCCAACTTTTTTTATAGACTTTTTTTATCCTTGGTTCTTATTTCAAAAGCAAACTTTTTGAAAAGTTTCATGAGTGTAACAATTTTTTATTTTTTAAGTGCCTTTTTTAGCCAAACATTTTTTTTTTAATATAAATCAAGAACAAAGTTTTCAAAAAATACATTTTTGTACTTTCTGTTGATGCAAAATGGAATCATTTTGGACTGAAAAATTTTTTTAAGCAAAAAGATTTTTGCTCTTTTTACTGTGAACTTGATTTCTATTTCGATTTAAACAGTTTTAACTAACAATTAAATAAGCAGGGTTCATTTTAAAACTATAGTGTCCTCTTAATTAAAATGGTTTATCTTTTTTCCACAAAAGATTAAAATTCGTAATTAAGCTTTAAAACCTTTTTCAGGTTTTATATTCATTAAAAAAAAGGCTCTATCAAGCTTATCTCTCAGCAGCACCTGTCCAAGGATTAGAAAACAAAAACAAAAAAAAAACTATAAATTGTATTCCAAAAATAATTTCTTTATCTGAAACATTTCTATATCAATGACAAATAAAAATATTCCAAGTAAAGATCTTATAAATAGGATTTATATTCTCTCTCAAAAGTCTAAACAACTTAATCCTCAAGAATAATAAAACAAAAAAAAAAAAAATAACAAGAACAATATCAAGATTTATATGATACAAATAGCCAATAAATCACTCTTCTATATTCCCTTTGATAAGGACACACACAAAGATGCCAAGTAAAATAAAAATATATTTTATCAAACAAGAATCTCTTGTTCCACAACCTCTATAAACACAAACTCACATACCTACACGAAAGCTCTATACTTTATTCTGACCATTATTTCACTATCTATCTCTCTCTTCTTCCAGAAAATCAATTGTAATTAACTTGTCGTTATAAAAAGATAAACCTGACAATCCAAAAAAAATGTGAACAAAAAAAAAAATAGGAAGAAAATATTAACGTATATCTTCTTTCAAAAAAAAAAAAAAAAAAAAAAAACATATTTATCCACTCTCAGGTGAATGTATGCTATATTCGTTCTTCTTCCAAGGTCATCATCATCGGCATCCATAATTTGTATTCATTCATGACTTTAACTCCTCTTCCTCTACAACCCCACAGCCCAGCTCCCTTCATTTTTGGATTGCCATTTGGAATTAGATCTCTTTCTCGTGTGCCCTGTGTGAAGAAATAATCTGTTTCCTACTTTGAGTGAGATAAATCTCGGTAACAGACTTTTACCTGGACCTGGACGGGCGGAACAAAGTTCTTTTCTACTTCCTTTTTGAATCAACCCTCATCTCCCTTAGGATGATCTAATATTTTAACATAACAGCCAGCAGCAGAAAATCCAGCTTTGTATAATTTTTTTTTGTTGTTTTTTTTGGATTTTGGTTCGTTCTTTTTGAATTTTAATGTTATATAGGTGGTGTGCTAATTTTTAAATATCCTTAAAGGTCAGTAATGGATTTGTACAGAAACAAAACTAAAATTTAGAATAATTATTTTCCTCAAATAAATTCTTATTAAATCTGTAAATTTACAAGTTTTTAAACATTTCTCTACGCATCTGTCTTGCTGATTGCGTGGAATCAATTTTAAAAACTGGATTTCATTCAATTCTCTACCTCATACAATGCCTGTGCCTAATAGAATATCAGGGGCACACAGTGGTGCATTTGGTGCTTTTTGGCGTCAAAATTCTATTGCACAACCATTTCTTGACAAAATGTCATGAAATTTGGTACCCCGTAGGATATTTGTATGGAGAATACGAAAAAAAAATCAATAATTTTGAAAAAAAAAAGTCCAAAAAGTGCCAAATTAGTAAAACACACTTTTAGACCTCTTGATACGCTATTTCATTTATATTTTTGTAAATTAGCACAATTTTGACATCTCTTTCATTTATGAATAATATTTATTTAAAAACATAGTAGGCAGCCATAGACAGCCAAAATACTCAATTTTTTATGAATAAAATGAAAGAGATGTCACAATGCACCATTGTAATGGTGCTAATTTACAAAAATATCCATGAAATAGCGTATCAAGAGGTCTAAACGTGTGTTTTACTAATTTGGCACTTTTTGGACTTTTTTTTTCAAAATTATTAATTTTTTATGAATTCTATATTTAAGATCTTAAACCTTTTTAACTTGAACTAAGCCAAATTTCTATTTAAAGACTTATTCTGGCCACCATTTTGGAGCCGCCATTTTGAATAAATAAAAAGTTATCACCTTTTTCGTATTCTCCCTACAAATATCTATTCTTCAGTGCACCAAAATTTTATGATATTTCATCCAAAAATGGCCGTGCATATGAATTTTGAAGGCAAAAAGCACCAATGCCACTACTGTGGGGCAGGTCAATAGGGTAGTGGTAGAAAGACAATAAATTGATCTTATATACAAGGTCGTTCAAATTTTTTTAAGGGAGGAATTGACTGCTTCAAGAAAACAGTGAATGTTTTCTTGACTGTTCACTGATATTTCAGTAACATTTCGGAAGATAGAAGACTCTTGAGCTTCCTTAACGTCTTAGTAGTCTTGCATTATTCCGTCACGTACAGACATAGTACGAAAAATAAGTTGTTGTAAGAGTTTTTTAATAGTTGAGTATAGTTTTACTCTTCTTACATCAGTTCGATACTCATCCTATTTTTTAATCAATTATAAGTAATTACAAAAAAAAATTAAATTTAATTTTTTGGTTAAACGTTTAAAATTATAAAAAATTCATGATTGTTTTGCACGTATTTGCTCTTATGGTAAGAGTTGCTAAGGATGTTACAACTTTTTATAAACATTATAAAAGAATAATTCTAATTTAATTTTAACATTATTTTTATAAGAATTTTAAGAAAATTATTAAAAGTTGATTTTAAAATTATTTTTAAATGATTTTTATCTCCAAACAAGTCTCTAAAAAAACAATTTTTTTTTTTTTTTTGGGAAATTGTTGGAGCCGTTTCTTAAAAAAATATTTTTTTGTTAAAATAATTATTTTTCCACGCATTCAAACAAAATTTCAAGTAAGTTCTTTGATTGGTTTGGAAAAAAATGATTTTTCAAATAAATTAATTGAAATACTTATTAAAAATCCAAAATTGGCCTTTTTTAAAATTTGTATTCTAATTTTTACATTTAAACTACTAAAACCTGTTTGCACAAAAGTTTTCGTTGAAATCAGTTAACAGGATTTCAAGAAAGTCAGAAATCAAAAAAACGTTCCTATGGCAGGTACCATTAATAACGGTCAAAAAATATTTTTTCTATACCAAAGGATGCCACTGTACATTAGTTTTTTTTTTTTATCAAAATCATTAGAGTCGTTTTTCAATTAATTTTGGTCCAAAAATACTACCAAGTTTGAAGAAAACTACTGTAGTAGCTTATACTGTACATCGAGATAGATACTGACAGACAGAATTGCGGGAACACTTTTTTCACATTGTCTATCTTAGTATAATGTTATGTGTGATTCAGTTCAATTTTTCATTACGATTCCTTTACTTGCCCCATAGCACCTATATCGGAAGTAAATAAAAAGAGAACACTCAACGTACAGAGTTGGCTTAGTTTTGTATACCAGCAAAACCATGTTTTTTTTAAGTTAATTTTCAATTTGTATAAGGTCACTGTGGCGTATACGTAACATTTTTTTTTTTTGTAATGCCAAATAAATTGACCAATAAAAATAAAAATTATATTTTTAAATTACTTGCCTCTCGAAGCCAGAATTAGTTTTGTACAATGGATACAGTAGATTGGAACCGTCCGTCAGTCAATCCAATAATGGCGGGAGTGGCTATGCAAGAGGCTGATAAAGTTGTTCTTCCTAAGCAAAAACATACAACCCACACTTGTGGGTTTAAATTTCCATTCTTACCTTGGACTTGAATGCAAAAAATAATGAATAACGATGAACCTATAGCTGGGCTGCTGGCAGGAATTCAGATAAAATTTTGCGCAAATCACACGAAATGGAAGTTATCTTTATCTTATTCAATGGACACATGAATAATAGAAAAAAATGGAAATTAACTTGAATGGAAATTAGTCAACCCCTCACGTACCCTAAATTCAGTCTTCCAATAACCATCAAGACGTAGCCTTACCTTCCTACCTACTTTCTTCTCTCTCACTGCGATGGCACGCATCTTTTGTCTTCAAATATAATTTTCTCAGGACTTTAGCTAACAAATTGATTAAAAAAGAAGGAAATACACAAAAAAAAAAAAAAAATACCTATCAAGGACTAATCTTCTGGTGCGTTCAACCATAGAAGGGTATAGGGATGTGATAATGAGCCAATTTATCTGAAAAATACCTTTGGGCCATTCGGTATTTCACCGAATTTTCTCATATATCGATCGATTTGAAGATGGCGGCGACGAGCGACAACGACGGTGATGTGTTGCTTGGTAAATACTTACTTTTACATATAAAAGACTCTCATCGTCGTCGCCATCGTCTTCCTTCTTGTCGTAGTGTTGTAAGAGGTCGTCCTTGACGGTCGTAAGTCGAGACTTTTTTTTTTGTTGTTGCTAATTTATGCAAATATATTCGCTGCCGATGGCTTGTGGGCTGTGTGTGTGGGTGGATGGCAAAAAAGGCGAAGAAGACGACACGCTTCAATGAAATCGTGTGCCGCTCTAGCATTCATCAGTTCCAGGAGGCAGTAGGACTCTGGAGGGATATTCGAAGGTTGTGCATGAAGGGTTGGCTAATAAATGGCGGAAAAAGTTTTTTTTACTAAAGCGAACTGTTCATTTGTCTGGAAGTGGCAATTTGTCTGAGGAAGGAAGTTTTTCTTTGCCAAATGCTTATGCTCTATGTGTGTGTATGGGTTTTTATGTGAGAATGGTTGATGGATGAATAGACATTTAACATGCAAAGTAAAGATTTGTGGGTTTCAAGATAAAAAAACAAGAGTGTAAAAAAAAGTAGAAAAGAAAGTAAATAGAGGTCAATGGGTCTATAAGGAAGTATTATTTATTGTTTTTTCTTTTTTTTTGTGGGGGCAAATTGTTGCCGCACTTTCTTGACCAAGTTTCTTGAATTTATTCGTATTAAAATAAAGTGTATAGAAAGCAATAAAGACTGGTGAAATGTCTTAAAAGACGACAGAAATCAAAGCACGTTTGTGATAAATTTACTACTTGATAAGTTCTCATGGTCATTTCCGTTGATATTGTTGATAAGGTTTGGGGTTTAATTGGATAAGTTTATTATCTTAACAGTTAGCCATTTTTCAGTCTGAATTAATCGAGGCCGAAAACAAAAATTGAAAAATGGGATAATTTTGACATCTTTTTGAAAGTGTTGAAAGTTGGTAAGGACATTTTTTTAGAAATAATTTATTTTGTTGTTTAATTGCGACGCTTTTAAAATAAAATGCAGGAGTGGGTCGCACGTACTTGCTCTTATGTTTAAAGTTGCTGGGAATATTAAGGTTTTTGAAAAATTTATAGAAGATCTTTTTTTAAGAAATTTCAGAATAAAAATTAAATTAAAAAATAATATAAAAATTGGTTTTAAGTTACAATACCATTTCTTTAAATAGTTTTGACCTTCAAAAAATGTTATTTTATTTCATGTATAACAAAGAATTTTTACAATTTTTTTTATCCTTTTAGCTGTTTTTTTTTTGGAAATTTTTTTTTTATTTTATTTTAAGAAGTAATAAAAATAAAAATTATATATATTTCTATAAAATACAAGTAAATACCTAAAAATAATTGACTTTACATTACTTAAGTTTCAATTTTTAGTTTATAAAAGTTAATTCCGAAAACTTTTTTTTGGGCTTATAATGTGTAATAAAATAATAGAAATGATAACTTTTAACACTAAAACGAATACATTTTTAGATGCATACTATTAATTTTATGAATGAAAAAAAAAAAAACTTTATTTGTTTTGATTTAAAAAAAAAATGATTTTACCCTTATATCAAATAAAAAAAAGTTACGTATACACCAGAGTGACTCGTGTTTACTTTATTGGTTTTATTCTGCAGTAAATAGAAAATTTCTATCGCTGATTAATTTTATTGATTCCGATATTGGTATCCTTAATTTATAAGTATATCATATTATTTATAACAGCTAGTTCTTAAAATTCTGTTAAAGTCATCAGTTTTTTGTTTAACTAATATAGATCTGCTGGAAAAAATTTGATTTTAAAAATGATTTTTTTAGTTAAAAAAAGAAACGGGTCTTTTTTAATATTCCGAAATTCGGTATAGCCAAAATTCTGTATGTGCATCAAAAAATCTGTAATCCGTCATTCTGCTTTGATATAACACTGAAATTAACATTAAAATGAGTAAAGGCATACCAAAGTAAGCTTTTTCTTAAATCATCGCTAAAAAGTATCAACTTTGCAGATAGAGAGTTACTGTAAAACAATTTTTTGAAGTTATACTTCTTATGGGAGGGTGGGTATGAAACTTTTTGACAAGAATGTCAAAGGGGTTATGACGCGATCACCCTGGGTAGCAGGGCTGTCGTTTCACCTTTAGAGTAGACTTTAGTATTTAAAAATGCAGTACGCCGCAGTACGACAAACATAAAACACATCACACGTTGCAAGTTACATGTTTCATGTGGCAAGTTGTATGTGGCAAGTTGCATGTGGCAAGTTGCATGTGGCAAGTTACATGTGGCAAGTTGCATGTGGCAAGTTGCATGTGGTAATTTCCATGTGGCAAGTTGCCAGGGTTGCAAAAAGCTCACATTTCAGCTCAGCTCACAGATCAGCTCAAATTTGAGCTAGGTACCATAGCTTAGCTCATTTGAGCTGAGTTAAAAGTGAGCTGAGCTGAAAGTGAGCGCCCCAACTTCCAACGCCTATATCTCGGAATTTTGAAAAAAATGAAAAAAATTTTTTGATGCCAAAAGGTAGTAGGGACTCTAACCTACATTTGGGTACAACTCTCATCCCTGTAGGTCCACGCGTTCTCAACCCGGGAAAACTTAAAATTAAAAAAAAAATAGGCACGATTCTGAAAAAATAGGCATGATGTGGCGGTTTAAAATGGAAGGCGATTTTTTAAAAATCTGACAATGTGCAAAGCGTAGGCCCATGACACAAGCTATCATTTGGCATCACTCCCAAAAATTACTCTCAAGCGGTTTAGCTTCCAGGAGCGTTTAAAGATTCGGGGATTTTTCGAAAAAAAAATTTACCCCAACTTTCAAAACCGATTTTCTCGGAATTTTAAAAAAAGTCGAAAAACCGGATTATACCACTATCGGGTAGCTGAGAATATAAGCTTTCATATGGCACCACTCCCCTGTCTCTAGATCAAAGAGTTCCAACGCCTATATCTCGGAATTTTGAAAAAAATGAAAAAAATTTGTTTGATGCCAAAAGGTAGCGGGGACTCTAACCTACATTTGGGTACAACTCTCATCCCTGTAGGTCCACGCGTTCTCAAACCGGGAGAACTTAAAAATAAAAAAAAAAAATAGGCACGATTCTGAAAAAATAGGCATGATGTGGCGGTTTAACATGGAAGGCGATTTTTTAAAAATTTGACAATGTGCAAAGCGTAGGCCCATGACACAAGCTATCATTTGGCATCACTCCCAAAAATTACTCTCAAGCGGCTTAGCTTCCAGGAGCGTTTAAAGATTCGGGGATTTTTCGAAAAAAAATTTACCCCAACTTTCAAAACCGATTTTCTCGGAATTTTAAAAAAAGTCGAAAAACCGGATTATACCACTATCGGGTAGCTGAGAATATAAGCTTTCATATGGCACCACTCCCCTGTCTCTAGATCAAAGAGTTCCAACGCCTATATCTCGGAATTTTGAAAAAAATGAAAAAAATTTGTTTGATGCCAAAAGGTAGCGGGGACTCTAACCTACATTTGGGTACAACTCTCATCCCTGTAGGTCCACGCGTTCTCAAACCGGGAGAACTTAAAAGTAAAAAAAAAAAATAGGCACGATTCTGAAAAAATAGGCATGATGTGGTCTTTTAACATGGAAGGCGATTTTTTAAAAATTTGACAATGTGCAAAGCGTAGGCCCATGACACAAGCTATCATTTGGCATCACTCATAAAAATTACTCTCAAGCGGCTTAGCTTCCAGGAGCGTTTAAAGATTCGGGGATTTTTCGAAAAAAAATTTACCCCAACTTTCAAAACCGATTTTCTCGGAATTTTAAAAAAAAGTCGAAAAACCGGATTATACCACTATCGGGTAGCTGAGAATATAAGCTTTCATATGGCACCACTCCCCTGTCTCTAGATCAAAGAGTTCCAACGCCTATATCTCGGAATTTTGAAAAAAATGAAAAAAATTTGTTTGATGCCAAAAGGTAGCGGGGACTCTAACCTACATTTGGGTACAACTCTCATTCCTGTAGGTCCACGCGTTCTCAAACCGGGAGAACTTAAAAGTAAAAAAAAAAAATAGGCACGATTCTGAAAAAATAGGCATGATGTGGTCTTTTAACATGGAAGGCGATTTTTTAAAAATCTGACAATGTGCAAAGCGTAGGCCCATGACACAAGCTATCATTTGGCATCACTCCCAAAAATTACTCTCAAGCGGTTTAGCTTCCAGGAGCGTTTAAAGATTCGGGGATTTTTCGAAAAAAAAATTACCCCAACTTTCAAACGCGATTTTCTCGGAATTTTGAAAAAAGTCGAAAAACCGGATTGTACCGGAATTTTTTTTTTATTATAAAAAAAGAAATATTTTACTAAAAAAATAGAAATATATTAACTATCAAAAACACCAAAAGAAAAGATCACGAACAATTATCTGTCTTATTTATAAAAATATCTATGTGTTAAAATAATTCCATTAATAACTAGAAACAAACAACTTAAGCTATGGTGTTTTATAAAAGTTTAAAATATCTTCATATTTCATTATACTTTCCAAATAAAAATCAATGTATCCTCTCACACATCACAGCTCAGCTCAGCTCACTTTACCTTAGCTCACCAAACAGCTCAGCTCACCGACAGCTCAGCACACCCAACAGCTCAGCTCAACAATCAGCTCAGCTCACTTTCAGCTTAGCTCACTTTCAGCTTAGCTCAAATGAGCTGAGCTATGGTACATAGCTCAAAAGTGAGCTAGCTCAAAATTTGAGCTGAGCTGCGAGCTGAGCTCAGCTCACTTTTGAGCTTTGTAGCAACCCTGCAAGTTGCATATTGCTACTACTAGTGCTGAAGCACACACAATCCTCATAAAATTACCATATAGCATACTTTATGCGCAATTTGTTTACTTTCGTTAAGCATATACCGTACGTTCTGAACCGCACAACATGAGTAAATTTCACAGATTAAATTGAAAACTACATGGACGCAAATAGGATGAAAGAATTAATTTATTGTTCACTTGATAAAAATGTAAAAAAACGAAGTGTGGATTAATTAATTTAATAATAGAAATTAAAAATATCAAATGAAATTCATTTATATATACTGAATGAGAAGTATAACTTCAGTCGCGTGTACATGTGTACAGGTACACACACTCTTTTTTTTCTTAGAATATATCCAAAAATTATCCCTCAAAATGCCCTTATCTCATTCCGGGACACCCTGTATAATAACTAGAGGACGACAAGGGAGGAGAATAAATAATAATAATAATAAACTCTTCTGCTTTCCATTTTTGTTTCCATGACATAATTATAATTCCAACAAAATGTTTTAAAACTACTTTTCCATTCACATCACAATCAGCAAAAAAAAAAAATAAGAGAAGAATTTATCATTTTAATTTGCCCCAAATTTAAATATACATTATAAAATTGTATTATAATATTACCTGCCTACTAGCGTCCATTAATCCTTAATTTAACTCAACTCGACATTATCAAAAAGGTTTACTTTAATCGAGAAAACAGCATAAATTCACTTCAGTTTTTTTTTTTTTTTTTAATAACCTCTAAGGACTTTCAAGGATTAAATCGCATGAAATGTACCTTGCAACAGCTCATTTTATTTAAACATTGTAAATAAATCGCCATTTGCGTACACCGCCGCCATTCATTGTCGTCACGCCTGGCCTGGATGGACTTTTATTTCAATGTCGTTCTCTTGCACTTTATTTTTTTTTATTTTGCTGTTGATTTACCAAACGTAATTACATGTCAGTATATTCGTATATATGAGGTTTCATCACCTGGGCTGGCAAAATTATCTCACGCAGGTGTATAATCCTCTTTCATGTGTAAAACACTGCAAAATTCCCAACGAAAATTTTAACATACAAAATTAAGAATACATAAAAATTAAATTCCAAAACTTATACCTACACACACACAAATTTATTACATACATACAGACTGAGAACCAAACAATACAGAATATTGTAGGACATTCCAGTAGATACACAACAGCAGTAATAAATTTAACGAATCGATTTGGTCCTGACATCGATGTCGTTGTCAAGGAGAAGAATGGTTGTTTCCAAAAACGATGGATAAAGAGAGGGTATATAAGCAAGAGAGGTAGTCTTGAACAATGCTATTGAATGACCTATATTCCATGTCCTTTCTCCAACACTCTTTACTGCATGCATCAGGAGTGTGTACCACACACTCACTTAACTCTGAATGAGTCAAATGAATGCAGACAAAAATTCATCCTCACTCAGAACATCCTGAACTGAACCCAATTACTTGACAAAACTGACGACTGTCATAAGTTGCCACTTCATTATTTTTTGTTCTGATCAATAGTTACACTTATTTGGGAAGGAGGAGGAGGTGGAACATTGAACATGTGTCATGCAATTCAGCAATACATTGCACATCAATTCAGCAATTCAGCTACCTCTTGAAAACCCCCCTTCAAAAATAGCCACCAAACCACACACCAAACAATGACAGAAAAAAAAACCCTTCTGTGTATAACCACCAAATGAATGTGCTTTGTAATGGGGTCCCACAAGGCAACCAAACGTTTACTGTTTTATTTATTGCAGGTAATAAACAACCAGCCTCCAATAATCAATTGTTTTTTTTTCTCTTTTTTGCTTATATTTCATGTCGCCTGTGGATGGCTTTTGTTGTGATCCTCATTCTACCATATTCAACAAAAATGTATGTGTGCTCAAAACAAATGTGGAAACCAACCGTAAATTATATCAACAAACCAACAAAAAAAAAAAAAAAAACAGTTCCAATTCACAAAATGGAAGCATTAAGCGGCGAAACAATTTATCTTCCGTGCAATGTGAGTACGTACGAAGGAGATGACGCCGTACTCATTCTATGGTATCGCGAGGATAAAGGAACACCAATATACAGGTAAGAAGAAAAAGTTTTTCTTCATTTTTATTAGCTGAAATTTTCTCATTCGTTCGTTTTTACTGTGTGTCTCTCTTGGAGAACTTTAGCTCGTTTCACATTATTTTTGAATTATTTTTCCTTTCTCTTTTTTTTTTTTTTTGTATCTTTTGTTAACTTTTGTATTTATTATATTTTCTATGAGGAAAGGAAACCACTTATTATTGTTATTTTCTTTTTTTGGAAAATTTTCTAAGATGGTAAAGTTTTTTTTTCTTCCTTCTTTCTTTTATTCAATACAACAACGACCAATAACAAATTCAATTTGAATATGAAATTCAGTTTTTGTATGAGCTTGTTTATAGGAAATGGGGATGAAGAGGGGGGTTGAGAACACTTTTCGGAAAGAAGACTTCCGGCTGAATTTGAAGTTCTTTTTCTACTATGACGGTTGTATGGTTGGGGATTATATTTATACACCTTCTTGCCCAGGCTAGGAATAGGATAGAGGCTGTGTTACAAGTTGTAAGACGAGTTATGTCTTCTATCTTCAAAATAGAAATTGTTAAAGTTAAGGATAATTTTATTAATGGTCCTCTTTCCAGGTGTTTTGTGTAAAAAAGATAATAGGAGATATGAAAATGGTGCTTGCAATTTTTTTTTGTGTAAAGTAAAGAACCTACAGGGTGCACTTACAGTATCATAATTTAAGCTTTTTTTTAATTTTTATGGAGTTTGGTATTAACAACATAGGAAAGTCCAAAATCGTCTTTTTGAGATAAATACATTTCAAAATTAGAAAAATTCCTCCAAATCCAGTTTTATTTAATAAATAATAACATTTACGCAAAAAATGTAAGAAAATTTCATTTTTAAGAGTATTTATAATGTTTTTAGTGAAATATGTTGTTTTGACCAAACAAGAATAAGATTATTTCGAGTTGTGTCCTTAGTGCCAATATTGGAATTAGTTTTTTTTTTTTTTTAAGAATTTAAATTTTTCGGACATACCGCTATTTAGTTTTGTTTTTTTTTTTTTAAACAAATTGAATAAAATTCCCGCCTTTTCCGTCATTGATACAAAAAGCAAAGGAACTGAGTTGTGCTGTTTTGACCAAACACTTATTTAAAAGTTTAAGAATTTTTTCTTGGTCAAAACAGCACAAGTTAGAGTTATGCCATATTATGATCAAACATAATTGAATCGTTTATTTTCAAAACATTATAAGTAAATTTCATCCCAAAAAGTTTCTGACATAATACATTTTGTATTTAACAAGTTTGATTTTAACTTTAAATGCAAATATTATCCTTACACAACAAATTATTTATTTATTAAATTTGAAATCATAAGAATAAATAAAATCATCGTTTTTGTAGGTTCAACAGAAAAAATTCAAAATGGACTTAGGTATCATGTTTTGAAAATAAACGATTCAATTAAAAAAAAAAGGAGTTAAGTGTGATTAGGGCTATTGAATATCTTTGGAACTAGTTTACTTAGACCAAAACCAAACGAAAATAATTTTTTTTAAATAGTTCTGCATACTTAACACATTTTCCAAAAAAAAAAAATGGACTTATACTGTTAATACCAAACTCCATAAATTTAATCTGATGAATTGTTTTTATAAACACAACTTGCAAATTTGAAATCTTAAAACTCCAATGAAAACCTGTTTTTATTTCTTTGATCAATTTAAGATACGTTTTAATTTTTACTTGCGATATAGCTACTATATATCAAGTTATGCATTCGTACAAAACTGCATTCTTGTTTTGGAGGGTAATTTGATTTCAGATTTTATTTTATTTTTTTTTTTTAAACGAATTTTATTTTTTTCCAAATTTATATATAAAAAGTCTTAAAAATTTAAGCAACCTGAACTCTAAGAGCAAGTTCGTTCGACCCAGTCGTGAATTTTATTTTAAATGTTTTTAATTTAAAAAAAAAAAATGTTTTTTTATTTGAAAATATTGTTTTTCCTTTTTTTTGCTTATCGATATAAAACAAATTTGTATAAATGAAATTCTAACGATTTCGAAAATATGATTTTTGGGTAGCATAATATCATCAGTGGAATCATCAGCCCAAATGTAGAAAAGGAAAGAACTATGTAGATGATAATATCCAAATAAATTCTTTTATTGTGGGCTTAAAGTCAATTTTATTCAATTTTTATATATTATATTTTTTGGCGCAACGTTTCAGGGATGGTTATCCCCTTCATCAGGCCTTTAAATAAAAATATTTTAAATAATTAATAAAATATTTATAAATTACAAAGTTGGAAAACTTACAAAATATAAACAATATTTGATGAAAACAAAATTATTTATGATTTTTACAAAATAAGCAAAATATTTAAAATGAAAACAAACTCAAAATTTAGTAGTAAAAATACATACAAAAGTAAGGTAATTTAACTTTTAGCTAAATGACTATATATAATACTAAGACCATCACAGTCCGATCTTCTGTTGACAACATTTTCGTTCTTTTGAATGTGCAGCATTTCTAATAGCATACGTTTAGAATAATGATTTTCTTGTTGTAAGATTTTTACATTATCAAAATCTGGCCTGTGGTCTTCCTCTAAACAATGCATAGCTAGCGCCGTTTTTTGTGAGTTACCGGTTCTCACATCTGATTTGTGTCCGGATATCCTGTTTTTAAGTTTTTGTTTCGATGTTCCAATATAAACTTTTGAACAAGTATTATTTCCACCTATTGGAACATCGAAACAAAAACTTAAAAACAGGATATCCGGACACAAATCAGATGTGAGAACCGGTAACTCACAAAAAACGGCGCTAGCTATGCATTGTTTAGAGGAAGACCACAGGCCAGATTTTGATAATGTAAAAATCTTACAACAAGAAAATCATTATTCTAAACGTATGCTATTAGAAATGCTGCACATTCAAAAGAACGAAAATGTTGTCAACAGAAGATCGGACTGTGATGGTCTTAGTATTATATATAGTCATTTAGCTAAAAGTTAAATTACCTTACTTTTGTATGTATTTTTACTACTAAATTTTGAGTTTGTTTTCATTTTAAATATTTTGCTTATTTTGTAAAAATCATAAATAATTTTGTTTTCATCAAATATTGTTTATATTTTGTAAGTTTTCCAACTTTGTAATTTATAAATATTTTATTAATTATTTAAAATATTTTTATTTAAAGGCCTGATGAAGGGGATAACCATCCCTGAAACGTTGCGCCAAAAAAAAAATATAATATATAAAAATTGAATAAAATTGACTTTAAGCCCACAATAAAAGAATTTATTTATATATAAGAAAAGTCACCAAATTTGTTAAAGATGATAATATCCTAAATTTTTTTTTTAAAGGACTAAATACTGAAGCTGTTAAGCCCCTTGCACATAAGAACGACCAACGAATGAGCGAATGAACGAACAAATTTAATGTACCTATTCCTTAAGTAATTTTTTTTTTTAATTATTAAACAAAAGCAAGCTAATGTTTATTAAAAAAAAAATACATTTTTATTTCAAATAAGTAAAATATGAGAAAACCATTACTTCGTACGAACAAATTTTAAAATCTGTTTTTTATTTTCCTTTTCTACGTTTTTATCTTTTTTAAAAAATTTTAATGTCATTTTTTTTTATTAAAAATTAGTTAGCTTTCTTCTGTTTAATTAAGTTTTTGTTAAAAAAAAATTACTTAAGATATACATTAAATTGAATATGTTCGTTCATTCGCTCATTCGTTGGTCGCTCTCATATGCATGTGCAAGGGGCTTAAGTTGTACTAATTTTCGAATTTAAACAATCATTTATCAAGTTTCTGTTAAAAAAAATTGTCGGAAACTTCAGATTTGTGTTCAGTCCCCATAAAAACCTAAAGTGGCCATTTGAGTTTGCATGGACTCACACCAGTGTACATTTTTGCAATGTCACAAAATTTAATTTTAGTTTACAAACCATTTGACAGTGATAGTTCATATTTTACAAAGAATTAATAACACCCCCATTTACGAGTACTACAAAAATAAAAAATATTAATATTAAAACATGTTTAAAAGGAGAACTTATTATAGTAATAATTATCCTTTCTCTGTTTAATATCTCAATCCGAAAATCAAAAACAAAAATTATTATCATAAAAAATAAGCTATAATAAAATTGGGTCTCTACGGCGGATGTGTAATATTTTGTTTTTAATGAAACCTGCAACCGTTAAAAACAATAACTTCCCATGGTGAATAATCAACTCAAATTAAGTTTTGTCAAATAAATAAATTGGTGAGATTACGATGCTTAACCGATGATATCGATAAAGTGTGACAAAAACTTCGGTTGTTCGGTTGATTGAGCCAATAAAGAAAAGTTGTTTAAGAAGTAGTTAGTTTCTACCCCATTCAAGTTCAGGCAAACGGATGGGATATTTTTTTAAGAAAAACTTACTTAAATTATAAAATAATAAAAAACAATGAAACCATAACAATATTCTTTCATCTATTTTCGCATCTAGAAAACAATCCTTTAGCTTTATTTGTCAAACTAAATTGTTCTAAAGAAAAACTTTTTGTAAACGAATTTTCAAACTCAATTAAAAAACAAATAATTTTTTTTACAAAATTCATTGGTTGATAACTATTTTTGTTTGTTTGTATTAAATTCATTTCATATAGATATCTTTTCATCGCAATAAAAACAGATTATTTAAAGACAATATTTGTTAAAGGCTGATTTTTAAAATGCAGGTTTGTACTGGGGTGCTTTACAATCTCTGAAAAAGTGCCGATGATTTTAATTTCGTATTGTCAGGAGTCAGGGGTCAAAGGTCACACAATATTTAATTTCGAAAACGGTATGTTTTCTATAGTTTTTGTACAACAAAGAATTTTCGGAAACATTCTTTTTTAATTCCTTAGAACTTTTTTTTTATATGTATACAGACGCATTATAAGAACTTTTAAAAAGTTTTTGAATATGAATTCTACATATGCCATTCAAAAGAAAGTCGAAAAAATAGACTTTTTTTTTAAATTGCTTTAAAAAAAAAAGGCAAACAAGTATTTATCGAAACGGGTACTTTAAGAAATGTTGTTAAAACGCTTTTTTATGAAAAATCTGTTTGAATGGAATTTTTAATGAGGAATTGCCAAACGTAAAATATAAATTGTAAAAATATCACCAATTTTCAAATTTTTCACACCAATTCATAAATTTAAAAAATAAATAAAATCGCAAATGTATTTAAATTTGCATCAAGATTTTTTTTATTTTTGATGAGCACACCCACAATTTTCTTACTAAAGGATATGGAACTGAAAAAAAAAAATTAAATTATACAAGGAGTTTGGTTAAAACCAAGAATTTTGAAAAAAAAAAATCATTACTACTGCTTTATTTTTATTCTTCTTACAGTGGCCAAAATTTTAAAATATTTGTGCCTTAATTCAATAGTTGCCAAATATTAATTAATTTATTTACCATTTTTTTTTTTGAATATGTAGTTTTCCTAATTTTCAAACTATTATATTTTTGACGTTTTCGGCAAAACAATGTAGGTATTACACTTCTCAACAAAATTCTAATTTTTGTTTAAATTAAACCAATTTAGTTACTTTTTGCATGCAAACCATTCTAACATTTTGCTTTAATTTCTTGGGCAAAATTTTATCTTACGTTATGGCAAGAAAATTCATCAGGGTTTTGAAATAAAACAATTTGGATATAAGTGTATGTTTATGAAAAACGTATTTTGTCTATCTTACTGTTGTTTGAGACTATATATAAAACAAAATAGTATAATACTTCATATATTCAATATGAATAAAAGGGTATTTCTGCAACAGTAATTTCCATGCTTCATCCTTTGGATGGTAATCAAATTCATGCCTGATTCCATATAAACAATACACCAATTTTCAAAAATCAGTTCTTTCATTCAATTACTTTTCAATTGAAACTTTTATTTCACTGTCTTCAAACTTGTACACCCCACTGTTCGTTTCAATTTCCACACTCACCAGATTTTGAGGTTGTATGAGTGTGTGTGTAAATGTGGTTTTCAAGTTCTCAAATATTATGTTTGTTTTATTTGAATGCGGTTTCCTTGCAGACCGAAATAAAAGTCTTTACCACTTTTACTTTACTTTTCAGAGGCCACACCCTCGAAAAATTCAAGAGCTCTTAGCTAAAGAACAGAGAACTATTGCTCTATATATAATATACGAGTATGTATATATGTGTTCTGAATGAATACCAGCAGCTTTTTAAGAAAAAATGAAAGAAAAAAACTGGTCCATGGTCACGATGAGTTCTTTCCTCCCTTGTATCACAAAAGTTGTCTTGAGTCTGAAAAGATGAAAAACATTTTTTTTATTGGTTGTTTTATTTGCCTTTCAAATTTAAAGCCGAGAAGAAGCTATCTTCTTTTCTTTCCTCGTTTTAGTGTACAAAAAAAAAAACAGACATTCGTTCCCTTGGCCGCGTTTTAATTTGTAAACATAAAATGAATTATTTTTCAATTAAATGAGAGAATAAGAAACAAAAAAAAAAAATGAAAGAAAATCCTTCAAATGAGGTTATAAAGCGTGGGTAAAAGTAAATATACCTTTAGCCTTTTTTTTCTGAAAAAGAAACACCACCTACAGATGTTTGAGAATTAATTAATTATTAATGTTGAATTAAGTCTACAAAAGGATCTTCAAGTTAAGAATACAAAAATAATAATAATGAAAAAAAAACACAAGAAACCTGAATTTTCAAAGACAACACCCAGAACTTAAAGAGGCTTACAACCTTTTAGTTATATGAAGACATAAGCCCAACAAATCTTCATACCTCTAACAAAATGTAAAATGTTTACTTTTTGAAGGTTACTTAACTTGAAGAAAAAAAATGAGGATGTTTAAGTCCTTATGAGTAACTAATATCTCACAGTTACACACCCCTTTTCACTTTGGGACTTTTTTTGGACCTGACATTCGCAGAAAAAAAAATAATTCTTAATAGATGATTCAGTTTATAGAAAAAAAAATGTTCTTCAAGATAACTTCTGCTTCCTTATGGATGACTCTTTTTTTATTCCTCAAAAACGAAAAATAGGACGTTCGTTAGTTTTAGGAATGTACTATTGGGTGGTCTGTGATTTTATTGCAAATACTTACGTTTTTTTTTAATTCTTAAAAGTATATTTTTAATTCAATTATCATCATATAATAAAACGGCGAACGCGAATTTTGTGGTACAAACTACGCGGCCCACAAAAACCGAAGGGGCATAAATTATATACCGACCGATAGCAAATGTTCCCTAGATGTGCAGAATGCATAATTTTTTAAAGTTTTTACTAACCGAAATAGGTAAATTGATTAAAATAAAATTCGATATTTTAGTAAAAAAAAAAAAAACAAAGCAAAACAGAAACAACTGGAAATATCTGTTCAAAAACTTCCAATGGACTGGAATGAAATGTCATTCATGACTGAATGAATAAATGAAAGCATTCAGCGAAAATAAAAAAACATTAAGGTGGGTTCACATTGGTGCGTTGTTTTAAGATCGCATGTAAACTATGGTTAACTTTCATTGTTTTAGTTATCTAAGTTTAGAAGTAAGATGTTTGTTTTATTACCATGAATTGTTTTTGATAAAATCGAATTCTATTAAAATCGAGTCTATTACTAAGGTCCAATCTTTTGTAAACACTTTTGATATCAATGAAATCTATTTTCGTCCTTTTCTCTCTTGAAAGAACATAAGAATTTGTCAGCAATTACATGAAGCTTCAAGAGGCGCGACTCTTTTTAACATAATGAGTGCAAAAGAGAAAAAAGATGAACAAAAAAATTATCCGACCGGAGAGTCGTGGGTCGTGAGTCCGAGACTCTTTTTTGACGTTTCTTTTTCCACTTTTTCTTTTTTCAACATTCCCTCACATTTCTTTTTGCTTCTTGGTGCAATACAACAACAACAAATTTTAATTCAAAAGATAAATTTCAAATTTGAGTCCTTGACTCAAGAGGCATCGTGTAATAGTACGCGCCTCACAGAATGATTACACACCCGACAAACAATTTTGGTTTTATAAAGCTTTACAGATGATGCAATTGTTGCTTCTTTAAAGCATTATAGAAGCAAAATTGTTAGTAGGGCAACCACACAAAAATATATAAAAGTTCTGACCTGGGATTGCGGCTAATTAATAATTGCAATTCCTGTTTGGGTTTTTAAAAAAGAACTTTTATTTAAATGAACTTAGATAATAACCTAAACTACAATTTTAGAACCGGTTTGCTTGATGAGTATCTATGAACTGACTATATCATCCACTTGATGTCGATGGATGATTCAGCTGATGGTTGATGATCGATGATCCATGCTATACGTTCTCATTGGTATCATATTACCATGAGAACTGTTGAAGATGTTTATTTGACGGATGTCATATTTCCGGTAAATTTTAATAACACTTCAAGATGATTCATCTTGAATAGAATCGAAGTGTTAACTCCCCCCTTACTTCTATAGTGATCGTCCCGATCGCTCTTCTATAGCTTTTCTTGTTGCTGTTAAACATTTAATTGTTGCTTTCTTAAATGCTAAATTATTTTTCTTTTCTTCGTTTCTTTTATAAATTTTCAACATCTTAATAACTATTACAATACTAAATATTAATATTATATTTAAAGTTATTCCCCACAATATTGGGTGTTCTTTTATATCTTCAATATAAGGTTTAATTAGATCAATGTTTCTGAATTTTAATTTTTCATTTCTTGATTCTAAATATTTCAAAATATTAATTTCTAATGGTACATTCATTTTAAAATGTTTTACAATTTTTGTTTTTTTATTTTCATACATTTTAGAATTAATAGTTACATTATTTTTGAAATTAATGAGATATGTACCCTTATATATTTTCCTATTGATTGTGGTTTCTCCACTTACAAAAATTATACCATCTTTAATTATTTTAATGTCTGGATTCTTCTCCTTTATTTTATGACAGTTTGCTTTCTTGTTATTTAATAAATCTGTTAGACAATTAGTTTCATTACTTATTTTACAATACATATTGTTTAATTCTTGTTTACAATTTGCCATTTTATATTTTTCTTCGTACAATACAATTTGATTTGGGATTTGTAACTTGCCATCACCTATATTAATGCTTTCTACAATGAATTTAGTGTTTATTTCCTTAACAATCGGGTATTGAATGTATAACATGATTATTTCCTTATTTTGAATAATTTGAAAATCTGATGCATCTAAAACATCTGTAATTGAAACTGGCATTGTTTCTGTTTTTATTATTTTCTCTAAATCTTCTATATTTAAAATCACTGTATTTAAAATGCCATTTTTTCTTAAATTGATGGTATTGATAATGTCTCTTAAATCTTCAATTATAAATTTTAAAATTAGTTCGTCTTCTTTGTCAATGTTATTGTCCTCACTGGTCAGTTTTTCTATTGTTTTAAATAATATTGAATTTGTTTGGTACTGTTTGTTGTTAGATTCAATTAGTTCCTGTAGTTTTGTTTCTATCTTTATTTTGTCATCATGGTCTGGACTTCCTGATATCCATTTCCATAGAGTACCGATCTCATTTATTCCTCGTCTAAATCTATCTCTTATAATAAGTTGATTAATTAATTTGTCTGCAGTTTCAAGATTCGTCTTAATTAAACTGGTTACCCTAGCACCTTTACCTCTTATATCATTTAGTATATTTTTGTAATGTGTTAAATTTATTATGTGATAAACATCACCTCTTTCGTAGAATAATGCAGCAGGTCCGTCCTCTATAAGAATGTATTCCTCTGTACTATAGTTTGTTATTTGCACTTGCGCAAATGTCGTGGCTAGTAATGCCAAAAATACTAGTATGATACTGTTAGTCATCTGAAATAGAATTGGTGTTGAATTTGAATATATTATTTTTTCAAATTATCTTTGTGTATGATCCTATCCTTACTGTCTAGTATAACTCTTCCTCTATCTTCTTTTACTATTCTTTTTTTATACAAAGGTTTTACTTTCCCTTGCCTTCGTGTCGATTTTTCGTGTACTTTTTGTCCTGGTCTAAATTCTATTTCTGTCCTGTTTTTGTTAAAGTACGCAAGATCCTTATCTTGTTTTTCTTTTAATACATTTGTCAAACTAATATGTTTTTCAAAGTTATGAAACACGTCTATTGGTCGGAAGTTAGTCACTGAATGAATTGATTCATTATATTTTTTAACGACAAATGGCATTATTTCATTTGTTTCCGCATGGATATCTGTTTTCGTAATTCGTATAATTTCAGTCAATGTGCTGTGCACTCTTTCTATCATACCATTCGTTCTACTATGGTTTGGAGCTGTTCTCTCATGTTTGACGCCTAGTCTTTCTAATTCTAGTTGTGCTGATGGTGTGCAAAATGTCTTTTCATTATCAGTTACAAGTGTTTCAACTCTGCCAAATATTGGTATTGTTTCAATGAGTTTATCCTTAGCATCTATTTTACTTTCAATATGTCTTACTATGAGAAATTTTGAAAAAGAATCTATCATGGTTAAAAATTGATCATTGTCTATATAGTATATATCAGCATGTATTCGTTCCCCCCCTTTCTTTGGAATTGGAGCCTCTCCAATCCTATATCTAACTGGATGTCTATCATATTTGTTTTCTTTGCAAACAGAGCAATTTCTTGTTAAATCTAATAATTGTTTAAAGCATTCAGGCCAGTAATATTTTGTTGTAATCTGTTTGAAATTCTCTCTTGAATCACGATGCGCTCTATTATGTTCGTTTTTTAGAATAGTTATTTGTGTGTCTTTGTCAACAATGTCTTCTACTATATTTGTTACATATGCAAACTGAGTAGTGGGGTATTCACTTAATAACTTTGGTTTTAGTTTAAATAATAATTCCTCGCTGGAATGTATTGCATTAATGCCTTTCCTAATAATTTCTTTAAAATCACTAAATATATTTTCATCTTTATATATTACTGTGTGTCGCCAGTATCCTTTATGTACTTGTTCACTACTAATACTATTGTTATTTCCTTCTTTAATGATTAACTGATTCCTAAATCTATTAATTATACCTCCTAATCTTTTTATTTCTTCAACTGGACTACTTTGAGTACTATGTACTGTTGCAACGTCCGAGTCCATCATATTTAATTCTTGTCTGCTTAAAGCATCTGCTACTACATTCTCTCTACCTGGTTTGTATTTTATAATAGGAGAATATTCTTCTACAAATTCCCTCCATCGTTTCATTTTTGCGTTGGGGTTTTTATCTGACATAGCGAATGTTAATGGTTGGTGGTCCGTATATATATGGATGCCGCTTGTTCCATAGAGGTAGTTCCTCAAATTTTTCAAACTCCAAACAATTGCTAATAATTCTTTTTCATTTGTTGCATAGCCTTCTTCGGTTACACTTAATCCCCTACTTATGAAAGTTATTGGTTTGTTATTTTGACTAAGCACTGCACCTATGGCTGAGTTACTTGCATCAGTTGTTAATTCAAAACCTTCTTCAAAGTTTGGCTGGTTCAATATTATATTTTCTTCTAACTTGTCTTTTAAAATTTGGAATGCTCTTTTCCCCTCATTATCTAATTCTATCGGTATAAATTTACTTTTTGTGTTTGCGTCTTGGTCTCTTAAATACTTTGTTAATGGCTTGCTGATCATAGCGTAATTTCTTATGAATTTACGATAGTAACCGCTTAGTCCCAAAAAAGATCTTAACTGTCTTAATGTCTTAGGTTCTGGGTATTCCTTAATAGTTTTTACTTTCTTTGGATCCGTTTTAATACTGTTGTAGGAAACAACATATCCTAAAAATTCTACTTCCTGCATAAAATACTTGCTTTTTTCACTACTTATCTTCATGTTGGCTTCGCTTAATGCTTTAATTATGATTTCTATGTGTTCCAAGTGTTTTTCTTCCGATTCAGAAAATATGATCACATCGTCGATATATACGTGGCAAAATTTCCCTATGTAAGGTCTTAGAATATCATCCATAGCTCTTTGAAATAAAGAGGGTGCATTCTTCAACCCGAATGGCATACGAAGGAACTCGTATTTTCCATTGTTTACGCTAAAAGCTGTTTTTTCTCTGTCTTCCTTTTTCATCATTATTTGGTGGAAACCACTTTGTAAGTCTAGTGTCGTGAAGAATTTAGACTTTCCTAAATTGAACAAAATTACTGAAGTATCTGACATTGGATACTTGTCTGTCTTAGTGAATGAATTTAGCTTTTTGTAGTCTATGACTAATCTGTGTTTTTTGGATCCGTCTTCATTAGTACCTTTCTTATCAACTACCCACACTGGTGAATTATATGCAGATCTGCTTGGCGTTATTATATTATTTTCCAACATATTATTTATTTCATTGTTTACAAAATTGCTTACTGCTTGCGGATATGGATATGATTTTGACCATATTGGATCGTCTGTTGTAGTATCTATAGTCGCTACTATGTTCGTATTATATGGAAGATAATTCGGTTTTTCTGTAAAAATACCTTGAAAACGTTTCAAAATTGATTTCAATTTTTCTATATAGGTTTCATCTGTACTCATGCAGATTGCCAAATTGTTCAATAGTTCGTCATTGAATAATAAAGGTACTATGCCTTTTTCGTATTCTAATGTACCATCGACTATATTTATTTTGCCTTTAATTTTCCTGAGTGTTCTTATTCCTACAATTATATCATAATCTTTTAATTCTTTAATTTCGTAAAAAATATCCTTAATTCCTAACATATTTATCTCCTGATACTTGTTTATAATGCTTGTCCCATGGACGCTTCTGACCTTTGTAGTCCTTTCTAAATCTTTATTTTTGAATAAACCTGGTTTAACGTAACTATGTGTTGCACCTGTGTCAATTAAAATTGTAAATATACGGCCTGTCTTTGGATCTGTTCTTTTTATAAAAGGCAGGTCGTTCCTTATTCTAAAAAATTATCCCCTTCATCTAAATTATTTAATCTCGGTGTTTTTACCGGAATCTGTTCACTTCGTGGCCTATCGCGCTTGAAAGGCTTGTTATTGTTTCTTATTTCGTTATTAAAACGTTGGTCCCTATATGGATTGTTATGTAAATATCTGTTTTGATTGTAATAATTGTTATTTGTTTGGGGCTTAGGAGGATGGTAGTTTCCACTTGCTAAGTCCATTCTTTGCGGTGGTGGAACAAATTGATTATTCTGTCTCGGTATGAAATTCTGTCTGTTATTATTATTATTGTTATTATTTGTGTACCTTGGTATAGGTGGAAGCTGAAGTTGAGGTATTCCTCTATTATAATCCATTCTATGTGGATTTGGATTTATATCCCTTAATCTTTGATTCTGGTTTACCTCAATTTCTTGAGCTCTGGCCAACGCATTTGGCAGATCACCAGGATTAAGAGAGAATACGATGTTACTCATGGGTTGATTTAATCCCATTATGAACACTCTCAAAGCGTTCTCTCGGGCTACATTAATGAGCACATTAGTTTCGGCCGTTCTAGGCCCATAACTCATTATTGTTTTATTAGTTATTAATGTCAGTAACTGACTAACTTGATCATAGAACTGTTGCAAAGTTTGTTTCCCCTGCCTAGCACTCGATAGTTCGGTTTGTAACATGTGTACTGGTCTTTTATCTTCGTAAGTTAGGTCTAATCGTCCTATTATTGCATTGACATTCAATGGCGTACCATGAGATGTCAGCACGTCATTAGCTTTCCCTATTATTTTGTTTCTTAATATGTTAACTGCTGTAAAGTAACTTGAACTACCTTTACAACATTCATAAGCTTTCATGCAGTGGATTACTGATGTCCGCCAGCTAATATAGTTTTCCCCATCAAACTTTTGCAAACTTTTAACTAACTCTAAACTTTCTGTGGTTGTTATAAGTGGGTCTATTGTAACGTCCTCGTATGGTTCAATGTTATCAATGGGAGCTAATCTACCTAATAATTTCGTCAAGTCATCTATTTTCTTATCTAGTTTGTCCGTACTTTCGGCTACTGTCTGAGAAATCAACGTATGTATCTGATCCACTGTTAATGCCATATTGAGTTTTTTGTTTTATAGATATTTATATAAAATTTAATTTTATAAATAAAGATTCTTAATAATAAGTATAGTAATTTTTTTTTTAATTTCCTTAATTAATTAAATATTTTTTTTTTAAATAAAAATTTTCTTACTATATAATTATTGTTGATTTGTTGATGTAGAGTTGAATCTCTGCTTAACACTGATCAATGATGACTTCGTAAAAATATTTGTTTATTCTTCACTTCCTGTCTTTCTTTATTATGAGTACTGAATATATTTTAAAAATTTTTTTTTTTATTTTCTTTATTTCATTTATTTTGTTTTTGTCTTTCTTCTCTTTCACTCTGTTTGTCTTTATAATTGTTCAGTTTCACTTCACTGAATATATGTTTATAAAAAATATTTTATTTTTTTTTGTTTTAATTATTTTTCTGATTTTCTACTTTATAAGTATACTTCTCATGATCTGTTGTAATTAAACTTTTTGCCTCTCAATGTTTTATGTTGAGTAGGACTACTGAGTTTTTAGATTTAGTACGCAAGTTAAAATTGTTGAAAATTTTTCTGCTGGATTTAAAATTAAAAAAAAACGTCACTGCTTGATTTTAAAATTAAAAATCGTCACTGCATTACAAAACTTATTTTGTTAATTAAAACTTATTTATTCACTTTAAAATTTCACACGCGGCTAGAGGATACTTTGTACTGTTCTCCCCTTTGGATGCACTATAGCTTAAAATTTTGAATAGTAAAATTTTTCGATGCTGGGTTTTAATAACCGTCACTGCACTCTTAGCAAAATTAAACTTCAATTAAAAACTATTCGCGTGTCCCTGCTCGGGCGCCAATTAATAATTGCAATTCCTGTTTGGGTTTTTAAAAAAGAACTTTTATTTAAATGAACTTAGATAATAACCTAAACTACAATTTTAGAACCGGTTTGCTTGATGAGTATCTATGAACTGACTATATCATCCACTTGATGTCGATGGATGATTCAGCTGATGGTTGATGATCGATGATCCATGCTATACGTTCTCATTGGTATCATATTACCATGAGAACTGTTGAAGATGTTTATTTGACGGATGTCATATTTCCGGTAAATTTTAATAACACTTCAAGATGATTCATCTTGAATAGAATCGAAGTGTTAACTCGGCTAAATATTTCATATAGTTTTTGGGTCGCTGAAACCGAATCCAAAGTCCGTTTCGCTCCATCACGTCAGGTTTTCGAGATAACCTCATAAAATGTCACGAAAACAAAAAAATTTGTTCTCTGATCTGGATGTGCGAATATGTTAATCATATAGTTTTTGGATCACTGAATCCAGATTCAAAGTCAATTTCGATCTATCACGTCAGGTTTCTGGGATATCCTCAAAAAAATGTCAAAACCAAAAAAACTAAAGTTTTTATCTGGGGTTGCGATTAAATTTTTCATATTGTTTTTGGGTCACTGAAACCGAATCCGAAGTCTATTTTGGCGTATCACGTCAGGTTTTTGAAATATCTTCAAAAAATGTCTATACTCAAAAAAAAGTTCTTATCTGATATTTTTTGAGGATATCTCAAAAACCTGACGTGATACGGAAAAAAAGAGTTCGAATTCGGTTTTAGCAACCCAAAACCTATATGAAAAACCTAGATGCAACCCCAGATAAGAAATTTAGTTTTTTTGGTTTTGACATTTTTTTAGGATATCTCAGAAACCTGACGTGATAGGTCGAAATAGACTTCGAATTTGGATTCAGCGATCCAAAAGCTATATGATTAACATATTCGCACATCCAGATCAGAGAAAATTTTTTTTTTGTTTTCGTGACATTTTTTGAGGTTATCTCGAAAACCTGACGTGATGGGGCAAAACGGACGCCAGATTCGGTTTCAGCGACCCAAAAACTGAAAAACTATATAAAAATCTTAGTCGCAACCCCAGGTTAAAAATTTTTTTTTTTTTTGTGTGGCTGTGTATCAAAAGAAAATTCGAAAAAAGAGTCAAGCCTCTTGAGGCTTCATGTAATAGCTGACTTTGACAGTTCCTTTATAATTTTACCAAGTTTTCACTTTTAGACGTTTACATTTTTGAATAAAAGTCACTAATATTTTATCGCCGCATGGCAAAGCGTTTTTCTGATGAGGTTCAGGGAAAACTAACAAAAACGTCTTTTTTCTTCCTTATACCTTATAGCAGAAAGCTTATTTTTTGGTTTAAAAAACAATTTTTGTAGTTTTTCCAAAAAAAAAAATAGCGCTAGAAAGAAATAAAAATTTTTTACTTTTGTAAATTTCCCACTTTTTCACTTTTTAGGCCATTGTGGTTATACCTTTAACAAATTGTTTTTATACAAAAAAAATATAGTTTCCGCATTTTTTGTTTTAATTTTCTAGCCCGAAAAACCATACAAAAATGCGTTTGAAAATTTTCACATTTGTACTTTTTCACTTTTTGAGCCAATGTAGTTAAAAGCCACTTTATGCAAAAAGTCAATAAATCAACATTTTCAAACTCATTTTGTGATAGTTATTTCGACCAAAAAATTAAAAATAATGATGATGCAGAAAGCTTATTTTTAGGTTTGAAAAACAATTTTTGTAGTTTTTTTCAAAAACAAAATATGGAGCTTGAAAGAAATAAACTTTTGTAAATTTCCCACTTTTTTCACTTTTTAGGTCATTGTAGTTAAGCCTTAAGGCTTTAAAAGTATAACTACAACGGCAACTTTTTGCGAAAAGTCAAAAAGTGAAAGATTTCAAACTCATTTTATGACTGTTTTTACGACGACAAAATAAAAAATAATGATGCAAAAAGCTTATTTTTTGGTTTCTAAAAAAATTTTTGGTAGTTTTTTCCAAAAATTTTTACAAAAACAAATATTGCTAGAAAGAAATAAAAAAATTTAATTTTGTAAATTTCCCACTTTTTCACTTTTTAGGTCATTGTAGTTATGGCTTTAACATGAAAAAAACGTTGTTGCGCGTCGTTGTTGTGAACGCACCTTTAATAAATGTGAACCTATCTTTAATCATTAATAAGTATCTGAACGCATTCATTAAAATTTTAATGGAAACCTTACCACAAATATCATTCCAAACTGGAAGTGCGATAAATAACGCCATCTCCCTTCCGGAAATTTAAACTTCTACAAGCTAAGCTAAGACGAGAACCTACAAAGTACATAATGATGTGAATGACAAATTTGAGTGAAGTTGGTGGAATTTGAATGATTGAATGATGGAATTTGAATGAATGGAACATGAAACAGGTTGAATTGAATCTCAAAATGCAAGGTGTAAACACAATGCATTAAGGCGATTACACTTTGCATTTCCTTTTTGATACTTTTTTTTACGTAGTTAAGTGCAGTTAAAACGTAGTTCAACAATATCTAAATCAGGTTTAAAAAATATCAAAAAGTAGGTATATTATATATACCTGTGTATTTTGTCTTCAAAAAGTGTAGTTAATCGCAACAACAAATACTATACAAAATAATGAAACTATTTTGGTATAATTGTGTTTAAAGTTGTTGCAAATAAAAAAAAATAAAGAAATTGGCGCTCGAATTTCTAGGGCGGGGTCGGCTAGTTTTATTTAAAACTCAAAAAATATTAAATAAGATTCAGATCAGAAAGATTTTTTGGTAATTTTTTCTGAAAATCGTTTAAAAAATTGTTTTTTTTATGTACTTCAAAATCTTTGCGAAAAAATAATTTGGTATTTCAATGAATATAAATTTTAATTAATACAAAAAATAAAACAGAATTAAAAAAAAAAAAAAACATTGATCTGTTTTTGATTTTTCAAAAAATAAAATGCACAACTGGTTCGCACGAACTTGCTCTTAGAGTTCAAGTTGCTTAAATTTTTAAGACTTTTTCTATAAGATATTTGGGAAATGTCAGGTACAAAAAAAATTTTTAAAAATCTGAAATCAAATTGCCCTCCAAAACAAGTATGCAGTTTTGATTGGTATATTAACATGCATTTTTAGAAAAAAATGTCCAAAATCGTTAGAGCTGATTTTTAAAAAACTAATTTTTTATAAATAATATTTTGGAAAAAAAGTTTTAAAATAAAATTGGTATGCCATTTTGTAGAAATCACTAATCAACATCTAAAAACAAAATTTCAAAAAAATTCAATGTCCCGTTTACGAAAATTAGATTTTTCAAAAAAAAAAAAAAAATTTCAAAATTTTTTTAAAAATCAAAGAATTTTTTTTTTCGAAATTTTATTTTTGGCTTATATTAAAATTATATAAATGCTTTTATCACACAAAAATTCGTTGAAATCGAATAAGCAGTTTCGGAGCAAATCGGATTTAAAAAAAAAAAAAGGGTTCTATGGCAAGTACCGTTAATAATGATTTTCAAAAATAGATTTTTTCATTAGAAGATAAACCTTATCTTAAGACTTCAAATTGAATTTTTTAAACAAAATCGTTGGAGCCGTTTTTGAGCAATTTCAACTTTACTAAAATCGGTATATGACAAGTACAGTTTTTTTTGGTCCAAAAAAATTAATTCCAAAAATCCCTCTGGACAGTTGCCAAATAACGCTACATACCAAGTTTGACATCAATCAGTTCATCCGTTTATGCTGTAGCTTCGTTTACAGACAGACGGACAGACTTCCGGGACCCACTTTTTTGGCATTCTCTATCATCGTAATGCCATGGAAAAATGTTATCTCAACTTTTTCGTATTTCGAATATTTTTGCCAATACACACAATATATAAACTTCAATTTAGAGACATTGTGTCAAACTGATTAAAATAAATGCCACTTCCTAAAACAAGCTTATGGATTCTTTGATATATCGAGTTTCAAATAATTTTCTCTTCCTCGAATTTTTCCCGGTCTTACCGCATACAAACAAAATTGATTTTAATGAAAGCTAAAAGAAGAATGGCTTTGCAAAAGAGGATTATTATCATTATCTCTTTTTTTAAACTTAGTATTGTGTTCTGTTCTCTATAATCCAATACTAAAATTAGACATTTCAAGTTAAGTCTTAACTTGAAAAATAGGAATTCTATTTTTTAAAATAGACTAACATACAAAACCAAGATGAAATTCACAATTTTGTGTTTTTCCTTATTTTCTCTATAAGACAAGTATTGGTTTCATAAAAAAAATTTCGAGATATTAATTTTGAAAAGTTTTCGTTGTCCATGTGTCAAATTTTCACTACCTAATTGGTTGATTTATTTTTTTTTTGTTTGTTTTAAATATGTAAGTCGCTTGAAACAGATACTGTCCATTCAACATTTTTAAGTTATTTTTCAACTTTCTGGAAGCGTTTCTCTAACAATTTTTATACAAAAATTTAAGAGTTAATTTCGATGAAAAAAAAAATTGGTAATGCTGTCTCTCATACAAATTTTTTTATTTTTTTTTAACAAAAGGTCTTAATTAAACATAATACAACATCTTCACAAATTAAAGTTTTCTAAAAAAAGATTTCAAAATTTAATTTTTTTTTTTTGAAATTTGAGCAACTTCAGCAAGTTTGTACGACCCAGACGTGCATCTTATTATTATTATTTTTTTTTTTTTTTTTTATTTTCTGAAAAACAACTTAAAGTTTTCACTCCTTAAATATACCTTCTTTAAGATGAAAGAGAAAAAATCACTACTCCAGGAATTTTTTGCCTGGATTTCTTTTCAAATATTATTATTAAAATATAGTAAAACTATTCTTCCGTAAAATTAAATATTAATTTTAATTTTTTTTTTTTTTTTTTGTATATTTCAGTGTGGACATTCGTGGCGGAGGTTCAAAAGCAGCTAAACGATGGTCCGACGAGAGCGTATTTGGCGGACGAGCCTACTTTATATTTGACAAAGAGCCTGGAGAGCTATCAATACAGAGTACTCGTGAAACCGACACAGGAGTCTATCGGTGTCGAGTGGATTTTTTGAAAGCTCAAACGAGAAATAGTAAAATAAATTTAACCATAATATGTAAGTACCATCCTGTGTAAAGTCTTATTATTTTACCATTGAGCATAATATTTTTACTGATTTAATTTTCATATTATAAGAGGAATTCAACCAAGAGTAAAATTATTATGCAATATACAATTTTTTTTAAAGTTGTTAAAAAAATTAAAAAAACTTTTATTGATCAGAAAAACCTACATTAATTTTGAGTACGTTTACACATATATATAAAAACAAGTAGATAGAAAAAAAGGATATTTTGTGAATGTTCAAAAAATGAAAAAAAAAAAAAAAAATAGTTTAACAGCAACATTACATTACGCATACCAACTTGCTCTTGTTTTCACTATGTAAATTTTACTTTCGACGATAAAATTATTGTATTCCAGACAAACTCAGCCACGCGTAATATGCAACCGAAATAATATTGGTATATACGAGTATTGACTCCTTTTGGTGGAGGTAATAATAAATTACGATTGCAATTATACCAACGCCACCATCATCGTTTCGCTCGTGGGGAAGTTTTAATTAATAAAGGTAATCAGAAAAAAAAATTAAAGGGATGCACGATGGGTAAAATGAAACGAATGAATTTACATATAAAAACAGTTCAAAAGCCCAGTTTCCAATGAAAAAAAATTGTGAAAACAAAATATAAAGGATTTTATTTCGTTTTATATTGATTACCATGATATCATTATAGTAGCATTTAAAAATAAAATATTTATTATACATTTTGTTAAATTATATGTGCAACAGGGTCGTCTTTACTCCCATCTTTTTTGTATACCATTAAGTTCACTTTACTTTTGACTTGCGATATAGGCAAGTCTAGGATTCGCAAAAAAAAAAATCGAACTCGAGATAACAATTTTACATGACATTACGATGATGGAGATGCCAAAAAAGTGGGTCCGGTAATTCTGTCTGTCTGTCGGTCTGTGTGTATGTACTTCGAACTAGAGCCTAAGCTCCTGGAGTGATTTTGTTCAAACTTGGTAGTTAACAGTTTAATAAAGGAAAAATTTAAAGTTTTTTTTTAGGACCAAAACGAACGATACCTGTCATATAACAGCAATAGAAAAGTTCCTTTTTTTTAAACGGCTCTAACGATTTTGATTAAATTTTTGTGTGTCATATTACACATAAGAGCCAACTTTTGAAATAAAAAAAAAAAAACGGTATTAACGGTACCTGTCTTAGAACGTTTTTTTTTTTTTATTTATGAATATCTCGTACAAAACTAACCCGATTACAATGAAAATTTTTATACAAAAGTTTTTAAGTAAAGTGTTTAAGTTAAATAATATTGAAATTTTAGAAAATTTTCAAAAAACACAATTTTGGATTTTTAAAAAATATTTCAATTTTTTTTTTTTGAAAAATCAATTTATTTGTTAACAGGTTTGGGAAAAATTTTGAACTTTGGTTTTTAAGTGTAAATTAATTATTTCATCAAAATATCATAACAACTTTTTTTTTTGAAAAATTTTTATATATACAAAATTATTTTTTTAAAATACGGCTCTAACGATTTTCGAAAATTTTTTTCTAAAAATTCCTTTTAATACAGGAAATAAAATAACATACTTGGTTTTTTTCTACAAGATCATTTAAAACGGTGTTTAATTAATTACAAAAACAGATTTTATTTTTTATTTTTTTTTTTAGTTTCTTAAAATATAAAATTTTAAATTTTCCCTAACTTTCTTGAATAAAAAGTTTAAACGTTAGAGTTACTTTAAGTATATAATCATTTTTATCAAATAACCATTTTTATCAAAAAAACAAAACCGACTTGCAAGATTCAAAACGTGGTTTTATGGTTTTTCTAATAGTTCCTATTGCTTAAACTGACATTTGTCATCACCGATGACATTTTTTGTCATCACCGCAGACAAGGCATAATTTTCTTCGAAAAATTTCTTGACGGTTAAAAACCCGTTTCCACCCGTTACACATAAGGATGCTTACTTTAAACTAGATGCGCTATACTGCATTCTTGATATGTTTTCACAAAATTAAATTTAACTTAAAACACAAAAAAGTACGTATACGCCACAGTGTATATTATTTATTATTTACTTTCTGAATGCACATGCATAGTTTTTATCAAAAGTGAAATGAAAGAAGTTTTCCCGCAGGATTTTCTCTCCCTTCCCATGATTGACTTTTCATCGAAGCTAGACTAATTCCATATGAAACGAAATAGAAAAATAAAAGTAATTCTTATCCTTTCGTCAGATTGCTATCGATTTCCATCGTGCTAAGTGTCTTTTCCGAACAAGAAATAAAGTGTCAATTACAGATATCTACCTAAACGAAATCAAAGCCCACTGCCTGCCCACTCGATATCAATCTAAACACGCTATTCAGTAAAAAAAATGCAAAAAAAAAAAATAAAACACCTCCATTGTATAGGTACCTGAAGGATATCTCTATGGGCATTACCTAGTGCAAGCAAGATGCGTGCAGAAAAATGATTAAGCTTGAGGATTGCGCTTAAACGCTTACAACCGAAACCGCTACTACTAAATACCCTCAAAACACAGTTGTCCGCATTTCATTTTAACTGCGGAATATGGAAGAAACGAAAAAAATAAAAAAAAAAGCAATCCTATGATCCTGATTCCTGATGTGCGGTGTGTGTGCAATCAAACTGAATGTCTGGAATTTGCTTCGTTCGCACGCAAAACAACGACCCCTCGACTATATCGTTATCGTAATGTCTGGAATCACGCAAACCTATCGCCATAGAGAATGTTAACTAATTCCTTTTTGATTGCCTTGAACAGAATGAAAGAAAAAAAATAAAATACAAACAAACACAAAAAAAAAATCAAATACAGGATTTTTTTTTTGTTTTTCTATTGTGGCTAAGCTCTGAACGCCCGCCATTCCATTTCTCATATATATACACTCTCTCTGACGGATATTCAGCCACAATACTCCCACACGACACGCGCAGCCATGATATCCTTTTTCTACGTCACCGGATATTCGTCGATGAGAATTTCTAACGATGTAATTTCCTTATCTGCTCTGTATCGCTTAGAGAGAAAAGACTATTACGCGATGTTTATGTGTGCGGTAGTGCAGATACACAGATAAATTATTATGAATAAAAGGCACAAGCAAAACGTTCCTGGGTTATATCGTTTGGTTTGGTTTGGTTGGTTTGGTTTGGTTATAGGTTTGCTCGTTCATTATTCGTTAGGTTCGTTTTAGGTTTTTTTTTTGTTTTTTTTTTTCGTTTTCGTTTGAATTCGTTTCGTCAGTGAGGCGGCTGTAAAAGATTATGTCTATGAATACGTTTTTATTAAGAACCATTTAACGAAGAACAACGATATATTGAAGGCATTAAACCAGTGCTGTCGTATTTTTAATTTTATGTACAAATTCGAATGGAGAATAATTTTTTTTTCAAAAAGGTTTTTTATTTTATGTGATTTTAAGAGATAAGTAAGTAAGTCTGAGTATCTACAAATATTTTAAAATAAATCTCTTCAAATGGCATCACATGTAGGTACTTTTATAATTCTGAGTATTCAGGTTCATATGTACTCTATGAAAAATTCTCAGAATTATTTCAATAGGCACGTGAAGCTGTACGTCAGTAAGAAACATGTTTGTATGAAACTCAATATAAATGACTAATGATTTCTTATTTTTGGTTGACATTTTGACATTTAAATGACATTATAGCTTCAGATGTCATTTTAATTGCGTGTTTCTCAATTCTACTTCTCCGACGCTATTTTCTGACTTGTAGACTAGTAGGTTTGATTTATAAATTTGTACCTATATGCTATATACCTAATCAAATTAGACGAGAATTCAGGGGTAAATAACAAAAATTATTAATAGGACTTTCTTTGCACTTTATCGTACTTTGAAATTAACCATATAAAAACAAAAATTGAGATATTCTTCCTCCCCACATTAAATCGATTAAGAAATAAATAAAAAACTGGTTTGCACGTACTTGCTCTAAACTTGTTATAGACTTAAAGCATTAAAAAAAAAATAATTTTAATTTAATTTTCTTTAAAAGAAATTTTTAAAATATTTAAAGTTGGTTTTAATATTACGAAAAAAGAACTTTTAAAATACAAAAATTGACAGCCCATCGACTTCTTGTATGTCAATATCATACTTTTTAATTTCATCTTTTTAACAAAACGAAGTAGGTATGCCATTTGATTTCTTGCATTAAAAGGTATTTTAAAAAAAAAAAAAAATTGAAAATCGTTAGTCGTTTAAAAAATAAAATGCACAACTGGGTCGCACGAACTTGCTCTTAGAGTTAAAGTTGCTTAAATTTTTAAGACTTTTTATATAGAAATTTGGAAAAAAAAAAATAAAATTCGTTTTTAAAAAAAAATAAAATAAAATCTGAAATTAAATTGCCCTCCAAAACAAGTATGCAGTTTTGATTGATATATTAAGATGCATTTTTAGAAAAAAAAATTTTCAAAATCGTTAGAGCCGTTTTTTAAAAAACTAATTTTTTATAAATAATTTTTTGGAAAAATAGTTTTAAAATAGAGTTGGTATGCCATTTTATAGAAATCACTAATCAACATCTAAAAACAAAATTTCAAAAAAATTCAATGTCCCGTTTTCGAAAATTTGATTTTTCAAAAAAAATTTTCAAAATTTTCTTGAAAATCCAAAAATTATTTTTTTCAAAATGTTATTTTTGGCTTATATTTAAATTATATAAATTCTTCTTTACAAAAAGTTTCGTTGAAATTGAATAAGCAGTTTCGGAGATAATCGGATTTGAAAAAAACGGTTCTATGGCACTTACCGTTAATAATGATTTTCAAAAAAAAATTCATTGGAAGATAGACCTTAGCTTAAAACTAACATTTGAATTTTTTAAACGAAATCGTTATAGCCGTTTTTGAGATATTTCAATTTTACTAAAATCGGTATATGACAAGTACCGTTATTTTTGGTCCAAAAAAATTAATTCCAAAAACCCCTCTGGAGAGTCGCCAAATAACGCTACATACCAAGTTTGACATTAATCGGTCCATCCGTTTAGGTTGTAGCTCCTTATACTGACAGACAGACAGACGGACTTCCCGGGACCCATTTTTTTGGCATTGTCTACCATCGTAATGTCATGGAAAAATGTTATCTCAACTTTTTTTTTTACGCATGCATAACTTGATATATAGTATCTATATCGCAAGTAAAAAAATTATTTTTTAGGTATATATAAAAATTTTCTGACATTAAAAAAAAAAAGTTCTACGCCATTTTTCAGAAAATATTATTCAACACATAAAAACGAAATTTTGATAAAATTCATCAATCCGTTTAAAAAAAAATGATTTTTCAAAGAAAAATTTGAAATATTTAAAAAAAAATCGAAAAATGCGTTTTTTGAAAAATAATGATAGTTTTAACGTGCCTGTATAAAAATTTGGGTTGAAATCTGCTTTGTTTTTTACGAGTTGTTCATAAATAAAAAAAAGTTCTATGGCAGGTACCGTTAATAACGGTACAAAAATATTTTTTTTTTTACACTACACACAAAAATTTTAATCAAAATCGGTTCTAAAAAAAATTTAAATTTATCCTCAAGGGACTCACTCAAAATTGTTAAGTACCAAGTTTGAAAATTGTTGTAGCTCTGCATTCGATTTTTTCTTCCCTGTTCGAATTCACTAGTCAAAAAGGTTTTTTTTTACAGAAGTCAAAGTATATTTTTCTAATGGTTTTTTGTGCGCTGAGCTCGAATCCAAAGTCACAAAAATTCTATCACATCACGTTTTTGAGATATTACCATGCAAAACATCACAAAAATAGTGTTTTGGACTTCAAAATTCAATATCTCAAAAACTTTTCACGTTAGAGCTATTTTAATGCTAGATTCAAATTAAGAAGGTCAAAGGCCATTAGAAAAGTATAATTTAGTTTCTATGGAAAATTATTTCTCCCAATATTACTGTCATTTACGGAAAAATCGATCTTGAAAATCGTTTTTTTGTTTTTTTCAATTTTTCTCAATATTTTCTAAAACAAAAGTATAGTTTTTCCACACAATCTTAAATTATAGGTTTTAATCTAAATAATTTCATTTCAAACATTTCAAAAATCAAAAATTTTTTCGGTAACTTTTTTGATTGAAAAATAGGCTATTTTTTCAAATTAAATTCGTCAAAAATCCAAAAATTCACTTTTTGCTCAAAAAACATTTTTAATAGATAGAAAACATAACAAAGTAGTTTTTAACCAAGTTCTGTTAAAATCCAACCATTTTTGTAAAAGATAAAAATAAAAAATAAAAAAATCGTATTTTTGCATTTTTTCTAATATTTTTGAGGTGTTATAGAAAAAAATTGTTTGAGTAAAAGTTGTAGACATTTATACTACCTACAACTTTTGCATTTGACTTTTTTCGATAGGACGTCTAGCTTTGACAGAAATCGTAAAAAACCATGATTTTTGACACCCACCCCCTTTCCCCCAATTTTTTTGTGGGCAATTTATTTTTCCCCTTTCATATACCATTTATCCTAAATTTTCCCACCACCCATATGCTGCTAATAATTTTTTTATTTTCAAAAATTATTGGCACTGGTCTATAGTAACAGTTCAATTTTTAGGTTTTGTAGGTAATCTTGATTTTTTTTAATATTTTATTTATGTTTAACTTATCTTTATAAAACATATAAAATATTTTTTTTTTTGAAAAAAAATTAAGAAATAATTAAAAATAATAAATAATAAGCAAAATGTGCAAAAAAAAAGTCTGTGTACTACCTGTTGACGAAATTTGTTTGGAAGCGCCATCAGAAATTATTATTTCGTAATTTTTTCAGAATAAGTACAACAACCACAACTTTCAAGCAATTTTTAACTAAAAAAAAAATGTTACTTTTTTTCAAAAAAATAAAATTTTTCAATATCGATCAGCACCCTCTTCTATATAAGATAGGAGGCTGAAAATTCAACAGCTGTATGATACCAATAGTATGCCGAACCAAACTAGATGGTTGCATAACGTTTATTTGAAAATTTTATTTTTCCCTATTATCAACAGCATGATAGGTGGGTTATGTAGGTTACTTCAAGTAGATCAACTAAATATATCACAGCATAAATCATCACAAGACAACTCATCATAACACAACTTATCATAAAAAAAGTCATCACTAATTTCAATTTGAACAAATTTATTTTGGATTCAATGTAATTCAATGTTATTTTTTAAGGAAAGGACACTTTTTGTTGTTGTTGTTTTGATTTTTTTTTAAATTGTTTCATTTGATGAAATATTTCTTGTGAAAAATTGTCCCTTGCTATTCATGATGGCTTGTCATAATGATTATGATGTGCCAGGATATTGGTGGCAAGCCTACAACTTTTGGCTTATTTCCACCAAATGTTGTCCACAAAAATAATTTATCGTGAAAGTCATTCTGTTTTAGTCCTTTATTGAAGTTAGTAAAGTATCAAATCCTATTACAATTGTATTATTTTCAGTAGCCATGAACAAGAAACTAATAAGTTCTTATCTATTCTCCATAAGTCCACTGATGATATTCCTTTCTTTCATATAAGTTAATTATTGCACAATGATAAATCGCTTTGTTCAATGGACTGTGTTTGATTGCGCGCAAATCGTCAAAAGTAAACATTTGTTAAATACAAGTTGGCATGTTCCTGCTGCTGCTGTGATGATTTTCTTCTTCCAAAAATATACACTAGCAGAATATTAAATGAGATGATATTCGTATTTGAGGTAAATTAAGTTCAACCTCCTTCTTCAAATATAAAATATTTTAGGAGGGAATGGAAATGTGGGATAGGTTGATGATTATCATAATTTATTATTTATATGTATTTTGTGTAGAAGGTATATGCAATGATTTATTGTCATGCAGTGATTAACGGTTGTTCTCCATAACAAACAGACGTTTCAAGTTTGTTTTTAGTTTCAAATAGATTTCTATTTGACTAAATAAAGGTATACCTGGTATTTAAGTAAAATGATGACTGACTGACACATAAACAAATCAAAGTATGGGTTTAGTAGCAGTTTGTTTTGTTAATTTCCTTTGCCATGGCGGCGTGGCGTAGGCGAGCGGAACAAACCACCTTTATTTGATTAATTATTCACACCAACTTGATTGTAGTGTACGTGTTTTAGGACAAAGTGTATCCTAAAACATGCTTAAAAAAATTAATTTAAATAATGCTTCTATTGAACGAAATTGGACATTCAAAACTAGTCGTTTAAAAAAGTAAAAGCCATAACTTAAAAGCTTTTGTTATCATCACGAATCAACAAAAGCCTTCCAAGTTCTTCGAATTTGATTTAATTTCGAGATATTTGTTGAATTTCTTTTTAACCAAAGCAAAATTCCCAGAACATTAATTTGTTTGCTTTTCACAAAAAAAGTAAGAGGCGCAGTAATTCTCTTCAGGAAATGATTTAAAATTCTTTGACGGAACCACTTGCAAATGGAAAAATAAAATGAAGACTTTTTCCAATGAAATTCTGTTGGTAATAAAAAAAAATTCCAAGAAATTTAAAACTCTTTGCTTGTACTCAAATACAAAAAAAAATTAAATGAAAATCTTTTTGAAATCTGGGAGGAAATTCAACCGAAATTAGTAGTTTTGTCTTGGAATTAATAGTCAGAATGTAAGCTTGTTTATTTTAAAATTAATTGATAAACAAGTTTATTTATAAAACGAAATATAAATTTATTAATAAATAGATTTAATTATGATTGTTTTTCGGAATTGAATTCACATCATAGTTAGAACGATATAAATGTGCCATATTTTGTGTAGGATTTGAATAAAAGTTTTGGTGGTTTGAGGCACACTTTTCATATATTTTTCTGATTTTACTTTTTGAAGGTTTTTGAAAATAGTTTTAGCAAGATGGATAAAATCAATAGCAATCTGACGAAATGATTGGAACTACTTTAATTTTTGTATTTCACTTTTAAATACATAATTCTAATTTTTTTTGGGGGGGGGGGAGGGGGGTGGGGGGGGTTTTGTGGTTAACATTAAAGAGTTAAGCTATCTCAATTAATTCCTGTCTTCTTATTTCTTTCAATACACTTTTGACAAAAACTTTGTAAAACTTATTTAAGTACACACTGTGGCGTATACGTTCTTTTTTTTTATTTTTATTAATATTTTTTTTTAATATTCTTATTTTGTTTTGGCGAAATAAAAAAATTAATCACATTTACTGTAGCTTGCACGGTTTTTGAGTTATTGAATTTTCAGCCAAAATAAGTCTGAAGTCAGCCGACTAATTCTGAAATGATTAAAAACAATAGGTTTGGCTGAACTCCAAATTTTTAGCTTTTTAAATGCTTTTTAATTCCATAAACGTGGTTCTTATAGCTTCAAAACTTCTAAAATACGACTGAAGTTAGCAGAAAAATATAGGAACATTATTATTTTTGTAGTTTTTTTTGAAATTAAAGCTAATTAAATGCTAATTTGTTGGGCAAGATTTGATTTTGTAACTCCCTACAGATATTTTATTATTTCAATTTAAAGTTTACAAAGTGCGCTTTCTGTTTGCTCAGGCCATGGGAGCCATTTTGGAAAATTGTAGCTTTTGAAAACAAAATTTTTGATGCAAACCCAAATTTTGAAGTTCCAACATTTGTAAAAATATTCAATTTTTGTCAAAAAAAATTATCTCAAAAATAAGCTTTCAAAATCCAAACAAATGCGAAATTCAAACAAATTTTTTTTGCAGAAATTTGAAGTTACCTAGACTCAGATAAAACGCTTAAGCCTCGATTTTGTAGCTCGATCTTGTTTCTTGTTAGTCAAGATTCAGCTAAAAAAAAAAGACGAAACTTCATATCTCATTTATGTAACGATCAAAATTTTCAAGGAAGTTGCATTTTTAACTTTTTTTCTCAAAATTATTGATTTGCATCAGTCATTTTCTATCTTAATTTGAAGTTTAAAAAGTGCACTCATAAACTTCAAATTGAGATGGAAAATGACTGAGGGATTTTTGAAAAACAAATTTTGTTTTCCAAAGCTACAATTTCGAGAATAGAAAAAAAATTTAAAATAGAGTTTACCAAGAGGTTCGACATGACTTGGAATAGTGGCGCTATCGTCTCGACAACGAATTAACGAAATTCTACTCCACTTCGACTTGGCCATCATTGTTCCCCTTTTTTGACTGAAAACGACTATCAAAACAGCTCCCATTACTATCGCTAATAACTCAAAAGACGTATTTCAAATAGAAGAAGGTGTTTCTATCTCCAATTTTTTCGCTAAACAAAGAATATTAGACTTAATATAGAATATTAGACTTAATATTCGTAAATAAAGATCTAATTATATCAGTTAATGAATCTATTTTTCCTATGTTTTCTAATTCTGTTCACCATGTTGCCCTAAGTTTTGATTGTAAAATTTTGAATTATTTAAAAAGAAGTACAACCAATATTTTTAAATATAATTATAATAAAGCAAATTTCTCTGGCATAGCGAGTTATATGGATCAGTTATCGTTACCATCTAATGCAATCACAAAAACTGAGTTATCTTTGTTTTATCAAGGGGCACGGTAGTGCCCAGCCAAGTTCTCTAGCAACTTTGGCACTACACCCTTATTTACAGGAAACAACTCAGGCCATTTTCGACCCCCCTCTAACTTCCACACCAAAGATGCTAGAAATTTCAAACTCTCTACATTTATTGAGCTTGTCAAAACAAAACTCCTTACAAAATTTCAGCCTTTTACGATGAGTAGTTTCTGAGATATAGGGCTTCAAAAATCACAAAAACCGTAACTGACTGACTGACTGACTGACTGACTGACTGACTGACTCACTCACTCACTGACAGATCATCAAAATTATGGAGAACTTCCCGTTAACGTAGAAACTTGAAATTTTACACGGTGATAGGGCTTGTAGTGTATACAAAGGGAAAAATCGAAAATTTGAGATTTTCACTTCAGGGGGCGTGGCATCCGCCCATTTCCGCTGAATTGTCATCAAATATTATAGAGCACTTCTGACTATCGTAGAATCTTGAAATTTGGTAGAATGGTAGAACTGGTAGTTTATACAAAGGAAAAAATTTAAAATTTGAGAATTTCAGCCAGGGGGCGTGGCAACCGCCCATTTCCGCTGAATTTTCATTAAATATAATAGAGCACTTCTGATTATCGTAGAATCTTGAAATTTCGTAGAATGGTAGAGATGGTAGTTTATACAAAGGAAAAAATTTAAAATTTGAGAATTTGAGAATTTCAGCCAGGGGGCGTGGCAACCGCTCATTTCCGCTGAATTTTCATTAAATATAATAGAGCACTTCTAATTATCGTAGAATCTTGAAATTTGGTAGAATGGTAGAGATGGTAGTTTATACAAAGAAAAAATTTAAAGTTTGAGAATTTCAGCCAGGTGGCGTGACAACCACCCATTTTCACAGAATTTTCATCAAATATAGAGATTTTGAATTCTACAGCCATACCTTGCAAAAAGTAGTGAAATCACAACAAAAACATTACTGTTAAAAAAGTAGCCAAGTTCTCCTATGTTGAAATTATGCTGGCACAAAAAGTACTGAGATGTAAAAGTGTACCAAGTTCTAAAGTTTGGGTTCAAATTCGTATCAATAAAATTTTGATTGTTTACTTGGCAATTTTTGAAATAACTTTAAAAATCGGTAATTAAAAGAAAAATTGTCAAGAGAACAATCAAAATTTTATTGATACGAATTTGAACCCAAACTTTAGAACTTGGTACACTTTTACATCTCAGTACTTTTTGTGCCAGCATAATTTCAACATAGGAGAACTTGGCTACTTTTTTAACAGTAATGTTTTTGTTGTGATAATACCTTTCTTGATACTTTTAAAAGGGCTATTGATATTTTTGTTCCAAAACTTAAAGTAAAAAACAACTCTATGCCACCTTGGTATAACAAAAGATTAATTACATAATTTAAAAAATAAAAAGAATAAAATCTATAAATTGCTGTAAGTGTCTGAGGTTAATGCCAATTTGCGGACGGAATATGTTTCATTAGAGAAAAATTTCAATTTTTTAAATAGTTTTCTTTATAAAAATTATATATATTCCATAGATTCAAAATTGAAAACTAATAGTAAATTTTTTTGGACTTTCATTAAATCGAAAAAAAAAAAATAATAATGGGTTTCCAAAAAATATGGAGTATTTAGGTTCATATCACACTAACTTAGTTGATATTTGTCAAGCTTTTGCAGATTTTTTTCAATCGAATTATTCATGTTCAAGTCATAATAATACCAATAATTTTTGTAATGTGGTTTCGGAAAATTTTGTTAATATTGGCAGCTTACAGCTTTCTTTACATGAAATTGAAGGAGCTTTATCGGGTTTCAATGAAGATATTTCATCGGGTCCTGATGGAGTTCCTTCAATTGTTTTAAAGAAATGTGCTCCTTAATTTTCCAGAATTTTATGTTTTATTTTTAATAATTCGTTGGAAAATGGCGAATTTCTTTCTGAATGGAAAACAACTTTCGTTACTCCAATATTTAAAAGTGGTTCAAAACAAGTCATTTCAAATTATAGACCAACAGATAATTTACTAATTATTAGTAAATTATCTGTGATTCCAAAATTGTTTGAAAAAATTTTATGTGATCGGTTTTCATTTCTTTTAAAAGAAATAATATCTCCATACCAACATGGATTTATATCTGGTAGATCAACTTGTACTAATTTAACACTTTTCACTAACTTTCTTTTGAAAAATATGTCAAATTGTTATCAAGTGGATGTTATCTTTACAGATTTTGAAAAAAGCTTTTGACAGAGTGGATCATAAAATTCTAATAAATAAACTTAATCAAATAGGTTTTTATTCGAAAATGATGGATTGGTTAAATTCATATCTAATCGGTCGCACACAATGCGACACAATGTTAAAATTGATTCAACAACCTCTAAATTTATAATAGTAACGTCTGGAGTTCCACAAGGTAGTCATCTTGGTCCACTCCTTTTTCTTATATTTATAAATGACTTACCTAATGTTTTTTCTGCTTCGTCATGTCTATTTTTTGCGGATGATTTGAAGATGTTTTCTTGTATAAAAAATCCTAATGATTGTTATTTGTTACAAGAAGATCTTAATAGGCTTTGGGTATGGTGCAATAAAAACAAATTGTTTCTTAATATTTCTAAATGTAATAGTTTTTCCTTTACTCGTCGCTCATCTCCCTTGTTGTCTAATTATTGTATTGATAACGTTGTTCTCGAAAGAGTTTATGAAAAGAAGGATCTTGGAGTTTTCTTTGAATCTAATTTAAAGTTTAATCTGCATGTTGACTTTATAGTCAGTAAAGCCAATTCAATGTTAGGTTTCGTTATTCGGAATTCCAAAGGCTTAAAAGATCCATTCGCACTTAAATCTTTGTTTGTAGCATATGTCAGATCAGTTCTTGAATATTGTAGTGTGGTGTGGAATCCGTGTTATAAATTATATTCACTAAGAATTGAGAAGGTCCAAAAAAAATTTACTCGATTTTTAATAAATAAAATGCATTGGAATATAGATAGTATGCCTCATTATAATACTAGATGTCAGCTTATTGGCATACATACTCTTGAGAACCGACGCAAAATATATTCAATAACTTTTAAAAGAGATATATTATCTTATCGCATTAATTGTTTTTTTTTGCTTGAATTAATTAATTTGTATGCTCCAAGTCGCTTCCTTAGAAATCGTAATTTATTCCAGGAAGCAAATTATAGAACGAATTATGCATTAAATGAGCCTATAAATCGCTGTGTGAAAGAAGTAAATGTTATTTTGAATGATTTTGATTTTAATTTTCAATATAGTAGAGAAACTTTTAAAAATTTGTTAAATTTATATTTTTTAAATAGATAATTTTATATTGTTTTATTTATTGTATTATTTCGTAGTCTGTAGAGTATTGTAACTCGATTGATGTAAATAAATTAAAATTAAAATTAAGGAATATTCCTCAACTCATAATTCCAAATTCCAATAGCTACTGAAGTACTGACCTGCCTCTTGCCACTAAAAAGATATTCATTTTAAAAAATCTTAATTAAATTTTACAATTCTCGTCTATCTCTTCATAAAAATTCTTTTGAAAATTCCAGTCTGATTGTTCTCGTCTGTTGCTTCACAAACGTAGAAACAAAAGAATACCAATGCAAGAGGAAAAAAACTCAAGACTTTTGTTATAAAAGCATATAACTTTCTTCTCTTCCTTAATTTTTTTTGTTTACTTGTTACTTTATTGTTTATTGGAAAATCTGCTACTTCAAACTTCCAATATTTCGTACTTCAGAGATTTCAAAGTGAAAGTGCATTTATATCGTTTGTTTGAATAGACCAATGTCAATGTTGTATATTTGTATGTGTATGTGTGGGAGTACATCCTGTTGAAATATTTATGTATTTTGTTAAACATAATAGCCCTGCTGCTGTTGAGAGATTAAGTGTTTGTTCTTTAATACTAGACTATAGCTGTGCGCCATCATTTTGCCGCCAAGAAGAAAAAAGTAACAATATAAAGCGGGGACAACAAAATGAGTTATTACTCTCATTTTGGGATTTTGTTCAGTTAATGCATTTTACTTTGCACAAGCATCGCGCGAAACGAACAACGGAAAAGGATCTTTATGAGAAAGTAAAAATAACAAAAAAAAAAAAAAAGAGAGAATTTTTTTTTGAAAGGGTTTTTTATACTTTCAATATGAATGTTGTTTGTAGTTTCTTTTCTTTATTTTTTGTTGTGAAGAAAAAGGAAAAGAACTTTGTTAGAGAGAATAACAAATTCTTTTGTGTTGTTTTAAGTTCCCGGCAGGATATTAGTGATTTATGAATTTAATTTTGCAAAGGTTTTGTTGCCTCTCTCTCTCTCTCTCTCTCTCTCTCTGGGGGGGGGTTTTTATTTTCTTAAAATGAAAACAGGGGTACATGGTATGATGTATTGTCTAAGCAATATTGCATTGTTTCCTGAGAAAACGTATAATAAATAACTTTGCATTTATCACAACAACTACTACCTACACCCTTTTACTTACATAAGAAGGCAACATAAGTTTGAACAGTTTTTCTTATAGCTTGTGAAATGAGACAACAATGTTTTTAAAGAATATTTTGTCTTATATGAAAAAGGCAAATTACTTGCCTGATTCATTTTAATTTATGAATATGCACAAGTGAGATGAAATTTATTGTTTAAAAGTATATACCTTTCGAGAAGTACATCGATACAATTTATGATAGAGCACATTAAATGAAAAAAACATCATAAAAATGAATCCTCGCTCTCATGTGACCATAATTATTGATGTTCAATGTTTTTTTTTTCCATTTTGACATTGATCTAAGACGTTAAAATTGTACAAGAACAAGAAGTGTATGTTGAGCTGCAGAGACCCCGGACCAAGAATAAACAAATTTAGGGCAAATTCAACAAATTTAATGTTGGAAGATTATCACTATAATAAACAACAATTATTTCTTCCAAATTTTAAAGTCAAAATGCTATTGGCATTGGTAACTGGGTATAGTTGACTACAGGGCAGAGGCGGCTATGGGGTTAATAGAACTCACGATATAAGCTTTTTTAACTAACCATATCAGGCTTTTCAATTCAAATAAACAAACAAAAATCTAAACAAAAAAAGCTTCTAAGACATAATCGTATAAACGGCTTATATATAGTTCTATTGGTCACATCCTCAAGATTGGGGTGTTCAGATTTAGGAAAAATAATAGAGCATCAGCTTGTATATTTATAATTTTAAATAGTATAAATTTAGCCCATTCACATTAACTGGAAAACTTACGTTATTTAACCCCCCAAAAACCGTATAAAGCACAAAATTAGAGTTGTCAGACCTTCGAAATCGACATTAACACGCGTATGGCTGCAAAACTGCGTACCTATATTTTGGTTATACCTCTACTCCCAAAATTTTCTCGGCCTACTAGCAAAAAAACAGCTTTTTTCTTACTTTTGACTAGTACATGGAGAGTTTCGGAGTTAGATTACTTCTACAATACGATGGTGACAATAACGATTGTGGGCTCATTTTATAGGTAATTATAAGTACTACAATTCATTCTTGAAGAATTATCCAAACAAATCAAAAGTTCGTCAGATATATGAAAAAATGTCATTTTGTCCCAACCTTGCGATACAAACCCGCACTTTGACCAACTATAAAATTTTATTTAATCAACTCACGGAATTGTTTTGTATATCATTTCTTTGATAATTTTATTGTTAATAAGTCTTACCTTTGTCATTTTTTGTTAAAATGAATAACAATGGAGCTATTCAATAAAAACGATACCAATCTCTTTTCCAAGATGGCGGCTGTTCCCAACCTCCAATTATCCCAACAAATTGACTTTTATGATAAGGACAACCACCCGAACACATTCCATGAAAAAAATTTTGTCCCTCGAAAAATGCGATTTAAATTACTAATTTCCCTGGGCTATTTTAATTATTTTTTATTTAAATTAAATGTTGTTTGTCAAAATAAAAAGGAAATGGTATGAACTAACATTTCATTGTATAAACTACTTAAAATACTTAAAACTACTTATAACCTGGTACATTTTACAAGGATCTTTTTATGCAAATTGCTAGAGGAAAAAAAAAACATTTTTACAACATTTCTGGGTCAGCAGAAATATATCTGGAAAGACCAATTTAAGAGCACTCAGAATTTGGTAACTTTATTATCCCAGATCTTAACCCTTTTCGATTAAATGCAATTTTTTTTTAATTTCTAAGAACACATACCTGAGTATATTTTGCTTCACTTTTCTATAATGAATTTTGTTTATTTTTCAGACTTTTCTTTTGGTTAAGTTCAGAAAAGTATTATTATCAAAACATTTATTATATCGCACGCCATTTTGTTACAAGCGAGTTAAGTTCAAAGTTTTAATAAAACATAATTTAAAACTATTTTATTTTTGAATAATATTATTTCTCTGCAAAAAATTTCGTATGGTTTGGCACTAAAAATTTTTAAATATGTACATATTTCGAAAAATTTATGTTTGGTTTTGTATTTTTTTTTTGTATTTATTTAATTCACATAAAAGTTTTGGTACGAAAAAATCATTGAATTTGAACTAGTCGATTGGAAGAAAGTTTAAAAATAGGATTAATTAGGGGAACCTTGATTTTCGAAAAAGCTTTTTTCAACTAAAAATAGACTTCATCTAAAAGTAAAAATTGGAAAAGTAATTCAATTTGTTTTTTTAACAAATCGTAATAACCATTTTCGGAAAACTCCAATACTTCAAAAATGTTAGTGGCAGTTAGGAATTCAAAAATATAGGCAATTTATAATTTTTTTTGTTGTTTTAAAGTTCCTTTTCTTCTGAAATTAAATTGACACTCTCGCTGTGAGTTTTTTTCTTTTCACTCTTACTTGTCAACTTTAATGATTTTATTTTCCATGGATTGCATAGAGAACAAAACAGAATCAAATGGAGTTAAAACCATTTCGTGTCAGTTTTTAAAGCGGGTCACTGTGGTGTATGTGGAACATTTTTTTTTACTTATGAATAGGTAATCACTAATTAATTTTAATGCACAATCAGTATCTTGATTATCGATTTTTTACCTTGTTATCGTAAAAGTAACATTTAGATACATACTCAAACAAAATACACATACAATACTAACTCTACATTTTTAAAATAAAAAATAATAAAAAAAAATATTCCGGTAAATGGATTGCATTCCTGATAAAACCTATAAATAATTCCACAGGCAAAATGAGAAATCCTTCTCGAAATTCCATAGCAAAGCAAAAAAAAATATTTTAAATGAAAAATTGCAGCCTTAAAAATCCTAAAGATTTTACAATACTACGAAAAAATAAAAACAAAACCAAACAAGAAGATGAAAGAATAAGAAGGAAAAAAAAAAAAAACAACAAAAAAAATTACAATAAAGGATTTGCAGGAATCAAGAAAATAATGAACGACGCTTGTTAAAAAAGAAAAGAGCTCATTTCTCGTCGCCAAGCTTAAAATAAAAAATAAAGAAGTAAAAAAAAAAACGACAAACAAAAAAAAAAAACAGAAACATTGAATGAAAACGCCTCAAGGGTTGACCCAGGAAAATGTCTGCCATGAACACGGTATGCTACAGGGCCGCGGTGACGTGGTCTCCCTTTGTCCTGTCGTTTCGTTTCTTCTGTGTTAAACAACAAAGCGTTTAATACAAGTACAACACTTTAGTGGAAAATTACGAGTTACGTATAATAAACGACCGTTGTCGCCGTGCCTGCCGCACGAACCATGCCCCGCCATAAAACCGTGGCATGTTGCATGTACTACCTACCTACTCTCTGTGTCCTTTGATTATACCCCAGTTACAGTTAGGTACAAAGCGGTCGTTTTGGTTGCTAGAGAGCTAGTGTGCTAGTTGCATGGGGATATGAAAATGGATAAGTATATGGTGGTTCGTGGTTGGGGTGGGCTATAAGAGGTTGAGAGCTTGGCTAACCATAGCAATGCCGAAAGAATTGAACACGTGGTAAAGAGTTCTCTACCTCATCTCTTTCAATAAGTTTGGATGGGCACAAGTAAAAAGGATATTTTTTTGTTTTGTTTTGTTTTTTTTTTCTTTCTTTTGTAAATGCAAATTTGATATTCGGTAAACATGATGATGATTAAAAAAAAATATATATGGTTGTACCTTATTTATACAAAGGATGTTGTTTAACAATTTTATTTATGTTGGCGATGAATCAAAGGCATGCAAGAGAAAGGTAAACAACACAATATTATGAACCTTTACTTGCCATTTCACAGAATGGATACAATGTAAGTATATTTCAGGAGGGGGTATATTTTTACCGGTAAATATTTTGACTAAGTGATTTTTTTTTTTTGTGCTGAAGCGCAACGCCATCATTGCCATTTGCTATGAGAATGAAGAAGTAGGAACTGCATAATAATTATTTTGGTGCAGCAAAAAAAACTTTTAAGAATATTTCACTTTTAGTTTATGTAAATTGACCAGGGGCCAGAAGAAGGAATGAGAATTTTAAACAAATGAATAAATTATTTGAATTTAGTTCGCCTCATAAAGATAAAGGGTATAGTAAAAATTCTTGTTGACACCTTCAAGGCGGTTACAATTTATTTGACGGCACAGGTCACACTTTAATCTTGAATATATTCTATAACACTTACAAAAACAAAAAAACAACGAGCATAAAGGACATTTACCCGGATTTTATAACGAATCATCTTCTCAGTGCGCTATTTCGCTTCACTTACACGTTTTTTTTTTTACGATGACTATCTTAATTTGAAGATAGTACAAAAAACGGGGTTATAAGTTACTAATTGTTATTATTTTGCAATTTTTAGTGCCGAAAACTTGGGTGTGCGTAATGATTTACATATGGGTTATGCATAAGTCAATGTGAACTCTTTAAAATAAAAAAAAAAATAAAAAAATTAATCTAAAAAAAAACAAAATTTGCTTTTAATATTACGAAAACATCGCTATAAATAGAAATTTTGTGGCAGAATCCGAAAATCCCAGAAATCGTTAGGCTCATATGGTTTTTGAGTAGTAATTATATTTTCCGTTCAAATATGTCTGAAGTTGCAAAAAAACAATTTTTCATAAAAAAGAATTTACAAAATTTAGTTGAAAAATAAAAAAAAAAAAATATTTGCGTTTTAGTTTTGTACTTAACAATATCTGTTAGATGACCAATTTGGAAAACCTCCATTGTATTAAAAACGGCTCCAAAAATTTTGATTTAAAAATTTTGTGCTTTAGCAAATAAGGTTCTACTTTTGAAATGAAAGTAAACAAAAAATAGACCTTCTCTAACTTTACTTGTCGTTGATCTTTGGCTTTCTCTGAACCGATTTCAAAAAAAAAAAATTTTATTTCGAAAAACAAATTTTTGTATTAAAAAAAATGAAATTTGTTTTGAAAAATCAATTTTTTTGTAAACTTTTCATTTACACATTAAAAACGAATTTTCAAAAAAAAAAAAAAAATATTATTGTTTAACAAGGATTTAAATGCCATACTTCATTTGAAGGTCGAAACCTTCCAAGAGGATGTTATTTTAATTTTCAAAACAAGTTTTAATATGTTTTACTTTCTTTATACATTTTCTTTTCAAATTAAACTAAAATTATTCTTTGATAAGTTTTAACATTCAAATATTTGCGATAAATAAGTTGGTGCAATCCAGTCGTGCTCAAAACAAAACTTTTGGTGCAAACTCCAATTTTTGCGATAGGTTTTTTTTTTATAATATTCAATTTTTTGCATACTCGTTGCTCAAAATTGAGCTTTCAAGATAGAAAATTGAAATTAAGAAATTTTTTTATGCAAGAAATTCCGAAATATTATTGGTTACATTAATACCAATATTCTTTTTAACCTATAAAATAAGTTATTTTAAAGTAATAAAGTAACCAGAAAATAAACCCGTTTTAAATTTAGTTTGCAATAAGAATTTCTTAAAGCCAATTATAAGTGCAGGGTTTTAAACTTCAGAGAGAAAGGATACAAAATTACCAGAAATGAACTCTTGGTTGATTTTAAGGTTTATTTTTAACGAAAAATTACCCGGAATTAAAAAAAATAACCAATTTTTAGCCTTTTATTCATAGTAATAATTCAACCGCAGTAATTTGGATATTAAGGTTACAAATATTTGCTGTTGAAGTTATAAGGCTTTACAACCTCCACTGTATCATCAACACTCACATTAATTTATCTTCAATCTGTACTCATATTTGAAAAAGTAGTCTTAATAGAATTCATAAATCAATACATTCAACTCATATAGTTATTTTCGAACCTCTACGCAACCAACAGTATTAACTTTATAATAACTCAGAATTTCCCTCTCTCTACCTATATTAAAAAAAATCTTCTCCTTTTCAAAAAATTCAAAATATTGAAATCAAAAAGTTCCATAATAATTGGTCATATACCCGTAATAACGAAGTTTCCACTTTGAGGTTTTGTTGTAGAATTTCTTGTCAAATACATGAATTGATTTTTTTTTATTTTCTCCAAAAATTCATATGAAATTTCAGCAAATTTTTGTAATACAAAAACCATGAACATGGATATTTCACTCACTATGATGGTCAATTTCTGATATAACAATTTTTTGGAATTCACAAAATATCCTTTATAAATCATGCATGCAAATATGTATAAAGTGAAACCAAACAGAATACTATATAAAAACCAAAACAAATTGAAGCACAGCAATCTTTCGATGAGGTTTTTTGTGTTGGTTGGAAAAGTTAGAGCAGCAAAATTTTATTAAAATTTTACGAAAATTCTATTTTATCAGCAATCGAGTAATCCTTAATAATTCTTTTTCCATATTTTGTATATTTTTACAGCACCACCTGAACGCATTAGCATACGGGATGATGCCGATATAGAACGGTCCAGTGTCGTCGGTCCATATAGTGAAGGCGATGTGGTATCCTTAAAATGTGAAGTTTATGGAGGTAAGTTGGTTCCACAAATGTCCAGAACAATGCAGTACCTACACAAACTCGAAATATTCATGAAATTTTCTCTCTGGACACAAAATATTCTTTATGTTTTTCTATGAGCCAATAAACCCACTTTTACAATATTTTACATATATTTTGTACCTATTTATGAAATCCTTATAACGGTACAACAGACGAGCATGCAAAAATATAAAAAAAAAAAATACACTACACTACACAATATTGTAACTCTGTAAAAAAGGAAGAAGAGAAAAGATTCCTTGGTTCATATTAAATTTAGAAAACTCATCCATTTTGATCCTTAATACCATGATATTCATCAGTTTCACTCACTCACTCTCAACTATTTGGCTATATGTTTGTATGTATATTTTTCTTGACCACAGGCAAACCGACGCCAACCATAAGCTGGTACCGGGACGGCATTCCGGTAATCTCTGAAACAAATCATGTCCCAGGCGGACGTTATGTACAAAGTGAAATTACATTGGGTCCCCTTAGCCGGGAGGATCTTAACTCAAGACTGACATGCAGAGCAAACAATCATCCCAGGGCAACACCAATTGAATCAGTAGTACAAATTGATATGAACTGTGAGTATAATGCCTTCAGGATGTTTCAAAGCCCCGTCTACCGTGTATCCTCTTCCTTTTTGCACAATCCGAAATCCTCCTACCTACCTTTTCCTATCTATAACTTTGTGTATAATGTTCTATATGTGTTCTGATGTAAACTTTAAATTCACCTTTTCGACGGGTTTGGGGTTTGTGGGTGGCCAGAAGCTAGTAGGTAGTTCTATACTTTGACTCGAAATAATTTCAACACACATACTGCCTTATCCTTGTACCACCTCATATTGAGTAACATGATGGACATGTTACATTGCATAAGACTCCTCCTTACATTCACATTTTCTATGCAATCCGTTACAAATTCAATTTCAAATATTAGTTTTTGATTTACTTAAGACGAACGGAAGGTGCAGAGAGTTTGTATTTGAGTATACCTAGTAACAGAAACTAGATGAAGAAGGTGTGAGTAAATGTGTGTTACTTGTAGGTATTTGGAAAGAGTGTCTGTGTGACACAAGTCAACTTAGGTATATTTTTTTTGGGATTTGGTTAGTCCTCGCTACTGTTTTTTTTGTACACGAATTCATTAGTTTAAAAAATTTCACCATGTTAAGAAATTAGTGTATTTTCATAGACTTAGGCTTAAACAAGAAAAATCTTAATTGAATTAAAGAGTACTTACAATTCCTATGCATATAACATTCAAAGTCAATTATTCTATACAGTGAAAAATGAAACGATTTGCGGGTAACTGTGGCGTATGCGCAACATTTTTTTCTACAGAAAAACTTTAACTGTTAATACACCTTTAAAAACATAAAAGAGTATAAAACAGGAACAAAATAAAAACAACTGTACACTAATTGGAGAAGATTTTTCTCCAGATTTTAAACGCGATCATTTGAAGGAACTTTTTTTCTTAAGAAAAATGTTTTTGCACATAAAATATTTTCTACATTAAGAAAAAAATTCAATGGAAAACTCGTGTAATCAATTTTTACTTGCGATATAGGTACTATATATCAAGTTATGCATTCGTACAAAAAAAAAAAGTTGAGATAACATTTTTCCATGACATTACGATGGTAGACAATGCCAAAAAAGTGGGTCCCGGAAGTCCGTCTGTCTGTCTGTCTGTCTGTCTGTCAGTCTGTCAGTCTGTCTGTCTGTCTGTCTGTATAAGGAGCTACAGCCTAAACGGATGGACCGATTAATGTCAAACTTGGTATGTAGCGTTATTTGGCGACTCTCCAGAGGGGTTTTTGGAATTAATTTTTTTGGACCAAAAATAACGGTACTTGTCATATACCGATTTTAGTAAAATTGAAATATCTCGAAAACGGCTCCAACGATTTTGTTTAAAAAATTCAAATGTTAGTTTTAAGCTAAGGTCTATCTTTCAATGAAAAAATTTTTTTTTGAGAATCATTATTAACGGTACCTGCCATAGAACCGTTTTTTTCAAATCCGATTATCTCCGAAACCTCTTATTCGATTTCAACGAAACTTTTTGTTAAGAAGCATTTATATAATTTAAATATAAGCCAAAAATAAAATTTTGAAAAAAATAATTTTTGGATTTTTAAAAAAATTTTGAAAATTTTTTTTTGAAAAATCAAATTTTCGAAAACGGGACATTGAATTTTTTTGAAATTTTGTATTTAGATGTTGATCAGTGATTTCTACAAAATGGCATACCAGTTGTATTTTAAAACTTTTTTTCCAAAAAATTATTTATAAAAAATTAGTTTTTTAAAAAACGGCTCTAACGATTTTGAAAATTTTTTTTCTAAAAATGCATCTTAATATATCAATCAAAACTGCATACTTGTTTTGGGGGGCAATTTGATTTCAGATTTTATATTATTTTTTTAAAAAACGAATTTAATTTTTTTTTTTTTATTTTTTTTTCTGTACCCATATAGTAGGTACCTACATTTTCTAAATTTCTATATCAAAAGTCTTAAAAATTTAAGCAACTTGAACTCTAAGAGCAAGTTCGTGCGACCCAGTCGTGCATTTTATTTTTTTTATTTTCGTCGAACTTCTAAAAATTTTGACTATTTGACCTTGCATAAGCTATTTCAAGGATAATATTGAATCTTAAACATTGCCAAATAGTTAAAATTGTGAGAAATTTGACCAATAAAAACAAAAATTAGTGCACACATTTAGCATTGAATTTTGTACTTGCGATATACTAGGTACCACTATATATCAAGTTATGCATTCGTACAAAAAAAAAAAAAAGTTGAGATAACATTTTTCCATGACATTACGATGATAGAGAATGCCAAAATGGGTCACGGAAGTCCGTCTGTCTAAATACGAAGCTACAGCCTAAACGGATTGACCGATTGATGTCAAACTTGGTATGTAGCATTATTTGGTGACTCTCCAGAGGGAATTAATTTTTTGGACCAAAAATAACGGTAATTGTCATACCTATACCGATTTTAGTAAAGTTGAAATTGCTCAAAAACGGCTTGAACGATTTTGTTTAAAAAATTCAAATGTGAGTTTTAAGATAAGGTCTATCTTTAATCAAAAATTTTTTTTCTGAAAATCATTACACTGGTTTACAAGGGTTTTGTTGCCGAAACAAAAATATACTTTAATGAATATTTTCGGTGTGCTGAACTCGAATCCGAACTCAAAAACTACCAATCAGCTCCCGTTTTTGAGATATTACCGTTAGAAAATGCAAAAAAACGTTTTTTTGAGTTCTTCGGACCTTATTCTTTTTTATAAGGAAAATTATTTGAGCATATCTAGTAATAATTTCTAGAAGAACTATTTTTCATCTTTCGATACCTGTTTAAATGTTTTCAATATCTTTTGTATTGAACGAGATGTCTTAAAATGAAGTAAGTGGGTTTGGTTTCATATATCATAAAGGAGATAATGGCGTTATAAAATTTATAAAAATACCAAACAACTGAGGATATCTCGGTCAGTAAAAAAGATATCGGAATGATTTAAACAGATTTAAAAAGGTGGTAAATAGTTCTTATAAAAACCGTTACTAAATATGCTCAGACAATTTTTCTAGTATAAAAGAATAAGGTCCGAAGTACTGCGTTTTCTAACGGTAATATTTCAAAAACCTGAGCTGATTAATTTTTTTTTGACTTCGGGTTCGAGTTCAGCATACCGAAAACCTTCAGAAAAGTATATTTTTGTTTCGGCAACAACAAATGAGTTTAATTTTGTTAACAAGTGTTATTAACGGTACCTGCCATAGAACCGTTTTTTTTTTTAATCCAATTTGCTCCGAAAGTGCTTATTTGATTTTAAGAAAAATTTTTGTGAAGAAGCATTTATATAACTTTAATATAAACCAAAAATAAAATTTCAAAAACAAATAATTTTTGGATTTTTAAAAAAAATTTTGAAATTTTTTTGTTTTTAGATCAAATTTTCTAAAACGGGACATTAAATTTGTTTGAATACCAATTTTATTTGAAAACTTTTTTTCCAAAAAATTATTTATAAAAAATTATTTTATAAAAAACGGCTCTAACGATTTTGAAATTTTTTTTCTAAAAATGCATCTTAATATATCAATTAAAACTGCATACTTTTTTTGGAGGGCAATTTGATTTCTGATTTTGTTTTATTTTTTTTTAACGAATTTTATGTTTTAAAAAAAAAAATTTTTTTGTAGGTACCTATAATAGTACCTACATTTCTATATAAAAATTCTTAAAAATTTGAGCCACTTAAACTCTAAGAGCAAGTTTTATTTTCAATGCAGAAAATATTTTATTTGCAACATTTTTTTTTAATGCAAAATATTTCTGTTTGGTACCATGCATTTTTTTAAGCTTTAACAAATATTTTTTTTGTTAAAAAAAATGATAATAAAATTATTCAAAAATTAAAATATCCAACTAAACTGAAAATTAAATTTTTCGTTGAACCAAAATGTAATAGATTATTTTTGAACCTAATGTACCTATTACAGAAATCTATGATGTCACGTTTTTGAGTAATAGATTTTTTCAAAACCCGATTTTGAACTAAAAATATCAAAATCGAAATTAAATCTAAAAATTGAATAATATTCAGTTTTGTTGAACATTTTGTTTTTAAATATGTATATTTGGCAACAATTAGACCCCATAATCAGTTCTAGTAGGTATGAAAATTGACAGGAAAGCTGTTTAAGTTGTTGCATATTTTAAAAAAAAATCCAAGAAACAAATCTTGAATTTTGTTTTACCGGTTTGACACATTTAGTTCCAAGATTGAATTTTTTTTTTTTTTCAAAAATTTTAAAATGTTTTTATTGAGCTAAGATCTAAACTCAAAACCTTACTTTTTTTTTACATCAAAGTAGCTAAATTTCTGCATGGAAAAATTCTTTTTAAACGCTTATTTTGGCCACTATTTTTAATAAAAAAAAAAGTTAGCAGTTTTTTCGTATTCCCAATACTAATATCTTGCATTGCAGTGTATCAAATTTCATAATTTTTTGTCAAAAAGAGAGCAATAGTAATCTGTATTTACCAAAATCGGATTAGCTTCCTTTTTCGAGATACCCCCCGTTAACGTGTTTTTTTCGAGAAAAATTCATAACAGCACAAGGCTCGAGTACTATAACTTAGGCGCCGAGAATTTAAAACGGTTTTTTGTAGAGGTATTCAATACAATCATTTTTTGTTATGGGAAGGGGGGTCTATGTCCCCCCCCTTTAGGCGGGAAGGGTAATTTTCTAAAAAAAAACTACTAAAAAAATATTAAAAAACAACGGCAACACTTACAGCTATCCACTGATACCTTTTTCAAAAGCTATTGTTGTACACTTAATTTAAGTTTTTAAATCAAGTTATTTCAATCAGTTGTTTTCGAAATAATCGATTTCAAAGTCAACATTTGTGAAAAATAAGTATGAAGAAATACATTGAATACCTACTATTTTTGTCAAGACTATGGATTTCAATACGGGTTAAATCGATAATGTAAACTACCTCAATAAATCCCTGACCAAATACTGAAAACCATATATGTTCTTAAACCTTCTAGTTTTTGAGAAAATTGAAAAATAATAAAACTACTTTCTTTATCAGATTAGCCTGATAAAGAAAGTAGTTTTCCTATTTTTTTAATTTTCTCAATTATTGATGTAGTTTACATTATCAATTTAACCTATTCTCTTCAATCGTATCCAAAAATCAGCATCGCATTCTTAAAAATCAATCTCCATTCCTCCTCATTGATATCAGACTTGGATGTCTTTAAGTTTTCTGATGTCTAAGTGTGGTCATAGTCAAATTTTTTTTGCTCATTCGATAGAGCATTGGCTATATCATTACCCTGATTTTTCGCACTCGCGAAATTCATCTTTCGGCCGCCATCTTGGATTTAACCCTCTACTGCATACGAAGCCAAATATGGTTTTGTCTGTTTGTATGCACTTTTCTCTTACCTGTCACAAAAAAATGGTAAAGATTAAATACAATCCTCTTCTTTGTGTTAGTGAGAACCCATAGAGATAGTTTTTTCGTGTGTCCGACACAAAATAAAGGTGTATTTTATGATCACAGGTGAGTCGATCAGTCGTGTGCATTGAAATCGAAAGTGTAGAATATATTCATACTTTAAGTGTTCATTACTGCGTTTGTTTGGAAAGTAAAGTGGAATTAAAAATTTATTTCTGATCGATTGTGTTATTGTGTATGCTATGAACCAATTTTTATTGAAAAAAAATTATTGGCCTGGTCTTGGGAGGGCAAAAAGTACGGAAGCCATATTTGGCTTCGTATGCATTAAGGGGTTTTAAATCTACACAATTTGTTAAATTTTTTTGTTGGAAAATTTTGTTCCTTTACATTTTTATTTTGCTTGGAAGCTATGTTTTACTTCAGAAATGGAGCCCCTTCGCTTTTAGAGATATTTTTCTCATCATGTTAACCCCATTTCCAGCGGCGTAACCACAAAAATTTTAGGGGGAGATGGGCTCACCTATAATATTTTTCAATCATTTTATTACTTTTTAGTTTTTGTTAGATCTGGGAGTGGGTGAAAATGTTGGAGCAAGACTTACTTCGACAGTGGAAAGAATGTGAACAAGAAAAAATATATACAGGGTGTCCCACAGTCACCGCCCCAAATGAAAACCATGGATTCCTGAGGTCATTTTAAGTCGAAAAACTTAAGAGGTAATTTTCTCGTTTTCGTCCCGTTTTCAAATTACCACGGTTTTTATGATTTTTTCTCTTTTGTCCTTTAACTGGCCTTATCTTTGCCAAACTACGTTTGATTTGAAAGATTTTTTTTGCACAAATCAAGAATTTATTGCAGTTTAAGTTTGTCTCAAAACTTTTTTTTCTGTGGACAACCGTTTCTCCACAATTTATCATCAAACACAACTTTTTTCGTTTTTTTAAGTTGTTTTTTACACTTTCATATCATTTAAATCAAAAAAACACGTTAATGAGTATAAATTTTTTGTGCATTTTATTAAAGCCCAGTTTATTTTCATAAAAAAAAATAAGTTTTATTTCATAAAAAAGGCTACTGAAAGTAATTAAAAAAAATAAACAAACTGAGTGAATGAAAAAAAAAATTATTTTTAAATAAAAAATTAATTTAAATGAATTAAAAACTTTTTCTGAGCAATTGTGGTTAAGAAAAGAACAAATAGATAAAGCTCAGAAAAAGTTTTAATTCATTTAAATTAATTTTGTATTGAAAAATTATTTTTTTTTTTAATTCACTCAGTTTGTTTATTTTTTTTTAATTACTTTCAGTAGCCTTTTTTATGAAATAAAAAATATTTTTTTTATGAAAATAAACTGGGGTTTAATAAAAAGCACAAAAAAATAATACTCATTAACGTGTTTTTTTGACGTAAATAATATAAAAGTGTAAAAAACAACTTAAAAAACGAAGAAAGTTGTGTTTGATGCAAAATTGTGGAGAAACGGTTGTCCGCAGAAAAAAAAGTTTTGAGACAAACTTAAACTGCAATAAATTCTTGATTGGTTGCAAAAAAAATCTTTCAAATCAAACGTAGTTTGGCAAAGATAAGGCCAGTTAAAGGACAAAAGAGAAAAAATCATAAAAACCGTGGTAGCTCGAAAACGGGACGAAAACGAGAAAATTACCTCTTAAGTTTTTCGACTTAAAATGACCTCAGGAATCCATGGTTTTCATTTGGGGCGGTGACTGTGGGACACCCTGTATATGGGACAAAAACGAATTGCTTTTCTCGGTTCATTGTCTTAAAATGAGCAAAATTTGAATTAAATCTTAACCTTTTGTAATGCAATGTATTTATTTTACTTTATTTTGTTTTTTAAATGATAAATACTTGTCTTTTGATATTTTTAATTGTATTCTTTACATAATCTGAATAAATAAAATTAGTAAAATTTCTTACCCCTTAATGAATACGAAGCCAAATTTGGCTTATAAACAAATTAATTTAAACAAATTTTTTTAATGAAAACCGTTTTGAAACAACCCAATGAACCCATTTCAAGCATTTTTTAATTTTTTCGTCCGCTAATATTAATTCATGCAGTAGAGGGTTAAGTTTTTGTTATATATCTCGATTTCTATGTAACCTACATAAAAGTTGTATATACAGAAAACGTAGACAATCAAATTTCTCGTCTTTTATGTCAAGAACACTTTTTCGATATTCTGAATATTAAAAAAGTTACAAGCCATATAAGTAAAAAAAAACGAAAAAAAATGACAATTTTAAAGTTTTGAGGACTTTTTACCTTTACTTTTTTCTAAAATTTTTTTTTTACAAAATCTTGAATTTTAAATGATAAGTGAGTATTTTATAGCTTTATGTTACAAGAGAAAATTCAGGACATGCCATTTGTTTATATTTAAGTCTCTTCATTTTATAAAAAAGCGGTATTTTTTAACAAAAAAGTATAAATAACTTTATTAATTACAGCGATACAAAAAAAAATGTATAGCAGAGTTGTAGAGAATTTTAAGATGAATAATCTCTTCTCGGAACGTTTTTTCATAATTTTGATAAAAAGTGCTCAAAACTTAAAAATTGTCATTTTTTTTCCGTTTTTTTTTTACTTATATGGCTTGTAACTTTTTTAATAGGTATTCAGAATATCGAAAAAGTGTTCTTGACATAAAAGACGTAAAATTTGATTGCCTACGTTTTCAGTATGTACAACTTATATGTAGGATAAGTAGAAATCGAGATATTCAACAAAAACTAAAATCCAAGATGGAGACTGAAAGGTGAATTTCACGAGTGCGAAAAATCAGGGTAATGATATTCAGCCAATGCTCTATCGAATGAGCAAACAAAATTTGGGGGTGGTACAAACTGCTGGGTCGCTCATAATATGAACATCATAAATGCACTGGACTAAAAACCCAAAACCAAATATTAAAAGAACACCAAAGAACATAAAATGCCTACCTAATAGCAACAATGTTTATTGATTTTATTGCGAAATACCAAACCTCAACAAAAATCAAACGGCAACCCTTTTTAGCTAAATTCAAGTCGTCTTTAATTTGACATCATTAGAAAATTCCTTTTATACAACCACTTGATGTAAAAATAATATGAATGATCAAAAGCTAGGAAAAAAGGTTAGGTATTGGAGGAAATAAATAGATGTCTATAATATTTCGACAAGAGAATGAAAAACACACAGAAAAAATGTATGAAAATGTGCGCAATCATTTGCTTTGAAATAAAATATTTGTTCTGGAATATTGAATTTGAAATATAATAAGTAATTGATTTCCGGTCATGAATGGAATAGATTTCGTTTATTTTTCTATACTCGTGCAGAAGAAGAGGGTTGAAAGTAAAGTATGTATATAAAATAGAGCGATTTGCTTGCCACATTTGATGTGGTTTGGTTTGGTTATATCGATTGCGTTTTTCTCTCAACTTTTATACATCCTGCGAAAAGAGTGAAGCCGATGACGACGACGAGAATGACGAAGAAGATTTATAAGGCGGAAGTCATAGAGACAGAAAACCGATCGACTAACTGAACCATCCAACAAATTCTTAGATCTCCTAAAGGAATAAAGGAGAGTAGAGAAGGAATAGCAAAAAGCATCTCAGCCTTCTTTGGTCGACAAAAAGCAAAGCTGAAATGAATAAAATGTGTGGATTCATTGGAAGTGATATGGCTCAGCTCAGCCTCAGAGGGATTTGATTACATTTGATATCCTTGCGGGGTTTCAAACGATTTAGTCAAATGTGTAAATAAGCATAATGATTGATTATGTACAAGGATATACTATATAGAATCGGGATGATGCTTGTACTTTCAAAGGACTATACATTGCCATTGGGCTGCTTTGCTTGATTCCAAATGCGTTTGATGATGTTAGTGAATCTCAATCTCAATATTATATAATAATATGGTGGGTGAGAAAATTTCGTTAGACAAAAAAAAAAAAGTGTTAATGAAATTTAGGTTAGCGTTTGACAGCTGAGTAGGGTCTGCTAGAAAATACAGAGAGAGACGATAATATGTGCGTATGACACTGTGAAGCTGTGCAGCCTCTGGATTAATTGGATCCTCTAATTAAGTAAAAGATATGCCTTCGTCAGTGGAATCAGTTGGATTTAGCAAAAAGACGTTTCTATGTGTGTTATATAGCTGAGTGAAATGGTATATAGGAATGTGTTGATGTTATAGAATGTCGGTTTATTTGTTCAAAATGATGAGACTGATTGTGTGACAAGTGGAGGTGTTGACTGATGGGTACGTTTATTATGTTTCATTGCTATGGGAGTGTTTAATTTGAATGGGATATAAGAAAATATGTTTTTAGAAATTCAATCAGGTGTTTTGAACATTAAATTTTAATATTAAATAATTCGATTTAAGTAATAGTCCAATAAATGGAGCTAAAAAAAAAGGGGGTTACCCTACAAAAGGTCCGGTAGTTCTATGATATGTTGTTAGGTATGGTTAATAGATAAAAAAAAACTAAATTTAAACAACCACCACCCCTCCGCCCCCTTCAGAATCACCGAAAAACCATAGAAATCTGGCACTTTTTTCACTTTTATGCCTATAACTTTCTTCTGGTGCATTTTATTGAAAAAAAGTTGTTGGTAGACTTGTAGAAAACATAATTTCCTACGAAAATGACCTTGATAGTATTACAACCAAAAACAACGAAGTTATGAAGCTTCCAAAAACATATAAAATTTTGGATTTTGCAATATTTTCAGTTTCTTGTCACTTAACAGTGCTATAACTCTTTAACAATTGACTTTTACGCAAAAGTCTTCATAATCAATCTTATAGACAATTTAATTACCTAAAATAAAATGTAAACCACTTTGATTTTGTGAATCAAATAACCGAGTTAGGGCTTAAATAGTAAAAAAGTATTTTTGATAGTTTTCGACACTTTTTGAATTACCTATCAATTAAATGAAGGGCAGGGGTAGCAGTTGAATTTTTCTTCAAATTGATCGATGATATCTGATCTTCTTCGTCGTCATCTTCATAAAAAATTCATGTGGACGATTTTGACAGGATTGTCCACAGCAAGTAGGAGTGAGTCTTTGGTAAAAATTTTTTTTTTTTTTTTTGTTATAAGAACCAAGAATCTTAAGAGTTCACAAGATTATTTTGAGTGAAAGGGTGTTTTTTTTTTTTTAAGGAATGATGAAATTCAGAATTAATACCACAAATACCTAATATAGAACAAAAATGGTATCCCAATAAAAATATTTAAATTATAGGTAGGTATATGTACAACAGAAATCAGGAATTTAAGCAGTCTCTAAAAATATTGTAGGTGAAACGTGAAAGGGTGTTTTTTTTTTTTAAATAGGACCTACAATTTCAATGGTATAAAAGGTACCCTAACGAAATTTATAAGAAATGTTGTCTTTGCCATGGGAATTACATATGAATAAAATGAGTCTATACATTTTTTTCATGTGAAAGGGTGTTTTTTTTAGGTGTAGCGAAAATTTGGTTAACTTGGAAAAAACTAAAGCAGTGGTTTTTTGGCAAAGCTATTGTAAGAAATTGTATATGCACACACCGTAAGTCGAAGATGGTTAACTTTTGCGCTTCATCAAAATTCTATCCACTGGTTGGTTTAGCTTCTATTCTTATCGGCAGTTCCGTTTTGTTTCTTTTATGCATACAAACGCCAACTGCGGCTTCGGATAACAGTGCCAAAAAACACAGCTTTGTAGTCAACGATCAGACAATCTGTCTTCAAAAACTGCCGATTTTTTCAAACTTGGTAGTTAACATTTTAAGGTTATTCTCTAGAGAGTAATTTGTCATACACTGTCGGTCAATAGAATAGGTTCACCCTCTAAACGATAAAGAACTGAATTTTGCTCCTACAAAAACAGAAGAAAAACCATTTTCAATGATTCATATTTAATCCAGTTAAATAAGGGTTTAACCTCGGAATGAATGTTAGTAGAAATTTTTTTTGCTCAATATCTTCCTTTTGCCATTCTATAACATATCTCAAAAGTCTAGAAAAATCTCATGTCCGCTTGTCGCGATTTCAAGGTCATATCGCGAAATGGAGATTTTCAAAATTAGCAAAAATAGGCTATGGTATTATATACACATATGATACATGATTTCAAGGTATTTTTTAATGCTGATTCCAAAAAATCTAAAATTAAGACAATCTGACGTCTCTGGAAAAAAGTTATACCTGTTTTTCATCTGTCAACTCATATTATTATAACAGTTGCAAACTTACTGCCGAAAAACCCTTAAAAGTTATGGTAGATGAACCAAATTTTGCATGAAGATTTTAGAATCCATCATTATTAAAAATCAAAACAATCCCTTACAAAAAATATTTATACCTACGAAATAATGGTATTTTTTGATGGAGGGGCAAATTTTAGGATATGCACTAAAGAAGATTCTTGTTCATCTTAGGAATAAGTGCAAATAGGCTAATGTTTTCATTTTAATCTTTGTTTGGATATTCTTTAACTACCCTCAAAAATCTAAAAAAATCTCATGTCCGCAAGTCCTAATTTTCTTGGTTTGAAAATAAGGTGCAGATTTTAAAAAATTAATAAGAAAAGTTTAAATTTTTATATGTATACCAACATAAGCGACATGATTTAAAGGTATTTTTTAACACTAATGCCAACAAAACTAACAAACAAATCAACAAAAAAATTAATACAATTTATTGCAATGCTCCCAAAAAAGACGTTTTTTCATCGGTCAATAGGTTCACTTGTCTTATTTAGGAAAATGAGACGAAAATGACTAAATTGTTAATGTTAAATAGTTTCTATCGATAATATTGATCTAATTTTACTGAATTTATATTAAAAAAAAAAACCCTTTTAACTAACAACTATCTCAAAAGCTCCATTAGGTTTGGGGTAGTGAATCTTTTCCATGTAATTTAATTTTACTTTCTTCTTTTATTGGACTTTTTGATTATGAAAATTATTATCTTTACTGATACGACCTTTTCCAACAAGTTAAAGGTCCGAAGACTAGAAAGACTACTGCAAATGTGCTAGATTTTACTCGTTTTTCTACAGTAGAACTGTTCTGACGGTGTTAATACCTCTTTATCCTGCGATACTAAAGGATCCGAATAATTCACTTAACTCTGAAAAAGTCATTTTGAGAATGACCTTGCATGAATTTGCAGTGAAACAAGACGACGAAAAATCAAGGTCATTCTTATCAATATATGGAATATTGACTATAACCATTACTTGGACCTAAAATTGAAAATAATGAATTTTCAGTAAACTGGAAAATTTTTAAAAATATAAAATGTTTTCATAATTTTTTTGAACTTTGACCTCGAATATCTTTAGAATGGTTAGATTAATGAAAAAAGTTATTAAGACCTTTCTTATGAAGCAATCAATTTCCAACAAGAATATGTCTTGCACGTTTGATTTTTATAATTTTTCAATTTGTTACAAAATTAAGAACAAAAAAACGAATTTTTAAAGATTTTTTCGATTTTTGGACCTCAAATATCTATTCAACGGTTAGATAAACGAAAAAAGTGTTTAAGGCCTTTTTTGTAGAGCGTTCAATTTCCTACAAGAATCTGAAAAGAAATTTGCTAAAAAGTCAATTAATAAAAAAATAATTTTTTTTTAGTAGAAGCTTGATGTAAAAATGGAAAATTGCAAAGCGGAGGACCTTCCCCTTAATATAAAGAGCTCATATTTGGTGTGTATATTCTAGAGGTGTCTAGCAATCGATTTTTCGGAGTACCAAATCAAAAAAAAAGAATTTCGATTTTTTTGACCCACCCTAATATACAGACAGACAGAATTGCCGGACCGCACTTTTTTTGGCACTCTCCATCATCGTAATGTCATGTAAAATTGTTATGTCGAGTTCGTTTTTTTTAAGAAACCTAAAAATACCAATGTATTATATCGCAAGTAAAAGCAATAGTTTTGTTGGATTTAAAATAAATGAAAAATTTTTTTTTTAAATCAAGTTTTGAAGACGGGTGCATGAAGTTGTTTTTTAATTTCTTTTTAAGGTATTGATTAATAATTTCTTAAAAACGGGGTAGGCAGAAATTTTGTTTCTTAGTCAGTTATCTAATTTTTGCCTGAAAAAATAAAGATTTCCCTCTGTACTGATTAATTTCCCCAAAAACTTAACTAGCTAGTTTGAATCAAATCGCTTCAAGAATTGATAGAGACAAACAAAAACACCAACAGACAGTATTGTTTGGGCCCATTTTTTTCGCATTTTCTTTCAAGGCAATGTCATGTCTCGACCAAGTTCGATTTTTTCTACGAATCGAAATCGAATTAACAACCAAAAAGCATAATGATACACATATGAGAAAAATTTATTCAAGTTACATAATTTCTCAGAAATAACCATGGTCTCGTCGTTAATGCAACCTTGAATCTTATGGTACCTAATGGTAGGTATTAATGAAATTACTGTTTATTTTTTGTTATATAAGAAAAGTTCCATTTTTTGACAAGCTCAAATGAAACACTATTTTTCTTTCCATTTTCATCCTAATTTTGTCCAAAATCTTTATAAAAGACTCCCTACCAATTTCATGTCCTTCGTTATTCCTTAATTATTCTTATATAGTCGTTGATGTTCTTTTGATTTTTTTTTTTTTGCTCTTTGCAAAATAATGACATCATTTTTTTTCTTGCTTTTTTGTATATAGTTCCTCCATTAAATATAAGACTGCTTGGAGCGCATACACCACTATCGGCAGGACGTCGATATGATCTCTTATGCCAAAGTGCTGGTTCTCGACCGCCTGCTGTGATAACGTGGTGGCAGGATGGGCAACGATTGGAGAAAACCACAGAGACGGTAAGATTATGACAACAACAAAACAAAATACTGTTTTTTTTTTGTTAATATAAAGTTGAGATTATTTATTTATCAAGAATAAAGTGCTCATAAAAAAAGGAGACAGAGAAAAATCCATTACCTACTTAATTTTTTCAAACTAAATGATGAGGCTTTAAATTTTCTTAAATAAAAAAAAGGACTCAATCTCTGTCGGGGAACTCCTTAATTTAATTTTTCTAGTATTTTTCATTCCTTTCATGATATCCTTTTCTATCAAACATAAAAGGAATCATTTCAATAAAAAGAAAAAAAGTATCTTAACCCAGTGCATGCGGGTGAATACATCAAAAGTGGAAACTTATGTTTAAAGTGCATCCTCTTCGTCTGCACAGAAAAAAAAAAAAAAAACCTCAAGGGTATTGTGCTTCATATATGTACGTTCAAAAACGTACATATTCCATTACGACCCACTTTTCTACCGAAAATGAAGGGCAATCTGTTGTTACTTTATCGAATATATCAATGCATCAATGTTAAAAGGATATGCAACAAATGGAAAAGCATTATTCGTCCTTCAAAAAAGTACAACAAGAAAAAAAACAACAAAGATATTTATATGAAGAACTAGAGTCAGACAAAATAACACACACACAGCCAAGCAAATGAAATAACCTTGAATGCACTTCAAATAAAATTGCTTTCTTTTGAATAGAACTTTGATCGAAAGCAAAAGAGTTGTGCTCTCTGACACACACAAAAGCAAAGAAAAGATACAACACAGCTCCTTGATGTACCACTTCCTTTGGGTTTGGCTATACGGACAAAGTGGTTGCGTTTTAATGCCTTGGAATCAATGGAAGGAGTTTTTTTTTTCTTCTTCTTTTTTTTTTTTTGTTGTTGTTACCAATTCTTTTTTTTATGTTAAAGTGAATTCTTTCTTTGAATTGAATGTATGAATTGTTTATTGAACATTGATTTATTGGATTCTCTCTTTTACGTATAGGTACATGCAGTTGTAAATTAAATTTTGTTTTTTTTTTTTTTTCATTCTTTTTGAAATCCTTTCAATTGTAGACATCAAGTGATGGAAATCAAACAACGAGTACATTGTCAATAACACTAAGCCGAACTGATGCTGGAAAGTATTTGTCTTGTCGATCTTATAATCATGCAGTACCATCGGAGCCATTGGAAGATGGTTGGCGATTGGATATTCAATGTAAGTATTAAATAAACGGAAGTTATAAAGAAATTTCCTGTTTGTGTAAATGTGTGGAGTCTTTAAGGCTAAATATGCGTTCCCTTGATATAGATGGTTTACTGTCGTCGACTTTTAGACATAAGAAAACATTGCTTTTATCATTATGATTTTCATCATGATCCTTCATTTCTGAGGTGGTAGTCTTGGATCGCTAGGATCTTTCTTAAAGTGGTTGAACAGTCCTTCTAGTTCGTGCAGTTTTGGAAGAAATTTTCATTGAGTCCGAGAAACCAAAATTTAAAATGATTCGAAAAAAAAGAATTATATTGATATAAGTATATAATTACCTACTATAAAGAAATTCGAATTGGCACGAATAAAATGCACGAATAAAATGCACGATTGCATTGTATAAACATGCATTTGTTGTTCAAAGAACCAATTTGTGAGCTATAAACTATCATGGGAAATTAAAGCTCTCCGTAAACTTTTTCGGAATGCCTTTATAAATTGTAACCTTTCAAAGTGTAAGAAATGTTTATTTCTAAATTTTGAAAAAAAAGAGGTTGTCTGTAAAGCCGGTTAACGGAAGATGATTTTACGTGATAACGTCGAAAGAAAACAGGTTGTGTGCTTTTAAAATGAGTCAATTGAAGCGTTTATTTATTTCAAACAATCATAATTTACAAGAAAAAGCTAAAAAAAATTACCTTTTCTCTTTTCTCATTACATTAGTTTTCTTATTTTAAAAGCTTACAAAAAAATTATACCATTAAAAAGTCAAATATTTCTTCTAAATAATAAAACCATTTTTAAATTTTTACAATTCGCAAAAAATATTAAAATAATTTATTAAAAACAATCATTTCTTATGAAAAAAGTGAAAAAATCATTTCCATCACCCAAAATTTCACCATCTGAAAGCTTATTGTCTTAGCTCAAAATATATATACGATCAGGTCTATGAGACATCTACAAAAAGAGCTAGAATTTTTTGAACTCGATCAAATTTCATTAAAAAATGCAAAAAAAAAACATTTATTTTTATGTTCTCAGGCTATGGAATCAATTTTTTCCAAACTGAGATTACGGTACTTCCCACACAGGTGGTAACAGATCTCCACTGGTGTTTTGAGGTTTTTCGCAAGTTTCTTGATTTAACATTGTGTAGCTTGTAGTTAGTTTACCGTTATGTGTGATACACCAAATGAAAGGTAATTGTATCAGGATGCTCATAATAAAATTTAATAAAATTTCTATCTGCTCTTGGTCAAAAGTTATAACCTGTTGAATTCTAAAATATTATTTTACCGTTATCTCAAAATTGTGTATACGAAAATTATTGAAACTTCACAAGCATTTAGTTAGTTTAGGTCATGGTCTATCATGGTCTATCTTGATAGAATTAGAAGTACGAAGATTCGAGGAAGCCTTCATGTTAAAAACACCATCTCCCAAAAAATTGAACACGACCGACTCAGTTGGTATTGCCATGTTCAAAGGAGAGATCCTGAGAACCCCGTCAAAAAAGCAATATCATACAACGTTCCAACACGAAATAAAAAGAAAGGTAGGCCTAAAAACTCCTGGTACAAGCAAATGCAAAAACACCAGCATTCAGTTGGCCTTAGAAATGGAACAATACAAAACCGGGAGGCTTGCCGCCGATTTCTGAGGTCAACCCGGCGAACCCCACAAGCGGATCACTAGTGTGAAGCAGTAACGTGGGATAGTTATGATCCCCTCGACATCGAGATCATAACAGCGCCGAGAAAAAGAAAGAAGAAGGTCATGGTCTATCACTACTCCATATACTTTATTCCTGTATCTATTAAATAAAAAAGATAAACATAAAAATCGGTCAAAAAACGTGTTTTTTAAAAACTTGTTTCTTCCGTTATTCAGTCAAAGCTCACTAAGCGATTCCAAGTTTTAGCACATGTATGCATACAGCCAAAACCTACATGTCCTATAAGTTTGAGATTTTAAAAATCAAAAACTACCCAAAAATACCCCTAAAAAGAAGGTGTTTTCAAAAATTCATACTTCAAAACGCAAAGTGTTGGAAAAAAATCCGTATCAGACGCCTAATTTTTTTTCCCTCATCTTTCACCTGGCATCTTTAGAATTGTCAAAAAAAATTTTCTTTACCCAAAATCATCATTTTATCATAGCCCCATCACGTGTACAACGTTCAAACAAAACGTTATAGCTTAGTTTCAAATTTTTTTAGAATTTTTTCTTAAATGCAGTTATTCTTAAATTAGTCTCATCTATCTATAACAAAAAAAATCAATTCTCTACGACTTCACCTTTAGATTTTAGACCAAATTTCATCTTTCCGTTTTACCCCTGTTTACCCTATTAAATCATGAAATTTTTCAAAATCCTTAATTTGGATTAAGCTTTGGGTTAATATCTTTCAAATAAGCTATAGAAGATTTTTGTATCTCTAATTGTTTATTTTTAATTGAAATTTTTTGCCGCACTGCGAAAGTGCGAGAGTGGAATGGGAGAAAATGGCGTCACTTTTTTGTGGTGGCTGCCATGGTTCATCGATTTAAAAGAAGTTATCACGTCCAAAAACCAACTAAAGTTTTGAATTTGCGGCTTATAATCATATTACCATGTTTTTCCAAATATCTTTAAGAGAGTGTGTTCGTCTAACCAGACCACAAACCAACTCATAACTCCAGTTCAGTCAGGTTTAATGGCAGCGCATGGTTCTTGATGTACAAAACTAATGTTATACTTGGATGATTTCAATAGAAGAGGTGAGTACGTCTTATTCAAGACTACCTGAAACTTATCCGAAGTCAAAAAGTTAAAGTTGGTAATGCTTCAACTCGTTGAATTATCATTAATTGCTGCAGTTCCACATAGTTCAATTTTAAAGCATATTTTATTTGTATTCACGATAACCAGCAGCTTAGATGATTCTTTACATATGGAGACTACCAACTAACACAACAGCTTCTATAAATTGAAGTCTCGCACGTACTACTCTTTATACAGCTTGTATTGAGCTTGCTTCAGAATTTAATTGCCTATAGAAGTTCGAACTTGTTTAACAACTTCTAATAAGCTGTTTAAATACTGTTAAAGAAACATAACCGAAGAAAGCTTGTTTTTCGGATAAGCCTGTTTAATGAATTTATAGAAGCTTTACAGAAATTACAAAGTTTTGTATTTGATTTTTGGTTTTGATATTGAGTAATCTAGCTCGGACACTTTTTGGTTTTGACTTTGAATAATTTAGCTCGGACATTTTTTGCTTTGACATTCTACTATTTGAACTGATTATGTTTTTGATTTCATTAATGAATATACAGGGATGGCCGAGTGGGCAGAGTGGTGGACTACCACCAAGCAGATACGAAGTTGTATTCCTGGGTGTGGTAAAAAATATATATACTTTTAAAATTATTATTAATAGATATACTAAAAACTAATGGAATGTTATATATAATTATCAGATCAAAAGATAAAGTTCATGATTTACAACCAGTTAAAAAATAATTCTTTTTTGTTTTTGTAGTTGTTTTTTTTTTTAATTTCGATAAGACATGTATCAAAGATCTATACAAGCTCTTCCGAAGCCATCTGTCAAATCTCAAAGCTTCGGTAGAGCTTCCTTAAAGCTTCGTTTAACATTGTTTTAGAGGGTCAAACTTGTATAACGTTCTCCTTTTTCCATGCCCAACAACCTTACTAAAGTTTAAAAGAAGCTGAAATGTAGCTTTTGTAATACGTTAACCGAAGCTGAAATGTTAGTTGGGCTTAGACTATTCATGTGTTTAAAGTGCCATACTACACATACACAGGTACTTTACTTTCAATATTATCTTAAAACAGAGAAAACCAATTTCCAAACGTATATATGTCACAATTATTCATTTATTTCATTAAATAAGTCGATTTTACATGCTAGACTAAATTATATCCCTTTGGAATTTCCTAATTTGTTTTTAACAATAAATATCATCGAACTAAATTGTCATGACTTTACGATAAAATCTCATGTAATTATGTACAAATAATCATTTAAAACATTTATTGCATTTGTAGCTGTCAAAAGAGCCTACTTAAACTTAATTTCTAAGCTGCATTGTATCATTATAAAAGCCAAAACCAAATTTTATACTAAATTCTATTCTCAAGTATTGTAATATAATTGTATGCTCCTTCAAGTCACTATAACAGAAAGTGATTCATTGAGTATTACAAAAACAAAAAAATTCTATTCTACATTTGTTACACAAAGCAAATACTAATCCTCAAATTTATGCAATAGCACATTTTCAATTTACGTATACATCCCGCAACAATAATAATACCTACACACACAAACAAACATATAATAATACTAGTGCTATTCGATAAAGCTGCTTCTAACTTTAAATGAACCGAATATTCGAATTCAACCAGAAATAAAACAACGAACCAAAAACCCTCTCATCTTTATTTCGATATATATATACAAATACTCTCTTCGATATTAGTCAAACAATATTATTCAATTTTCGATATTTATCTTTCTTGCAGACATTCCCGAGACCTATGTTCGCTTGGGCACATCCCTTGACCCGAGTTCGATACGAGAAGGCACAGATGTTTATTTCGATTGCTTGGTAACTGCTCATCCGATTGTTTACAAAGTCGAATGGCGGCATAATGTAAGTTTTCTTCATCACTAACAGATTATTGTAATGTTATCGAAATCGATATATATATTCTTCGATGTAAGGAATTTTCTATAAAATCCCTTTTCCAAAATATACTTCCCTTCCTTGTCTTGTTCTTTAGACTAAAAATCTGTTTTATAGAGAAATTCAAAATATCATCCCAATCCTGAAAGAAATGCTTGAGTAACAACAACAGCGCCATCTAGCGGCAGAGCGTCAATGATGGGTGGAACATTTACTTTCCGTCCGGTGGCAAATTGAAATTTGAAATTAATCGCAATACTCAAATTCAAGATAAACACAATTATCCTCCCTCAAGAAAGGACATTTCCTGTTTTCCAAGAGTATTTCTATCCAAAATGCGATTGCTTGAAATACCTATTCGCCTGGTACTCGAAATGATAGATAGATTCTGGCAAACTTTGGTTTTCGATTGTATTTCAAATGCGCTCAACTGTGAGACTTGAGTATTGCATTAAGGATGTGTTATGCAATTAAGCGAAATCAGCATTACACATGCGAATGCTGAAGGACGACCGAAGTCGACGTCTTCCATATTGTATCGTATTTCGTATAGTCGTATGTATATAACAATTAATCAGAAAGGCGAAACAAAGGCTCTGATGTGTGGTAAATTTGTGCTGAACTAAGTTTGCAACATTGCCCAAAGATTAATTGTTATATATATTCCTTGGTTATATTTGGTTCGAAGGACGAAGAAATGTTTGTGGTTGTTTATTTAAAATAAATACTACATCGTATAGTAGAGTCCTTCTAGTTTGTAGGGGGGTTATTTGTATATTAATTGGAAAAGCATTAACATGCATCAAATACTTACCTACTACCCCTTGAAAACTAGAGTAATTTTGTTTATAGTTAACCTTCCGTTATATCGTCTTGTTTGGAAATTCATGGAGAGTTCCTTAGAGGTAAGAGGTATTTGTATTTATACAACAGGAGAGTAGCTATAGGTACAATGCAAATAAAATAAGATTGGAGAGCTTCTTTTCTACTCTACTCTACCTACTAGAGCAAATGCAAATCAAACTAAATCAATTCAAATTTAATTAAATTGACAAATCGTTCATTTTGTGACATAAAAGGAGGAAGAAAATTGAATTGATTTATTGAAAATTAACATAAAATTCAAAGAGAAAACTTTTTTAGCCTTTGTATAGAGATGATGAATGGAGAATGAGAGTGATGGTAAGTGCTTGGTCCTTGGAAGTGTATACCAGTAGAAAGGCCATTATTTGTCACAATAAAAATTGATTTTTTTGTTTTTTTTTTTTTATTTTGTATTTTTTGAAAAGGCGTGAAATGAAAATAATTTGATTATAATTTTTTGCTTGATATACAAAAAAGGAATAATAGTCATATTTTTTGTCACATAAAGTTGTTGGTAATTATTTTTTAAACTGAGTTTAAATTCAGTTCCAATATGGGTATACTATGTAAAAAGTACCGCTTTTTAAATTGATTGGCTTATTTGACCTTATTTTAAGAGATTCAATTGGGATTGTTTTAATACCTCGAACACTCGGGTGATTTATATGGGTACCTAATTAAAGAGAATATAAAATTACTTAGTTGAATGAGCAGACATATTAATTGATATAATCAAGAGGTTGCTAGTAGTCGTGTAAGAAGAGCAACGTTTTCAATCAGTTAACCCTTTCGGATCCAGCGTTACTCCCATGTAACATATTTTTTAAAAATTCGTAAAAAATATTCCATTAAATAATTTTAGAGGTTTCGATGGCTTAATTGAAAGATAATAATGCCTAGTTACTGGATTATTTCAAAAAGTTAGTCAAATATCATACCTTTATTTTTTTTTATCAAAAAAAAATGACATTTTTTTCCTTATTTTGCAAATTTTTTTTTTTTTAATATAGGTATGGTCGTAATTTTGAAAATAAGATATAAAAACTGTTAATCCAGAAAGTGTTTTGTTTTTTGGCTTAGAAGAAGTAGCATACATTATTGTTCTATAAAAAATTATTTTCACAGTTGACCGACTTTTGGTGGTTATAGACAGGGCATCTTACTTACCTACATGTAACAAGAGATTAACACATGTGAAAACACTGGTCTGCAAGGAAATCCTCTTTTAAATATAACTATACTTTTCTAAAAGATTTTCGTATGCTGATTCCGAAGTCAGAATTGACTTTGCACGTCACGTTTTTTAGATATTCCCGTTAGAAAATCTCAAAAACCCATTTTTTTTTCTGTTTTTGAAGAAATATTTTCGCATAATGTTATATATTTCAAATAAAATTGTTACGGTTTATAAAAGAACTTATTTTTTTCTTTCAAATTCAGTTTCAATCTTCTTAATATCTCTTTTCTTCTTCGAGATATCTTAATTTAAGTAAGTTTAGTGGGTTTGGCATATCTTACCATAAAGAAACTGATCTCTAAAAATTAATATATCTTTCTCCCTAGAACAAAAGTATACTTTTCTAATGAACTTTAGTGTGCTGCTTTTGAATCCGAACACAAAAAATTTCGGTCAGCTCTGGTTTTTGAGATACAATAGTTTTTTTTGAGATTTTCTAAAAAAAAAACTTGATTTTGTGATACATTAATGCGAATATCTCAAAATTCTGAAGTGATAGAATTTTTTTGACATCGGATTCTAACATCAAAAACTATAAGAAAAGTATACTTTTGTTTCTAGGTGAAACAAATCTGAAGCTTTCAAAGGCAGTTTATCGATAGGTTTATTAAAAATAAAATATTTCTAAATAGAAAAGTAGTATATAAAATTACAAAACACGTAAAAATGTTCTTTAATGTATTTTATTATGGTTTTTTTACATGTTTGACTTTTTAAATATAATGGGCGTTGATATTTTACAATTTCCTTAATTAAAGTGTTTTTGTTATGTAAGATTTACTAAAAAGTGAAGGATTTCGATATTTCTACTTTTTGTGTCAATCAGTATTTTAAAATATGAGTAAACATTAATGTAGAAGGACATATTTGAGTTCAATCGATAGGTCATATTATGAGGAATAAGTCCTCCAAATTTGAGCTCAATGTGACAAATAGTTTTAATTTTTTAATTTTATACAAGATCAAATGAATCTAAAAGGGTGATTTTTTAGAAACTACCCACATTTTTCAAAAATCATTTTTACAAAAAAGGTACCTGATAGAATTTTTCTGAAACCAGATTTAGATTCAGGAAAGTCTCATCTTTCATAATATCAAAAAATTATTTGAAGGAGAAAATAAAAGTTAAATTTTGCAGACCAGTGAATTTAGTGGGTTGGATTTTGTGTTAATGACCATAACCGCAGTTTCGATGGTATCCAATTTCGGGAAAATAATCGGCCCTTAATGTATTTCCCGAAGCTAAAAGTAGGGGTTTTTAAATTCATTTTGGCCTACTTACAATTTTCTAAATGTTTAAAAAAAAATAACCTGAGAATTTGTGTTATTTGTAAACTTTTAAGAGTTTTGTACACATTTTTCTGTTTTATTTTCAAGATTTTGGACTTTCTGAATTTTGGGGTTTCTGGATTTTCGGAATTCGGGTTTTCTGTTTCCTAGATTTTTGGGAATCTGAGTTATCAGGATTCAGAATTTCGTAATTGTCTGTCCCAGTCTGCCAAAAATTATACCACAAAAATTTTAAGATAATCAAAAACTTAGTACCTACTTTAAAGCGTACGTTGCACGTCAGTGCAAAAAAAAATCCATGTAACGTAACTTCTAACTCCGATGTAACTGAAAAAAACTTTCGTTTGTTACATCTGTAAGTTGCTTAACCCTCTGTAGGCACACCTCTTTTTTGCGAATTTGGTTTATACTTTTTCATGTCGCTTGAACTTTTTTCGGTCTCACTATTTTATAGAGAATCGTATATGAAATTGATGTAGAATTTTCCAAAGAATCCGAATATTGTATTCACAATTTCAAAAAAATGTGTTTTCACCCTTAAAAAGACACTTTTTGTGACTTTTTATTTTTGTCCTGCCAAATTCGCACCCGTGTGCCGACAGAGGGTTAAATAATATAAATTAAGGTCAACAACGTCCCTTCATTGTAGGTAACCAAATTCGAAGTGGTAAATCGATGTTTAAAGTTACCTTAGGTATATGAAACTTTAATTCATTTGCCCAGACCATATAAACACAGTATCTCAAAGAGAATTTTTTACAAATTTTATGGAGAGATCTGCTATTTCATCATGAATTATATATAAAAGGAATAATTTAAAAGCAAAAAAAGTATTAAGTAAATAGTTTTTGCTACTTGAGCTAATAGAACAATTTAAAAAGTATTATATTTCAGTTTTTTTTTTAATCCACATAACTTTAAACGGTAAAATCATAAAATTTGCAGACCAAAATATACGCACAGATTTTTTTCGTCTTTATATTTTTTGCCATCGTCCTTCTATGAATTACCCAGCAAAACATAGACAAGGATACAAAAAACGTAGTTTCACGTCAATATTGTGTCAGTGCCCTGTCCTTATCCTTTTTTAAACAGGACCATATCATCGTTTCTTTTTTTTTTAATTATCCTTGAAGTGAATTTTCAACTCAACAAAGCTATGAGGTCCAGGTTCTCTTGTTAATTTAAAACGCTTCCTCCAAGAACATCATGAGACAAGTTTGATAAGAGTGCGACAAAAAAAAATAAAAAAAAAAAACAAAAACAATTTTAATTGCATCTGCACTTTGGTCCTTGAGTTTGAGCGTAAAAGACTGAAAAAACAAAAACAAAATATAACGAACAGTATTATTTTAAACAGGGTGTTACTCAGATCAATGAAAATTTTCTACAATTAGCGAATCAAAAAAAAATGCATACCTACATTTTTTATGAAGTCCTTTAAAATTAAATCTATAAGCTTAAGTATTTTCAAAAGGATTACCTATATTGTTTTTTTTTTTTGTAGGTTGAATCCTTCTTAAAAAATTTAACAGCAAAGGTTATGGTACCTATTTTCAACTTAATTTTTTGTTGCTTGAAGACTTAACATGTGTCCATAAAATTTCAACTAAAAGGTTTTTAGGTTAAGTCCACAACTTCCTGTATAATCCATTGTGTTGTGTTAAGCACGACAGACGGACAAACGATTAATGCCTTACGTTATTGTATATGTATGTGTTTTGTGTATACACCCGATGACTTGGTCCTTGGACTTATTTTTGAAGCATTTTATAGTTTTTTTTTTTTTTTTTTTTTGTTTGTTAAAAAGGAAAGAAAAAAATCATTATGGTCATTTGACCCAAGGATAAAAGGAAAATAATGTAGGTACACAACAACATTAACAACAGCTGAAGTGTTTTATTTTAACAAGCCGGAAGAGATGTAGGTATAGGTGTTATGTGCCATGTTCTGTAAATGTGCATGTGCATGTTTTGAAAGCGTTTAAAATGGAATAAACTATTTTTTTTTTTGTTGTGGACTTGCTCCATTAGTTTGCACAAAATAAAGTCCTTTTCTTTAACAACGAAAATTAAAAAAAAAAAAAACATATTGGTATCTCCTTTTTCTATATACATACATATTTTTTTCGTTTAATGTTCGTTCCTAAATGTCATCATAGGGTAAGCTTTTCTACCTGCACTAATTGCATGTTAATGAGATCTTTCTAATTGTGGAGCGCACGTTACAAACTCCATAACAACCCCTTTCCCATTCCCACCATCCGATGACATGTCGTGAAAATGATGATGATAAAAAAAAGGACGATTTTAAAAAATTTATGATAATGACGAAAATTTTATTGCGTGAATGGGATTTCTGTAGCTGATGTAGAAAAGTGCAGAGAAAACATCCAGCCACAGGTATATTTGATGAGAATCTAGTTTAAATATAAAAAAGTGGTTTTTCAAATGAAAGAGGGTTTACTTTAATTAGGGCACACTTCTGTCAACAGTCGAGATATAAAGTAAGAATTATTAAGTAAGAGAGCTTTTGATGTCTCATTGACATGAATAAGAAAGAAAGTCTTGATAGACCCATTAGACAAAAATTAAAAAAAAAAGGGGTAAATTGAGGATATCATTGGGAAAATACACTTAAAAGTCGCTTCATGCATTTCGAAATAACCATCAAGGTCCCACAAAACCAATTATTATAACACTTGTTACAAAATACTCTTACACAGTAATTGTAACAGAAAATTAGGACAAGGATAAAGAAAAGTACACTAAGTAATGTTTTATGAGATTAATGGTAAATTTTCTAAGATTTTCATAGTTATTTGTTAACTAGAACATTTGCCAGGTTTAAGGGTAGAAACTGTTTAGTAGTTTCACAGTTAAGATATGCGCGTTGATGTAGAATAAAAATTTAACAAAGTCTTATTAATAATAATAGTTTTAATTAGTAATAATTAAATGAAGACGTCCCTTTCTTTGGCGGACACTTTGTGGCGGAATAAAAAAAAAATTATATCATTAATTGTAGCTAATTAAATGCTAATTTGTTGCTCAAACCAAAAATTTGTAGATCGCATAGTTTTTGAATTATTGAATTTTCCGCTAAAATAAGTCTGAATTTAGCGGACAATATCTGAAATGATTGAAATTAATGAGTTTAGTTGACCTCCAAATTTGTAGCTTTTTAAATGCTTTTTAATTACATTAACTTGGTTTTTGTAGCTTGAACAGTTTTTTTGTTATTCAAAATTCCGCTAAAATAAGACTGAAGTTAGCGGACGTAGGAAAATTAATATTTTTTTAATGTCCAAAATTATAGCTAATTAAATGCTAATTTGTTGCGCAAAAATTAATTTTGTAGCTTCACCCAGTCATTTTTTATTTCAATTTAAAGTTTCAGAAGTGCACTTCCGGTTTGATGAGACCAGTGGAGACTTTTTTAAAAAATCACTTTTTTAAGTTTTTTCTTTTTCCATTAATTGTAGCTTTTGAATACATTATTTTTGATACAAGCCCCAATTTTGTAGCTCAAACCGTTTTTGAAATATTCAAGATTTTGTTTTAAAAACATAGCTCAAAAGTAACCTTCCAAAATCCAAAAAATGCGAAATTCAACAATTTTTTTTGCACAAATTTGAAGTAACCTAGACGAAATCCAAAAACCTCGATTTTGTAGCTGGTTTAGTTTTTTTGTTATTCAATATTCCGCTAAAATAAGACTCAATTTCATATGTAACGGTCAAAATTTTCCAAAAAGTTGAATTTTTTAATTTTTTTTTTCTAGAAATTGTAGCTTTGCAAAACAAAATTTGTTGCGCAAAAATTAATTTTGTAGCTCCTCTCAATCTTTTTCTATTTCAATTTGAAGTTTAAAAAGTGCACTTCCTGTTCGCTGTCCCAATGCACGAAATTTTTAAAAAGACTTTTTAAAAATTTCGTGCAATTTCAAATTGAAATATTTCGGGAAGCTATTAAAATAGTTAAAAAATAGTTTATTATGACTATTTTAATAGTCAAGCGAAGTACTCGTATTCTCCAAATTAACTATCTGAAGTTTTGACAACACAAAAATTTTATGGACTTTATCTTGAATTTTATTTTTGATTGAAGTCTAAAAAATTTTCAAAGAATACATAGCAGCAATATTTCCGAAATTTTCGTTTTTCGAAAAAAAAAAAATTGCATAAGATCAGCGAAAACCACTTTGATTTAACTATTTTTTTTTTAAATAATTTTGCTTTGAAGACGATAATTTAAAAATCAAAGTAGAACGACGTTAGTTTGAAGTGGTTTTTAATAATAAAACATTTTTTTTATCAAAGTTTTTTTTTTTCAACTTTAAAAATGTCCAATGCAGATTGCAGAATCTCTAAGTTGTTCTAGGCCAAGAATGTTGAGTTGTCTTTTTAGCTTTCAGTAGTCCAATAGAAAACATGTGATTATTCTTACCTAATTTACGCTGCTCGAACTATTGCAGTACTTGAAACCAAGTTATTATATAGTTACCAAAAAGTATTTTTGCCTCAGCTTAGGCACATTTATTCAGTTTTCTGTTTTTCTTACATATTTACTTTTAATTTTAGATGCCCTTCAAATTGATTTTGGTGAAAATGGATATGGACATCGACAATTCTTTGGCGCCGTGTACAAAGGTGTTAAGTCAGAAAATGTAGTTTTAAGGAAAATGAATTGAAGTTTCAATTTTTTGTTGTAAATCTGAATATTATTATTTTTAAAAAGTAATGATGCAGAAACATCATTTATAAGATCTTTTTTAATATCCATATGCTGTTGACCAGAAAATGACCGTAAAAAAAAAAAATTGTGTTGACTTAACACTTTAGAGCCATTTAGTCTTCAAAAATAAACTTGATCCAAAGGTGTTAAGTCATGAAAAATCTTTGTTTACATTGATAACAAGGTTTAATTTATAAAAGAAAGTTGGAAATATTAATGTGATTAATTACCAAATGTGAAAATTCTTTTTGAAAAAACAGTAGAAAAATCGCTTTTCGTTTTTTTTTCTTCCTCTTGACTTAACGCTTTAGGATCAATTTTTTTATTTAAAAATTTAAAATGAATGCAAAAACAAAGGAGTTAAGTCAACTTACGCCCTTAGTACCATACAATTTAAAAAATTTTTTGACTTCAACCCTTTGTACCGAATCATTTTTAACGGAAGGAGATATGCTAGAGCTATGGCGATAGGACCAAACGAAAGAGAAAAAAAAAACTGACTGAAGTCCAATAAAAATTCGAAAATCGATTTTTTTGACTTTGACTTGACTCTTTTGACCATTTGTACCCGGCATCAAAGAATTAAGGTATGAATTGTATGTAAAGGGCACCGGCTTGAAAACATTAGTTGTGGGGAGAACGATTAAAAGTTTTGAACCGTGGACTAAAACGTTCGTAAGCGAAGTATTAAAATACTCATAACTAGGTCAATTTGGCTAAAATACAATTTGAACACAATATTCTTGAGATATAAAAAAAATCATTGCAAATAAAAACAACAAAACTGGGTTTCCCAGAAAAAAAGTACCTACCTATGTTTCAGTTTTTTTTTTTTTTAATCTTAGGAACTTTAATATTTTTTATTAGAATGAAGTCTTTAGTATTTGACTAAAAACTACGAGGTCATTAAAAAATGGTATTAAATATGTCCATAATATTGCAAAATTTTATACAAAATCAATTATCATTTCATCTTTAAAACTTAATTTCTCAAAAACTATTTAATGAAACAACTTGACTGAAAAAATAAAATAAATAATTAACTTTAAGAAAAGTTATAGCACAGGGTTATACGTGCATTTTATGATTTTTAATATTTTTTTTTCTCCCGGCTAATCGAGAGGAAAGTGGGTAAGCACTTAAGTGGCTTTTACTGTAGTAAGAAAATGAAAATTTTTCCTTCCGAATATTTTTTTTTGTCATTTGGTACCTATTTGATGTGGAAAATGTGCCCAAATATTTTTGGCCAGGTTTTAGACTAAAATACCGCACTATGCGTCGTTAAAATTCGCTGCTTGTCAGTCAGTCGTATCATACTTCACTTTATTTCTAACTGTTATTGCTGATTTTTTGCCAATCCGTCTCTTGTGCCCCCCCCCCAGAAAAAAATCCTGGATCCGCCCTTGCTAAAATAAGTCCCCAAAGTACAAGAAATAAATTCCTTATTTTGGGAATTTTTTTCTTTGAGTTATTATAACCAGTTATTATTTCTTACTCAAATATTTAACGCAAAAAAAAATCATTGTTTGGCAGCACTTTCTGTTTGCCATTTTAACAAAAAATGATTAAACTACTTCCTGCCATCGCATTGTCTTCCTTTTTCCTCTTTCTTCCTCATCATCAACAAAGACAACAACAAGAACAAGAACATTCCCAGTCTCCTTAACCCTGTTTTTCCTGTTTAGCAATTATTATATTTATGTGCACCCAAACCCAACCCGCTACCCCACCCCACCAACAAATATAATTATCTCTATACGAATATGTAGGTTTTCGTTTTCGTATCTGAGAGAAAAAAGGATATGAAAAGGAGAAAACTAAAAAGAGTGCAATTAAAATTTCAACGAAAAATTTAATTAAAAATATTAATTCTGCACAACTATGTATTATCCTTTTTTTATTTATTGCTGTCTTTTTGGTCTTTTCTTTCTTTTTCTTCTTTTATTTTCATAATTTTTCTTCGTCATGTCGTGATGATGATGGTGGTGGTGGTGTCTGGCATCTTCTCGTATGGGCTCGTCCTGTGGCTATATTAAATGGTGTTGGTTGCTACTCCTGATGATGATGATAATGATGGTGTACAAAATGGGTGTTTTTTTTTTTTTTCTTTGCAACTCACAGAGTCGTCCTTTGCCACATAATATATCACAAGGTGTAATTATAAGTAATCACTCGTTGGTGCTGCAAGGTGTTTCGAGGGCAACGGCCGGCAATTACTCGTGTGTGGGATATAATGCTGAAGGCGATGGCAAGAGTCCGCCATTTATGTTAAACATTTTATGTAAGTTATTTGTAGTTGTGTTTGTGTGCTCTTATTTTGCAATTCAAGAAAAGTAGGTAAACTACTGACAGTCTTCTTACTTGTGTGTGTGTATTTGTGTGTACTTCATTTGAATTTAAATAACTTTTTTGTATATCTTCTTTTCTTTTTCTTCTATTTTTTTTTTTCGTATACACTCTCGCACGTACGAAATCGATTCGGAAACAAATCTCTCGGATATCCGCTTTGAATTACGAACACACAACGAACGAAACGACAGATGCGCCAACATGCATGCCAAATCAGCCTCGAATCTATGGAGTGGCAAAGCAAGAGGATGCGAAAATTAAATGCACTGTCGATGCAAATCCACCCGATGTTGAATTCAATTGGACGTTCAATAATTCAGCTGAAAGCATTGACGTTGCCACCAATCACATAACGAGATCAGGTGAGTTGGAAAAGTGTTTTTTTTTTTTTTTTTTACTTCCTCAAACCATGAGTCTCTCTCTCTCTCTTTTTCTCTCATACAAAATAGGTAAAACAAAAAAATGTATTTGGTCCTTTTTTTTGTTGTATTTTTGTTTCCTTATTTCAACAATATTGTGACGGTATGTTAGTGTCAGCTTGGTTTATTTTAGTTTTTTTTTATTCAAAACAGAATCAATTGATGGCGATTGATTGACAAAAATTCGAATTATAGGAAGGATGTGTGAAATATTGGGGAAATTGTATATGGGAATAGAGACAAAGCATGTTGTCACAAATGGAGTGGAAAATTTCTATAAAATGAAATTTTTCGTTACAAGAAGGATTTTGGAAGGATTATAAATTTGCATATTGTGTTTATGTAGGTACCTTTTACTACGTGAATCAAAATATATTTGTTTTTGAAATAAAAAGGTCCTTACTAGGACAATTTTCGGATACATATCGACCTTTTCTGATCGAAGTGCAGGTCAACATTTTTGTTTGTGTGCAATAACTAATTATAATGTATGCATGTTAAATGTTAGGACCTGCAAGATTAAGGACATTGGCAGATGTTTATCAAAGCTGCCCATTTAATAGTGTTTCCCGAATTCCAAAATATACTTTTGTCTTCTAATTGATCCCAATTATGTCGGAAATGTGGATGGGCAGTGCCCTCATATCTTCTGTTTACATAAAAGTCTAAGATCCGGCCATAGGACGACCTACCCTCATCGTTATACCAGTTGAAAGTTATATTTTCTGAAAGGTAGTAGTAGGAAATAAATTGCACATGGGTTGCCAAGCGATATCCTGTCAAGGCATAGGGTTGCAAGGCCTTAAAGTTTATTTTTCCCTATTTTAGAATACGCCACCCTGCTTATATGGCAACCCAAAGAGTTATAAAAAAAATATTATGTCATAGGAAATTAAATTTAATTTGAAAATTTTAATTTTCAGGATTTTTTTAAATTTGAAGTTTGAGTAGGGTAAACAAAGGTGAATTTAGAAAAAGGGCAAAAATCTATTTTCTAAACAAAACGTGATAGAAATAAAATTGAAATTGGAATTGATATATATTATAAAAATATAAAAGCCACATATACAAATAAAAAATGTAAAAAATATACAACTCCAGATATAGTCTTTTTAGAGTCATGACACTCAAATTTGATATTTGAGAAATAATTCACCAAAAATCAGAATGAAAGATTTTTTAAATAATTTTTATGTGGTAAGTTAGGAAAAATAAAATAACTTGACACGTATCTGTCAAATTTTTAATTTAACTTACCGTTTTTGCGGGGGGATTTTTTGAAAAGGTGCTTATTTTCGTATTTCAGTATATTTAAGGAAAAAATCCCGTCTTAGGACGACCTATCCACGTCATTATACCAGTTGAAAGCTATATTTTCCTAAGGGTAGTGTCTAAAGAAACAGTTTGCACATGGGTTGCCTGGCGACATCCTGTCAAGGCATAGGGTTGCCACGCTTTAAAGTTCATATTTTGAGTTTTTTTGACAACGCCACCCTGCTTATATGGTAAGTGTTAGAGGTGTAAAAAAAATTTATGTCAGAGAAAATTAAATTTAAAAATTTGAATATTCAGAGTGGTAGAAAAAGATTGATACTGGAATCGATAGATATTGTTAAATTATAAAAGTCACACATACAAACCAAAAATGTAAAAAATCTGCTACTCGAGATATGGACGTTTAAAAGTCAAAACCGTGAAATTCGATGTTTGAGAAATATTTCACCAAAAAATCAGCACGAAAGGTATTTGAAATAATGTTTATGTTATTAGAGAGCATAAATAAAATAACTTCACACGTATCTGCCAAATTTTTGATTTGACTTAGTTTTTGGTTCTTGTGTATTTTTGAAGAATAACACCGAAACAGTGAATTTAATTGTAAAAATCTGTAACCAGTGGCTCAACCTTCCTGTCGAAAAAAGTTACGTCACTTTGGCCGCCAATTTTAATTGTATCGGAACAAAATGTCTTAAAATATTCATTACAGTTCAGGGTTTACTAAAAAAAAAATATATATAAAATAGGTGAAACGGGGTGGCCAGATGATTTATTTTTTTAGGACTAAAAATAAAGGTCCCCATCTCTATCATTATAGAACAGTTTAAACAAATTAAAAAAAAAAAAACTACCAATTTGTGATTTAGGACAAATCGGCGCAGATGGAAATGGATAGGGGGAGGCAAAAGAGGAAAGGGTGATAAAAAAAGAAATTCTTTAATAACAGAATTTAACTTACAAAAATGTGCCCTCTATAGAAAAAGTTTATCTGAAAAAGTTGTAAATAACCTACAACTTTAATTTGGCCCATTTTTTTAATTTGAAAAATGTTTTTTTTTTATTTTTATCATTAATTTTTAGATTTTAAATAAAATTTTGTAGCAATGTACGTTTTTATATTTTAAATGATCTTGAAATTTATTTCCGGCAAAATATTAAGTTTTCAATTTAATATTAACTTTATCTTCAACAAAAAAAGTGCATGAAATTTGTTTTAACTTTCAGTACAGTATTTTTTTTTTTTTTGCTTAAGCTTTTACCTGAGATGGTGAAGAAACATTGAACTGCTTTTCTAGAGTTTAATATACTGTCAAAAACGGAAATAACCATTACGCATTTTTTGAAACTGCCTTTTTAGTAAATAATTTAGTATATTCTAGCTAAACTTGTCGAAAACTCCAACGCATTTCAGATTAGTTTTAAAAATATGATCAAGCTATCTTCGTTAAATGTTAAGTTTTTTTCAAAAGTTTTTTTCACCATAAGTATTAGAATTCTTAGGACTTAGGAATTCTTTGCCTTTGATATAAAAAAAAAATTATGAAAAATTAAAAAACATCTCAGTCCTGGAAATAACTGAAAAATCGAGCCCAATAATGTAAAAGTTTCAACCAAAAATATTGTGGCCAATATTTTCATAAACTGATTTGATTTTATATTTCATATTGATTTGAAAATTAAATAATTTTTTTAAAGCATTTTCATTATTATTATCTTAAAATTAATATTTTGCTTTAAAAAAATTTAAATTTATTTGAAACATTGAAAAGTTCTTTTGCTCACAATTTTATAAAAACTAATTGAAAGTGAAGATGCATTAAAGCCTTAAAAACAAAAACAAAAATTGATTTATAAATAAAATTTGTTTAAACAATTTTTAAAATATGGTGTGTCATTTTGTAGAACTTGTAAAATAACACCTAAAATCAAAATTTCAAAACAATTAAATACCCCGTTTCGAATATTGAAATAGTGGTTAAGGAGAAGTTTAAAATTGAAACAAAAAAATAAGTTAGAAAACTTCAATAGTAATTTTCGAAAAAAAAATTTTTTCATCAAACGATATGCCATCTGTAGAAACAAACATTATAACTTTCAAATTGATCTGAAAACCAAATTTTTCACAACTTTGCGTTGAATTTAAGAAAATTCTTATCAGTTCCTTACTTCGCCATTAAGTTTAATTAATAAAAAAAATTCTAAGTCGATATCATTATTTGGAAATCACATTACATTTGAGAGAGAAAAATGATATTTACATTTTTTTTTTTAACTATAGAACGGTAGAAGTTTGTTGATAATTTTTGGAAACTATTTCCTACATCACTTTGTTTGATGAGCATACATTTTTTTATAAAAAACCTATTAAAAGACCACAAAAAATTCCAAAACAAAAAAATCTCCAACTCCATACGGAATAACCGATTTTCTGTTTAAAATATCTAACAACTCTAATTCATCCAAAAACTATTGTTCCTCTTCCGCATTAAAAATAGTTTGAACTTTTAATTTCAAACTCAAAATCGCTAAGAAGATATATCATTTCAAAGTTTTATTATTTTCGCGGATAACAAAATAATTAGACCGCAACTTCTCAAAGTATCTATCTACCTAAATCATTTCTAAAATTATTATTATCATTTTACACTTACCACATATATCTCTCTGTGATTCACGCAGGATACACTTATTCGTATTATTTACTAGCCACAGAAATTTAATCTCATTTTCAAAAGAACCAAACCCCAAACTCCAGACACATTGGACTACAAGTGAAATTTCAACTTGGTGTATTCTCGCTCGTATTTTGCCAAAGTTGATAACCATCTACCAGAATTGCAAAAGCCACACAGTGGATATCTATATTGAGGTCATAATCTCAATTTCATATCTCGGGAAATAAATGAAGCAAACGAATGAAATTAGGCTCCTAGCAATATACTATAATATAGTATATTGCTAGGAGCCTAATTTCATATACGTATATTATACGATAGTCAGAGAGTATATCCTTTAAACTGAGAGATGCGGATAAGTAGAATCACTATGCTGGCAGAGGAGCAAGAACAGACAAAGCAATGTTGTTTATTTGGTCTCGGGATGGGAGATGATAGTCCGTTCGTCTCAGTATTTTATTCATTCAGCTTGTTAATTTCTATACAATCGCGCGGAACGGTTGGTTTTACTATGTTGGCTATGGAATGGTTATGTGTTCCACTTTTGATTGTATAGCCTTGGCCGAATGCCCCACAGAAGTAGTTTGTATCTACTTCTTCATCATATTTAAAATCAAAACATAAAATGAAAAAAAAAAAAAAATAATAATAATAATAACAAAAAAAAATAAATACCAATGCCAGCCAGAAAGTTAAAGAGCTCTTCCACCAGAAAATATAGGAAACTCTTCTCACAACACATCAGGAAAAAAAGGGGCTTATTCGACTCGTAGTCGTCGTTGGCTCGATTCGTTCGGCAAAGCTTGAAACTCTTGCATCATTCAGTTTACGATAGATATGTATTTTTTTTTTGCCATGCAAACAAACAAACTTTGCACGAGTGTAATCTGACATGGATCTTAATTAAAATCTGTAAAATCTATGCCTGTAGCCTTAAGCCAGTCCGAGTTCTCGAGTTGAGAATCAATTCATCTATATAGGAAGGTAGATTCGAGAATAGACTTTGAAAATTCTGTTTTGTATATTTTTTTTATATTTTAGAGAAAAAATATGGTTGGATAGTTTTGTTTCTTTTTATTTATGGTTCAAGGAGATTTTTCATTTTTTTTTTGAAGATTAATAAATTGCATTTTTTACTTGGCAATCATCTATAACTGCCTGTCTTTGAAACTGTTTTTTAAATTTTTGTTTATATTTGTTTTTTTTTTTTTTCTCAACAGGAACTTCATCCATTGTAACTTATACACCAATCACTGAACTTGATTATGGAACCCTCTTGTGTGTGGCTGCGAATAAAATTGGACGTCAAAGAGTGCCATGTGTATTTCATATTATTGCAGCAGGTAAGGTTATAAACATTAGGGTGACACAGTTAGGGCCTGATTAAAACTAAGAAGAAATAAATGTTAGTTATTTAATTTTTTGGTAAAAAAGTTTTATTTATCACGAGGACTAAGAATCAAAAGAGTCCATTGCAGTAGTGTAGTATTAAGAAGTTTAGCATTTTATGTCAATATTCAACTGCTAAATAGAACCGAAAAAAAAAAAAATTGAATTTATAAAGGCTTATTTTGTAGAAGATTTTAGATTTTTCGATTTTTCGGTGTGAACGCTTCTCTAAGCCAATGAAAAAAGAATCAAGGAAAAAATCATTTTCATCAAAAAATCTATGACAGTTGAAGGCAGTTTTAAAAACAAAAATTTGCTTGATTGACCCTATGTAGGCACACCTATTTTTTGTGACGTGATAGGCACACGGGTGCGAATTTGGTTTATACTTTTTCATGTCACTAGAACTTTTTTCGGTCACAATATTTTATAGAGAATCAAGTATGAAATTGATGTAGAATATTCCGAGGAATTCGAATATTGTATTCACAATTCCGAAAAAAAATATTTTCACCCTTATAAAGAGACTTTTTTGTGACCACTTTTTAGAAAAATCGTATTTTTTTTATTTTTGTCCTGCCAAATTCGCACCCGTGTGCCGACAGAGGGTTAATAAAGGTTAAACGAATCCAACTACAGAGATAACTTCAAACATTTCTGTAGTGGATGAAGTGGAATTCTATATAATAAAAACAAGAAAATGACATGTGTTTTATTAAAAAATAAAAATGTATCTACACAAAATGTTACGTATACACCACAGTGACCCACTGTTAAATTGACTCATTCTTAATGAATTTCAATCCCAATTGACTTAGAAATGAGAAAAATAACAGTACTAGCCATTTGAATATTTTTGAAAAGTTCATGAAGCAATATTAAGGCTTTTTATACAGAAAAAAATAAAGAATAATTGATTATAAATATTTGATCTTGTTAGGAATTTCTTTCAAAATGTAATTTAAATTATTTAATTACCAAAACATATTTTTTAATAGTTTCTTATAAAAAAGAATTTCTCGAAAGCAAAATTTGTAAATAGTTATAGTTTTTTTTTGAAAAAAATACACTTTTAAACATTTTTAGAAAAAAAAAATTAGAAAATATTCAGCAACTTGTTTTCAAAAAAAATAATTTTTTAAAAATTCACAAAAATTCTAGTTTTATAAAAGCTTTGTCATATTTAAAAAAAAAAGTCAAAATTGGAGTAGTAAATTGCGTAAAATTAGTACTAGTTCACAACAAAATTGGACATTAATGTAGTTTTCGATTGGTTTCACTTAAGGATTCAGTCATTTTGAAGTCGAATGGAACATGTCAAATCACTTCCACTCAATTCTGTTTTTTGTTTGTGTTTTCTGTGAAATTTCAATTATCAAATATTTATATTAATTTATTTTTCTTTTAAACAAAATCTTTTAAATTGTTGAAATAAAGTAATCTTCGAGAAATTAATGGGGAAGTTGAATTCCAAAATATTCATGTACTAGTGCTTTTTGAGTGAATTCCGATTTTAAAACGAGAAGAGAATTTCTCTTTTGAGAAGCTTTTTGACTTCTAAATGCTTCCGGATGCTTCTGGTAATTCAATCGAAAACGACAAACGTGTAATTATAAATGTTCTATGACGAAGAACTCGAAAATTCTATCGAACAAATTTGTATGTATTGCAATAGTTTACACCCAAAATACATAATGAAACAAAGACTTTTCATATCTTGCTACATCCCCGTACAAAGAATATTTTTGTCGAGATAAGAGTTCTTAAAGTTTTTTTTTTTCATTTTTTTTCCGAAAAATACTTCCTGGCATTCTATATCTTGAGTAATGCTCTATTAATAAACAAAAAACACTTGAATAAGCTTTCTAAAATCAATAATAAATAAAAACTGTATTAAAAATTGTTTTTCACAAAAACATAAATTTTGTATTCCGGTGTTATTTTGTTTTTTAATATTTGAGTCAAAATATAGCCATGATTTTTGGAAAAAAACTGATAATTCTTTTAAGTCTCCAAATTTTAATTTTCTTTTTTTTTAATTTGTTTTTTTTTTTTTTTTAGTAAAATTAAGTTATAGGACTTTTTTATGAATTAAACTTTTTTTTCTTTTAAAATTTTTAACTTCCTGTTATGAACATCATTTAAGAAGAAAAAAACTGATAATTCTTTTAAGTCTCCCAATTTTAATTTTCTTTTTAACTCTTTTGTGAATAACACTTTTTTCTTTTAAAATTTTTAACTTCCTGTTATGAACATCATTTAAGAATGGAAATAAATTTTCCCATTATCAAAAAAAAAAAAAATAGAAGCGTAAAACGTTTTTTTACAAAAAAAAAAATATTACGTATACGCCACAGTGATCAAAGCTTGCATTTAGGGGTTAAGCAACTTTAGCTGAAAAAAAGAGTGATTTTTAGTATTTCTTTCATTGAAATAAGATTCTAGAAAAATTGCTTCTTGATTAGGTATACACAAAAAGCGTCTAAGCAGATTTTGAAAATAATAAAATTTGAGCATTTCGTACGCTAGTTTATAGTTTATCGTGCAACAATACAAAATTTTTTTGCCATTTCTACTCAATAACACCATTTTTCATTAACTTTATGAGCATATCTTTCGCACATAAAAACTCTTTCACAAAGTATAATAGACTCAGTGTAAAATATTTACACAAATCGATTTCGCTTAAATAAAATGTGCAGACACTACCAACTGCTTCTGAATTTAACTTATCATTTTCTCTTACTTACAAATGTTTTAAAACTCAATTTTTCTAAATTCCTTTTTTCATTTTTCCATCCAACAGACAATGAAGACAAACTTACAAAAGAAATAAAAAAAAAAAAAAAACAAATAATCACTCTCATTTTGTCTTTTCTCTCATTTTAACACAAAAACTCTACAGGACGACCAGACCAAGTGCATAACTGTACACTAACCAACATATCAATGGTATCACTAACTGTCAAATGCACTGACGGTTTCAATGGTGGCCTACCGCAATCGTTTATGCTTGAAATGAGGGATCCCCATTCTAATGTAAGTATTATTCTCTATATCCAAATCCAAACAATGATTCTTAATTCCCCTCCTACTCAATCCCTTTCGCTCCTCTTGCACATTTTCTTTGAATTCATTTTCGAGAAGAGAAGTTTCACGTTCAAATTTACAATTCACATTTCACATTCACCTCGAATGCCAACTGAAGTTCTGACATCTCTCTGACATTAGGTGATGCATTTTTGTGTGAAGTTTTTTCTACTTCTACTAGTCTAGTAGTAGTTTGTAGAGATGGTAATGTGTCACAGACATTTTCCAGTCAGTTGGATTCGAGCGAGAGAGATGAAAGTGCAGCCCAAAAGTCTATGCTTGGCATTTCCCTCATGAATTTGTGTGGTTTTCAAACAGTATTAGAGAAAATCTTTGAATGATTTTTGTTTTTTTTTTTGCTTTGTTTTTGCATTTTCTAGGAAATCAGAGCAAACATAACTTCACCGGTACCAAAGTTTTCGGTTTCGGCACTGACACCTGGCAGTGTTTATTTACTCTCAGTGTATGCCTTCAATTCAAAAGGACGTTCCGATCCAACAACTATGAATGCAGCAATGCTACGGATGCCCGAGAAGCAATTAACATCGGAAAGAGGTAAGTTATATATTTATAGGGAAATGTTTTATAAATTTTTTAGGTGAATTTTACCACAAAAATAGAAATGCACTGTAACGTGTTTTACTTATTTACTAACGACCAATCGATCCATGAAGGGTCTCTTTTTAAGTCACGGTGACTTTCTTTCTTTCAGTTCCTTAAACTTATATAACACGGTCAAACGGACTCTGACGTAAAAGTGACGTCTACATTATTTTTTCATGTCATGTCGTCCACAAAAAATGCTGTCGAAAGGCTGTCGGGTACTATGAAACTCACACTGACACAGAGTTTTAGGTTTTAACACTGATAGCGTTTTGACAGAGTGACGAACATTTTTTTAATGACGTCACAGAGTAAATGCGATCACCAATTTCGTAGACCCTGTAATTCTAGCTTAAGCGTAATACCCACTTATTGAATTGGCATTCGGTCTTAATTGCTGTCTAAAATTTCCGGGCTAGGTTTAGAAAATCATTTTGAACCGTTTTTAAATTTGTTAAAAAATTGATTAGATATACTGATAGGAATCAACTTTCTGATACGCAGTGAACAGAGTGCAACGCAACCTTTTATTTGACACCAGTATTGTTTTTCTTTTTTATTTCTTAAATGGCTTGCTTTATTTACCATCTTGGATGCGTGTTGATCCAATCCAAACTTGACAATTTTTTGACAAAAAAAAAACCATTGGAAAAGTACCAATTTTGGAAAAGTTTAATTTTCTCAGAAATGACTCCTACGGTTATGATTAAAAAATCCAAGAATTAGTTTTAGACAAAATGTTTGTTTTAATGAAAAAAGTTTTTTTTTCAAAAATTGTTACTAACGGTACTTCCCATAGAACCGTCTTTTTTTTAATTTCTTACTGTATTCCAAATAACTTGTTCAATTTTAACAAATGTTTTAATCCAAAAGTATTATATACAGGGTGTCCCACAGTCACCGCCCCAAATGAAAACCACGGATTCCTGAGGTCATTTTTAGTCGAAAAACTTAAGAGGTAATTTTCTCGTTTTCGTCCCGTTTTCGAGTTACCACGGTTTTTATGATTTTTGCTCTCCTGTCCTTTAAGTGGCCTTATCTCTGCCAAACTACGTTTGATTTGAATGATTTTTTTTACAACCAATCAAATGTTTCTGTGTAGTGAAACACATAAAAGCTTTCTTTGTAAATAAAAAAAAATTTTTTTGTATCATTATTAACGTTAACTGTCATAGAACGGATTTTTTTATTTATGAATTTCTCGTTAACGACAAAACAGATTTCGACCAAAATTTTTATACAGAAACTTTTAAGCAATAATTATTTAAAAAATCTAAAAATTTTTCAAAAAACACCTTTTTGGATTTTTAAAAAATATTTCAAAATTTTTTTGTGAAAAATCAAATTTCTGGAAACGGGTTGGTGAAAAATTTTGAAAATCCGTTTTTATGTGTAAATTAATTAGGTATTTGTTCAAAATGGCATTCCAACTTTTTTTTTGAAAAATGTTAGAAAATTTTTATATATAAAAAATTATTTTTTTAAAAAACGGCACTAACGTTTTTCGAAAATTTTTTTCTAAAAATTCCTTTTTATACAAGAAATAAAATGGATTACTTAGTTTTTTGTAAAAGATCATTTTAAATATCAAATTTTAAATTTTCCCTTATTTTGTTCAATGAAAAGCTTTAACATTAGAGTAACTTTTACCATAAGAGCAAGTACGTGCGACCCAATCGTGCAATTTAATTTTTTCCATTTTGTAAGATTGTAGAACAAGTCCTTTACTTTAGCAGTTCCGAAATTTTGCATAAAACTTTAATTCAGCTAAGCTGAGAATAGCGTACCTATATACTTCACTCAATCGCATTTCAGAATTTTCATCAATTTCATTGTCAATATCCATACTTAATCTAAGCTCATTTGTCAATCACAATTGTCAAGTACATACTGCATTCTTTTCTATCTCACCAAAAATTGTTACTACAGATTTTGATTGCAATTTGGTTACAAGTTCAACTATGAGAAGATTCTCAATACCTAGTATTTTAATTTCGTTTTTGAAGTATCGTTTATTGATTTTGGTTTGAAGTTTGAATTTATACCTATTTGAAGAAGCACACTATAACTTTTGTAAGACCATAGGCATTGAAAAGGACTAAATAGTTAAAAAATTTACCTTTCAATCGAAACTTCATAGTTATGTTATACCTACTCGAAAATATTTTCGTAAAATTTTTTCTTGGCGCAAATAAAAATATGTTCCGTAAGCAATTGCACCTGATATGCTTCTCAATTTAGGTCGTATTTTAATGATAAGTTACCCAGTCGAGAATTAGAGAAAACCATTTCCACCTGACCACAAAAATTGTCTCTGAACTCGTTCGTTGGTGAGTCACTGCTAAGTTTAAACATGCTCTTTTAATACGAGACGGTGATGAGGAATCAAATGGCGGTGCCTACTAGTGATGGGAACTATCGAATAAAAACTATCAAACTATCGATAGTTGTAAAATATTCATTCACTCGATAGTTTTAAATCATTCATTTAGTTAAAGTTTTCTTAAAAGATAGTTTTTTCATTTGAATACTTTTCTTAAACGATAGTTTTATCATTCGAATAGTTTTTTCATTCGATAGTTTTTTCATTTGAATAGTTTTTATCCGATAGTTTATTCGATAGTTTATTCGATAGTTTATTCGATAGTTTATTCGATAGTTTATTCGATAGTTTTTATTCGATAGTTTTATTCGATAGTTTTTGTTCGAATGAATGAATTGAATGAACTATTCGATAGTTTAAATCATTCAGTTACTTACTATCGATAGTTCACTGGTTTAATCCGTTCTTAAGAACTCAATGAAATCGTTATAGAAAAGTTATTAAAGCGTGGCAGATAAAATTAAAATTTTGTTTAAATAAGTCAGAATTTTTTTTTTAACTGAGTTGGAAGAATTCTTCAGACATGTTCACTCCTTAAACTGCTGGTAAAATTCACCTTGTTTATTTTTTTGTTTTTAAACAAATATCTCTTCCTTATGTTTGAAATTGAATGTTTTTGTTTTCGTATTTTTTTTTTATATTATAGAAAAACCACATACCGCACTTTTGCTCTCACCCGTCCTATCATTAACCATCGGTCTGACGTTAGCTGTAATAGTGGCCGGGTTTGCCGTTGTTGTAGCCTTAAGGATACCATGCAAAAGTTCCAGACGCCGACGAAAAACCCTATCCAACGAAAACACATCCAGAGATGGATCACCGGGACCAAGTGATAAGAGCTCCGGAAGCAAAGAAATCGATGGCAACGAGAGTGATGAGAAGAATCCAGATATTATACCCGAAACTATTGATTCGGATGATCAGGTAAGAAATTATTATTGTTTTTGTCCTTATTCCCACAGAGTTTCTGGTGTTTTTTTTGTTTTCTCTTCTCTGCTGGATGGTTGTTTGCCAAATGGGTTGAAGTATTTATCAGGACTTTATCTTACCCATTCAGTATTCACTCTATGGAGCTGAATGCTGCTAAAGTGTTGGCACAGTGTGAATTATAATTATCGAAAAAGGTTTGTGTGGTGAACGAGTATGTGAAGGACCTGGTTGGCTGGCTGCAACCAGAGAACCAAAGATGAAAATAATGAAGACCATTTATATTTGTGAAGGTGGCGTGGTGGTGTGAATGTGAGGCTGAGGGGAGGGTTGAATAAGGTCGATGGTCGATCATCACATATGGAAGATTGCAAGGACTATATACCTATAGACCACTTCACATATTCGTGTCGTCGTCGTATAAGGACTAAAAGCAAGAAGGCTAAAGCAAATGAATTGAGAATCGATAAATCAGCATGTCTGCAGTAAATTTCTTGTTCAACTGATAGCCATAATATGGGGTTGGAAAGGGAAGGGGTTTTTTCATGGTACATAATGTTGTACATCGGAAGAAGAAGAGGAAGGTAGAAAGGGGTCGTGGTCGTATAATAGGGAGATTTTCACATCGATGTTAAAGGTTTTTTTTTTTTTTTTATTTTTTGCCTGCAGTGCAGTGCAGCAAGAACACTGCTCTTAATGGTCTACCATACTCTGACTAAAAGAAGTTAAATTAATGGCCCAGGATTGAGATGAAAGGTTGTATTATTCGTGATTTAAGGTTCAAGGAACAGCATGTCGACAAGTGCAGGGCATTCATCTATTACATGTAATATGCCATCGAACTATAACCCAAAAGTTGAATGCACTATTGACATCATCAGTTTCATCATATTCAATGGTGCTTATGACTTTTGGCAAAAAAAAAGTTATGCATTTGTTAGAGAAAAGTCAAACTTGAGATTCCATTCAAACATGACATTAATATGATAGAGAGTGAAAAAAAAGATCCCACAATACTGTTTGTCAGTCTCTAACGTTTTGGAACTCCTTGTTTGGAAACTCCTAAATTCCAAAATCTATACCCTATAATTCTAGCCCTTAATCGATCCATCGCCACACAGTGGTGTCTTTGGTACTTTTTGACGTCAAAACTCTATTGCACGACCATTTTTTTGACAAAAAGTCATGAAATTTGGTACACTGAGGGATATATGTAAGTGTGGATACGAATTTGCTTTTTCAAAACAATATTATACCTTAGAAATTACGCTAAATTGATATCAAAAAGGTGTATAATCTAGGAAAATGTAATATGTTCAACGTTGATTTAATGTTGAAAAAACTAACATAAAAAATCTTTAAATTAAAATTGAAACAACGTACAAATTTTTTTAATTTTTGTCGGACTTTAGCTTTTGTTGCATTTTATCACTATAATTTCCAACAGTGAGATAGCACGTTCGATTACCAAAGGCTGCCAATTTTTTCATTTTTTTTTTAATAAATTGAGGCTTTCTTTCAAAGTTGAAACAACTTTGATTTAAAGAAGTTTTATAACGTCAAACCACTTTAAACTTGATTTTAAGTTGTTTTTTTTTTCCTCAGTGTAGGTATAACTGTTCATATTCAATGAAAAAATTCAAATTAAAAAAAAAATATCCAAAACGTGCCAAATTAATAAAAAAACATTTTTATATCAATTTACTGGTTTTTCCTCACAAAAATTTTCGAGATGATGTAAAATTTAAGGGGAAACCGACGAAGTTACGAATACCAGAGTTACGGGCGACAGAGTTACGAGCGTCAAAGTTACGAAAAACTACGAAAGTTACGAAGTTACGAAAAACTATTGTTACGAATTCTAAAGTTATGTTAAGCTATGACATGTGATTTTTGGGTTGGCAACAATTGCGAGGAACGATAGGTATGGAATTATGGAAATACAAACAAGAGATTAACATTTTGCTCATTGGTCAGAACTAAATGAGTAAAGCGAAAATGGGTGTTATTTAATCTTGTAAAATTTTGATTGGATAGGTATAGATATACATATATGGTTTTGTTTTTGTGAGAAAATCGCAAAAACGTTGAAATAGAAAAAAAACATAAGTACATATACTTATGTAAGTTTGGGGGACATAATTGAATTTAACTTCTTATTTGTCCAACTAATGCAAATACGTATTTTTTTTTTCTATTAAGTAATATAATTATTCATAGCGTATTTTGTAATACCCACTTTGTTATTATTTATATTAAAATAATAACCAAACCACCCCTTTTTTTTACAGACGTTATTTTGGTGTGGTGAACTGTTGTTGCAATTGTTGCCAACCCAAAAATCACATGTCATAGCTTAACATAACTTTAGAATTCGTAACTCTAGTTTTTCGTAACTTCGGTTTCGCGTAACTTTGACGGCCGTAACTCTGTCGCTCGTAACTCTGTTATTCGTAACTCCGTTACCATTTCAAAATTTAAGATCTCTTAATATTTTCTCCAACTTGTTCAATATATTACATACATCTTTATTGTCTATTCTTACCAGAAATTGTAAAAAAAAAAAGAAGTTTTTGCGGTTCTCACCTTTTTTCATCACCCAATCCAATGTATGGGTACCTAATAAAAATAAAAAATTTATAACATTTTTGAATAAAAAATTGATTCTTTTCAAAAAAATCTTAGTTTTTGAGAACTTTAGGAAAAAACAGTAAAATGAAGCACGAAATTTTACTTAAAAAAAAAAAAAAATAGTAAAATTACACGGTGTAACACTCAAAATATACGCGGGCGGAGACCTATCAGGTTTTGTAGAGCTAGTCGCACTGAATACGAAACGGTATTTGAAAATCCCCTAACACCCCCAAAATCTATCAGGTTTTGTAGAGCTAGTCGCACTGAATACGAAACGGTATTTGAAAATCCCCTAACACCCCCAAAATCTAGAGTTACGGGTGAAAAACGGTTTTTTGGACCTTCACCCATTGAAAAAATTCTAGCTTCGACAATTTTTTACCCATTTTCGATTTTTTTTACAGTTTCTGATAGAAGATAAATATACCTTTTCAACAATGTATAAAACATGTACCTCGGTTAAACCACTTCGAATTTATAAGCTGTCAAAGTTCAAAAAACTATATGTTTCTATGTCTTCTAGTTTTTGAGAAAATTGAAAAATTATTTTATCAGATTTTTCTTTTTTCAAAATATTTTTTGTTTTTATTTTTCAATTTTCTCATAAACTAGAAGAAATAGAAACATGTAGTTTTCCCTGTTCGATAAGGAATCAATTGAGGCAGTTTTCTGTGTGAGTAATTTTTTTTACTAAAATTCACAGTCTGGACAAAAATAGTATAAAATAAGTTTTAAAAAATTTTTGTTCGCCTATTTTTAACTTTGAAATCGATTATTTAAAAAGGCATTGGTTATATTATATTGATTTAAAAATTAGAATCAAGTGTACAATTTTTTCTTTCAGAAATGGTATCATTTATTACTGTAAATGTTGCCGTTGTTTTTTAATAATTTTTTTATATTTTGATAATTTTGTTTTAGAAAAATGCCCCTCCCACCTAAACGGGGCGAGATAGACCCCCTCCCAAAGAAAAAAATGTTTGTATTGAGCTCCTCTGCAAAAACCGGTTATCGAATCCTGGCGCCCAAGTTATCCTACTACACGTGTCGAAACAAAATTTTTGTTCTATACCTAAAAGTTCGAATTTCTGTATCTGGGTTGAAATCGAAAAAAATTTTTTTCTAAGCCAATTTTGAAGTGATTTTCATAAAATATACCTCGATTGATTGAGAAATTGATATAGTTTTTGAATATATTTTTTTAATAGCATGTTGTTTTGAAAACATATACTTTAAATTGATGCCGAAGTTGGGAAAATGACGAAAAAAATGGAATTTTTGAACTTTGACAGCTTATAAATTCTAAGTGGTTTAACCGAGTTACATGTTTTATACATTGTTGAAAAGGTATATTTATATTCTATCAGAAACTGTAAAAAAATCAAAAATGGGTAAAAAAATTGTCGAAGCTAGAATTTTTTTTAAATGGGTGAAGGTCCAAAAAACCGTTTTTCACCCGTAACTCCAGATTTTGGGGGTGTTAGGGGGTTTTCAAATACCGTTTCGTAATCAGTGCGACTAGCTCTACAAAACCTGATAGGTCTCCGCCCGCGTATATTTTGAAACCTCATTTTTGTAACACCGTGTTATTATTTCTGAAAAGTAAAAATAAAAAAATCCTTTTTGAACACTTTTCTTTGTTACAAGAAATTTGTAAAAAAAAATAATTGATTGACTTTTAAAAAATATCAATTTAACATTCCACGATACTGACACTTAATCCATTTAGAAAATAAATAGCCATTATTCAAAAGATAAGCACAAACAATAATCACACTGGAAATACTTATCTCTACTAAATTAGCCCTTAAACTAATTAAAACTCTTTAAACTTATTATGAGATAAGCATCAATTTTGTTCCAAACCCTCACATTTTTCCCTCTCCAAACCTATAAACATTAAAAAAAAACTTTTAACTATACCAAATCGAATTAAAAACGTTCGGTTAAATTAAACCAGAATATCTACTCCATGAACTTGCAATGCTCGCACTTTTTCCACTGCTGCACTATCTTCATATTAATGAAGTTTTCTAAACTATCTGAAATTCCTAAAATATTTCGCTGCCAGCGTTTTTCCTCTCTAATGTCAGTTCGAGTCCAATAAAAATGATCACAATAACAAAATCCATTTAAAGTCCCACAGAGCATTTAAAAACTAAGTGACAAGTGGTAGCTACTTCACTTCAAACTGATAAAACCCGCCAACATTTTTCCTTAATCCATTTATCAAAAAAAAAAAAAAGCAAAAAAAAAAGAAACTAAGTAAAAGGATAAACTTTAAAGTTTTTAAAACAACCAACACATGGCGTGGAGATGTGTTTGTATAGCATCAGATTGCATTTTTCCTATCCAAAAGGAAATTTTTCTCCTTCATCATTAATCTCACTCCTACACGTTGTGTGTTGTAGTAGCTGGCATTTTATATGAAATCGTATTTTGACCGACATTTTTTGTCTCTTTTTCTTTTTTTCATTCCAGATCGATTACATAAGACGGCGACAGCATATATCAACCATCGACACAAGTTGTAGTCCCACGAGGGGGCTATTATCGTCGAGTACGCCTCCGCCGCAAAAGTACAATTCATCTGGCATGACATTGCACTCATCCCATCCAAATGCCATGGGCTATTGTACGCTTCGGAATGGAGGACAGCCACCCAGCTCCGTTGGCACTCTTTCAATGGTAAGTGGGTATTCATTGGCTTCTTTGGAAATATTTTTTCTGTTCAACTTTTCTCGGAATTTAGAGCAGGATCAAGAGGACATTATTTGCAAGATAAAAATATTGTTCACAAACATACAGAATACATGACACACAAAAACACATTGAATCCTTAACCAAACACACATGTGTCACACACATGCGTCACAACATATTGTGTGTCTTAGAGTAAAAAAAAAAATAAATGAAATTTTGTATCTCTTTAAATTGAAAACAGAGCTTAAGACTTTTAGTATGTTTTTGAGGAGGGTCAGGTCAGGCTGGAGAGGATGAAATGAAACAAAAACAAAAAAAAAAAAAAAAACAAGGATTAACTGCATCCTTTCCATGTTGGAATTCCAATGAACTATTGAGCTAAAGTAGCGTCTGTCGAGTCGAAAGTCGTGAAGAGGATTGAAGATAAGATGCCATAGAGGCAAGAGGCACAGGGAATATGCCACTGGATTTTTTTTCTTCTTTGCTTTTTGTTTTATAAGTATTTCTGTTTTTTTTTGTGTCTTTTTTTATGCTTCTGGCGACAATAACGCTTAACGAGAAATTATCCTGGGATTTTTCTCAAAGATAGCCATTGACTTGGCTTAAAATAAGAAAGCTTGTGATTAACACTTGAGGAAGCTGTGGGTTGGGGGATGGATTAACGTTTGCATTTGATTTTTTTTCTTACTCCTCGGTTTTGATTTTTGAATTCTATGAAAAATATTCGTTTGATGATGGAAACGTGAGTTACTTGTTTGGCTAAAAATAGGTTGTTTTGATGAGGACAGACATGATTATATTTGACTAGTTATAGTTGAAGTGTGTAGAACAGATACGTTTTATTTTAACTTTGTTCAATGTATGCAGTAATCCGCGGATAATTATGTCAAAAACCTTGACTTTTTATCAAAATTGAACCTTGATTTTGAAGCAACTCCTCCCAAAGCGTTTTGGGTTACGCCATCATGATTGATTTAAAGAAAAAAATCATTTTGATGCTATTTAACCCTTTTTGGTTTCTATAATTGAGTATACCTCTTTAAACTCTTTTGCACTATTTGGGCTTTTAAGCAAATCCATTTTTGGGCAAAGGAATTTTATGCCACTATTTTCACAGATGAGGCAAAAATGGACTGTGATGTGGAGGCTGGAATTTTGTCTAAAATCATGAAAATCAACGAATCATTTCGACTTCCAAACTAATCAAGCGTTTTCAGGCTGAATCGTTGGGTTGCAGGATACTCAAAAAATCAAACAATACCGCGAGCACAAAAATTTTCCGAATTCCAATTCACCCTTTTCCAAATAGGGTTATTAATGAATGACCAAAACCCATAATAATAATCCTAGAAGAAAACCCCCAAGATCAAAATCCCCAAAAATCGAAATTGTATCGCCCTCATACTACAAAGCTAAAAAAAAAAAAAATCGCAATTCGATATTAATTAAGTGTTTTTTTCTCAGTCAATTCTCAACCGATTGTCATAAAGTTCCTCTTTGAATTTGGAAATAATTATTTCTTATAAATAGGTATATTAGGGTGGTACTTATTTTACTCTTTTGCGAAAATTGAGTGCGACGCCCCCTAAATTGGTTTTGAATTAGGAAAAAAAAAATACTCTATTTTTTCATATTTTTATCTCTTACCCTTCCTGGCCCTATTCTGATAAGAAGTTACTAGAGCAGGGGCTATATTCTGTGTCCAGTGTTGGGTAAATAGCGGATGTTTGATCATTCACACGTATAAACTTCTTAATGAAATAGGGTCAGAAAGGGTTACGAATAAAAATTTGAAAAAATTAGGGCATTTTTTTTCCTGATTTGGGACCAACCTAGGGGGGGCGTAACCAATTTTTTTTTTTTTTCTAAGAGCCACCCTAATGTATATAAATATATCAATATTTAATTTTTCAAAAACTAGTCCAAAAAGCTTTATTTGAAAACATATTAAAAGACATAGTTTTTGGCTTCACAAAAAGACACAGCACGTTATTATTGGTGTCATCGTTGATTTTTAATCATTTTTTTTTTTTAAATCAAGTCAATTTTTTAGAAATTTTTAACTCTGGTATTCATAACTTCGTCGGTTTCCCATTTTACTGTGTTAAACAATCGAAGTGATGCGTACAAAGTCCGAAGAACAGTATTTTTAAAAAGTAGTTTTCATTCTCTCTCTCTCTCTCGTATATGAATTTACTAATTTGTATATGAAACTGTTGAAGTAGCCAAAATATTAAGTTTAAATTTTCGATAATGTTTTTTGAAATGGTTCAATTTTTTGAAAATGATTCAAAACATTTTTCAAAATTTTGTTTATCATATTTCGATTAAAAAAAAATTGTAAAGAATGGCGCACCATTATTTTTTGCACAACAACATAAATTGAATCATTTATTTTCAAAACATGATAAGTCCACTTTTTTTCAAAATTCGTTTTTTTGACTAAATTGTTACTCTAGGGATAACCACGTCTATCTTCAAAATAATGAAGTATCTACTCCATCTATATCCGATTTTACAGCTAAGCGAAATATTTTTTTAGTATCAAAAACAGGATAAGTCCCGGACTTATCATCTTTTGAAAATAAACAACAGCTTTTTTATGAGTAAATGCTATATTAAGCTACTGGCTGAAAGTCTTAAGTTTAAAGCGTCTTTAAAGTTTAAGAAGCACTCCGGACATTATATTTTAATCTCAAATACAATTTTGTAATAGACTTGGGATGAAAGAAAAATTGTGTACCCATTTTAAAACTAATTTCACATCCGTTTATTTTCAAAGTATGATAAGTCCAAAAGCGTTTTTATTTTTTATCTTTTGAAATATCGCTCCAAAAATTAAAAACGAAACTGTATTTTGTACCTAGGCAAAAGTTCTACAGAATATATTTTTTATTAATTTTGATACACACATCAAAAGAAAATAGAACGTTTTTTTCTTCTCCTGCAAAATTTAAAATCATGGACTTATCATGTTTTGAAAATAAATGATTCAATTACAACATACAAAAATTCAAACGTACCTTATGTGAATTTACAAGTGGTAGTATAAGTTTTCGTTCCATTAAGCATTATTAAATAATTTGAAATATTTACATGAAAATAAAATTGCTAGCTTGATCTTCTCTTCCCCCACTCTTCCCAATGCATTCAAAAAAAAAAAGAGGTTGTCTGTAAAGCCGGTTTACGGCCGATGATTTTACGTGATAACGTCGCACATAGGAGTATTTGCAGTAAAAACCTGGTCATAAGTCGATTTTCTGAAAATCAAAATTGACACCAAAAAGTTTGGCAAAGTGGGTGCAAAATAAACTGCTGCACTCATTATTTTGTTTTTCGATCGTGTCTTGTTAAAAAATGAGTTCAAAGTTAGCTGTTACATCCACCTCATTTTTATTTGAATGCGAAGTATTTTGGTAAGTGTTATTCTATATGCGATATCGAAGTGTAGTGATAAAAATCTAAAAAAATTTAAATGGAGAATTCTTCTTCAGTTATTTATTAACGATATTAACAAAGTTTTGAAAATGTTAGATGGTTTTTTCTATTTTAATTTGGGCTTAGAACTAGTATCTAAAAACTTGATATTTTTGGTAAGTTATTATTTTAATGATTTTGTTTTAGTATACCCCGTTATTCTGCGATGAATTAAAACTTATAAGTTAGTTTATATATTCTTTAACACAATGCAACAAAAATTGGGTGCTCTTAGGTGCTCTTTAGAGAATCGAGGGTCAATTAGTTTTTCACTTTCTGATAGAAAATAATCCTTACTTTATGCAACGTTTTTTATTTTTAACTTAAATTTACTGATGTTATTCGTGTATTTTATTTTGGGTGATCTTAATTAAGGTTGGGGAAGAGAGAAAAGAAACTGAAAATTGCGTATTAGGGATGAGGACAAAATTTTGAGAAAAATAATGTCGACAGGCGGAGTACAGGCCATTAATCAATTTTTTTAGTTTTTGGTAAAAAAATAAAAGTAACAAAAACTAGGTTTATATTGTATTTTCTTGTAGGAATACTCATTTCAAACAGAAATAATAATAAAAACCACAAAAAATAATTATGGCCAGGTTTTTGATGACAATACTCCTATGTGCGTCGTCAGAAAACAGGTTGTGTGCTTTTGTTTAAAATGAGTCAATTGAAGCATTTATTTATTTCAAACAATCATAATTTACAAGAAAAACAAAAAAAAAATACCTTTTTTATTTTCTCATTATATTAATTTTATTTTTATTTTAAAAGCTTACAAAAAAATTATGCAATTTTAAAGCCAATTAAAACCATTTTTTAATTTTTACAATGCGCAAAAAGTACAAAAATAATTTATTGAAAACAATCATTTTCATAAAAAAAAAACAAAGAAAACATGAACTTTTATCTTCCCACGTCATTAATTAAATTTCTTTCCATAACAAACTGTAAAAAATTTTATATCATCTGAAAGCTTATTGTCTTAGCTCAAAATATATATATCGATCAGGTCTATGAGACATCTACAAAAAGAGCTAGAATTTTTTTGAACTCGATCAAATTTCATTAAAAAAAGCAAAAAAAAAAAAACATTTATTTTTATGTTCTCACGCCATGGAATCAATTTTTTTGTTTGACAACCTATAAAAAATATATACCATTAGAAAGCTTATTATTTTACCTTTCATATGACATATCAATCTCATTTCAAAGATGCCTACAAGAGAAGTTAGAATTTTTAAAGTCAACCATGTCGAATTTCCAGACTGATATTACGGTACTTCCCACACTGGTGGCTGTTCGGGGGGCAACAGTTCTCCACTGGTGATCGCAAGTTTCTTGATTTAACATTGTGTAGCTTGTAGTTAGTCTACCGTTATGTGTGATATACCAAATGAAAGGGAATTGTATCAGGATGCTCATAAAATTTAATTAATAAAATTTCTATCTGCTCTTGGTCAAAAGTTATAACCCGTTGAATTCTAAAATTTTATTTTACCGTTATCTCAAAATTGTGTTTACGAAAATGATTGAAATTTTGCACACATATAGTCGTAGTCATGGTCTATCATTACTTCACATACTTTATTCCTGTATCTATTAAAGAAAAAAAGATTAAAATAAAAAACGATGAAAAACGGTTATAAACGGTCAAAAAACGTGTTTTTTTAAAACTTGTTTCTTCCGTTATTCAGTCAAAACTCACTAAACGATTCCACATGTTTTTGCACATGTATGTATAAGGCCAAAACCTACATGTCCTATAAGTTTAATATTTTTTGAACGCTCCCAAAAAAGTTAAAATTATAAAAAAAATGCAAATATTGTGAATTACAACTTTGGCCTAGGTGCCAATACACTTAGTCAAGTCAATAAGTGAGTGGTGTCTATCCAAAGTCATAGTTTTGAGCCAAGAATCCATGCTTACTAGAGTGGGCCGAAAAACGAATTTCAAATCGCAATAGCGCGTAAAAGTTGCGAATGATGATGAATAATAAGGGTTTAAAATATAATCAAAAACAGTTCATATCTTCCGGTCGCGCATCGGCTCTGAAGTATGAAAAAAATTAAAAAAAAAATGGTATTTTTGCAAAAAAAAAAATTTAACACCCTAATATATTATTTTTTGAACATAATAGCATTAGAAAACTTTCATATGAGCTAAATAAGCTTACCATTTACGACAGGATCACAATACCAAGAAGAATGTTTGTTCAGATGAATCAAATGCTATCTATCGGTAGTTGCCTTTATTATCCCAAAAACAAGATGAATTTTGTGCAAAGACTAGTAAAACAAGACTAAATTAATAGAAAAATAGAAAGCACCTCAGCCCTTTGAGCTCTTTTCATTCCAAAGTTTAACACACACTCTAAATGGTAACTGCTTCAGCCATTAGTTGTATTAACTCAAAATTAATATCCTTTAACAACCTCGAGTGCTTAAAACTTTTTTCTTCACTTTTACACTAACTCAAAATTAAGCTATTAAATTCTAACAAAAAAAAAAAATATACCGCAACAAAAGAAGAAGCAACAAAAAAAAGAAAACTAAAAAAAAAAATTACAAAATATTAAAGTCCATTTACTGATGCGAGAAGTTCTTTTCAAGCCTTTGTTGCACACACAGACTAATTTTTTTTTTTTTTTTTTTTTGTGAAATTCATCATTTTTCACATTTTTTTTTCGCCAACACTCTAGCTGGCTGGTTGGGGCCTGAGTTTTATTTGTATTATTACTCTTGCCCTTAAGCCAAATTTCAGAGCTTAGTCTGGTATCTGGTTTATTTAACTTACTACAAGTTGAACTTTTTGTCCATAAATAATATTTAACTTCTGGTCCTGCTGGTATACTGGGTTATATCCTACTCATATATGGAGCTCTTGTGGGTATATCCTGGTAAACTGCATGGCATATTCTACGATTTTCATTTTTTTTTTTTTTTTTTTGTACCTAAGTTGTAGTACAAAGTATCTGCTGGATGTGCATATACATTTTTTTTTGCGTATGTGTGTGGGTTTTATTTTTTGTATTTTCAATTTTTTTTTCTAAGGGAAGTCCTGTAGACGAACATAATCGCCTGCAGATAATGGCCTAGTCTTTATGATTTTTGCTTTTAAGAGTAAGAGCGAGGATCTGTGAAGTATGAGTGCTATGCTGTTACTGGGTTTAGGTTTATGTCTGTCTTTCTCTATGCAGTGTTCACAGTTTTCATAAGAATCTTTTAAGCTGGATAGAAAAAAAAAAAAACACAAAATGTAGATGAAATTGCAAGAGAGAACCTTTTAAACTATTTTTTGTAATATGCAATGTGGCTGTATAATATTTTTTGGCAGTTGAAATAAAGTACTTCATTTAAGCTAAGAGTTTTCACATTAAAAGGTTGCAATACTATATTCTTACTCGTAAGACAAGAAAAAAAGAGAAAAGATTTTTGAAAGTAAGGTTCAAGAATTATTGTGGTGCAATGTGTCTGGGCAACAAAAAAAAAATGTGGGATTTAAATTTCTTTTATTTTTCTTCTTTTGTGTCTGGAATCTCTTCTTTTCAATAGAAGAATATTTTTGGTGTTTATGGTCTAGTACCAATCTCTTTGTCAATTCAGATTATTTCAATCTTGAACATCTTATTCAGCATAAATATTTTTAATATTTTGACGGAGCAGGGCCTTGTGATTAACAACTCTCAACCGTTATTGTGTGCTTGTTACCGCCGAGTCCGAGCGAATAAGCAGATGGAGGTGTAGTCAATTTCCCACAGAAAAAAAAAATTCCGCAAAAATGAGGCTAGCATACGAAACCAGAACTCTAACGTCATAAGCCACCATTGCACCACTATAAAAGAGAAATATAAAAAAATATAGAAACACTGATATTGGAATTTTGGTGCCTTCTATTAACGTATCCAAAAGTTGTGATGGGAACTATCGAATAAAAACTATCAAACTATCGATAGTTGTAAAACATTCATTCATTCAATAGTTTTAAATCATTTATTCATTCAGTCAATTAGTTACTATTTTAATTCGAATAGTTTTTTCATTCGATAGTTTTTTATTCGATAGTTTTTTCATTCGAATAGTTTTCTCAAACGATATTTTTTTTCATTCGAATAGTTATTTTATTCGATTGTTTATTCGATAGTTTGTATTCGATAGTTTATTCGATAATTTTTATCCGATATTTTCTACGATAGTTTTATTCGATAGTTTTTATTCGAATGAATAAATGAATGAACTATTCGATAGTTCAAATCATTCGATAGTTCCCATCACTAACCAAAAGCCACAGGGAATCAGCTCCTTGATATGAAACGGTGCATCCAAAGTTCCAGTCGAGATGAAGGAAGTGGGTTAACCGGATTCCCATGCTTGAATTTATAGAAGGACATGTACTTCCAGGATCGGGTTAACTGATAAGGATTTTCACGTAGTATTTATAGCCCTTTTATTTTATTGAACACGAGCTGGTAAAAAATTAGCTGTCAAAGTCAGCAATACCTGCACCAAAATAACAATTTGACAGACGTTTAAGCAATGACAAGTTGTTCTAATCTTGCAGATTGCATCGACGTCGAAGTAATAATATAAGTTCGTTAAAAACCACGGCCTACAGTCTAACATTCTCACTCTTGAATCTAACCTTAATGGACAAGGAGGTTTAGAAATACCTCCTCTAGTAAGAACTCGTTTGGAGGATAGTAAACGTTTCCGCTTAGACCTTGATGATGGTTGCATAACACATGTCGAATCCATGTGACTTGTACTACCTTACAAATTTACGAAACCAAGGTTTTTCCCCTCTCCATTCCAGCCAATTAATTACTCGCTCTCAAAAATGATTGAAAGTTGTACAAGTCACTAGACCTTGATTTTTCGTGAGTCCGTTTCTCATTAAAAGTGTCGCTTTATATTCTATTACCATGCCTTAAAAGTCCTTCAAACTATTTATCGATCAAAAAATGTCAATCGCCTTTTAACTGCACTTTATAGAAACTAAACTGCACACTCTAGAACTAATTTCATTTAAACCATTTAAGTCTGAAGAAGACTAACTTGGTTCTTCATTAAAAACTTAAACTAATTTGTTCCGCGTCCTGGACATCAATCAGCTTGATTCATTGAGAAAGCCAAACCGTCCAATCAAATTCCTTTCCAAAAATGTTGAATGTGAAAACCCCAACAAAAGTGCAATGTTGCCTCTGAAACACTTAACCAGCTGAAGCAGCAGCGCCAACGCTGCATTACCCGCAAATTGATTATCAGCGCATCACATCATTGCCTTCTCTAACCCCCTATCCACCAACCAAACAACCTAAAACTCATCCAGTTTCAGCCATGGCTCGGCGGCGCGGCGCGAGAACTAGCAACAACATACATTATACAATGCGAAGAATTAACAGTGACATATTAAATCTACACTAACTAAACGCTCCTTGGGGGCAGCCTTGTGGAGGATTTATTCTGAAGGGTTGAGTGTTGCAGCAGTACTACGTACCCATCATCGCAGATGGATGGAGAGAGGATGTTGACGGTTGAGTTTAATGATTTGTTCGTGGATTACACAGACAACAACAACCACCCTGAAGCTCTGCTCTGCTGCCAATGCTAACTCAACCACCATCACCACCACTACACCATCACCTGTCATCTAGTCTGTAGTACATTTATATTGTGGGGTCTGCTTCCCAACGGTCGTCGTGTCGGTTCGGTTCGGTCGCATACCGTTTGGCATTCACAGATGACTGCGTCTCTAATCAGACGTGGGTAGTTTTAGTCGGATGGTTGATTGGTGGTACACTAGCACCAGCAAAAGGTGTTGAACTATGAAGGTCCTTGATATGTCAGCGACACCATTAAATGGGGTTACTCAATATGTGAGTGTGGGTGTGTAGTAGTAGTTATCCGATATGTTTTATAATGATTTGTTTGTGTGAAAAAAATATGTATGTAATCGTAAATAAGCGTCAAGTGAGTGTGTTCATTTTACGCGATTTTCAAGATTTTTTACGGAATTAGTTTTTGCACATTTTTTCAAGGACTTTCAAGAGGAATCAGTTATCAGGGTAATGAGTCTAATTGTTTACTTTTGATTTGTCCCAGTAGTATGTTCAATTGCACCTTGAGTGTTTTAAGTTTAGATTACTCTTAAACCTTGAATATTAAAGAAGCCTCGAAGGGCCGGAATCTTTCGCCCGCCATTTTAGAGTAACAAAGGTGTTTTTTTCAAGTCTACTCTCTTAATATTTGAGTGTTCTTATAAATGTTAGACCTAAAACCTGGAAGCAGAGCGTAATCTAGGCGAAGCTGTGTGGATTTTGACGCAACACTACCGAACAAGCTTTGCACTGCCACCATAATATCCGCAATGTAGTAAAAAAAAAAGGCGAATAATATTACAAGCGCCACAATACAGCTGCAATTCCGTAACAGAATTTTTAACACCAGGCATCAGAAACGTTAACACAGGGGTAACTGGCTTGTGGCGACCAAGCGTTCATAGCGACGTCGGTCGCTTTTTGATCCTTCGATGTCGGCTCTTCCTATCATTTTGAGGCAAAATTCACCAAGCAGGGGAACGTGATCAAGGTAAAGAGTAAAGATCATTCTGAGCCAGGTACGTTTAATCTACTTGTGACATTAATTGTTGAAATATACATTTACATTTCATTCCAATCCAAAGATAAATCTACGGAAACAAGTGTTGAAACAAAATTCCTGCGTAGTATGAAAGAAATGCTACAATATTCTGGCGAGCTTCGGCGGTGTTGCGGTCGGACATTTTCGTCGTGCCACCTGGTGTTTCTGCTCTTTTAATATTTGACTATTCTTATAATTGTTAGATCTAAAACCTGGAAGCAGTGCGCAAGTGTTGACAAAGCTCACTAAACCAGACGAAGTTGTTTGAATTTAGACCCAACATCGATCGCCGGCCGCACGAACTTTGCACTGTCACCATAACGCAGCTACAACATAGTAGAAAAAGGTGCCTCAACACCGCTGCAATTCGACTGCAGAGTTGTTAACAAGAGTGGTGTCAAGAGGTGGCGGCCAAACATTCATATAGATGTCGCTTTTTAATCCTTCGATGTCGGCTCTTCCTATCATTGTGAAGCAAAATAAGCACTAGCTTCAGTAATCTAGAAAAACGATGCTAAATTCACTGAATTATGTGAGTAGGTACTTTATAAATGGGCGTTTCAAATCAACTCAACCTATTCAGAATTCGTCCGTCAAAATACCTATTTTGCTTATTAAGTAGAACTGCAGAAATCTTTTCGTGAGGCTTCCGGATGGACCAATAAATAACGTTAAGTACCATGAAGTCATTTTTTAAAATGCAAACAGTAACTAAGCCTTCAGTTTCAAGGCTTACCAATAACTTCAAACTGATAAAAAGTTTTTATTCTTCAGTTTCGCAAAAAAATACAAACTGAAACTGTAACTGTAACTACGCTAATCTTCTTTGATACCTACTTTAATTGGCTAACTTTGAAAGTAATCGTTTATAAACTTGTAAGCGATGCCAATTAGTTTTAAGTTTGCTATAACTTAAAGGCCAACTCCATTTAATATCGATTAATCAGCACAAGATACCTATATACCCTTTTCAATCTATTATGGCACAAACAACATATATTTACTTCATTGGCTTTTGACTCTTGACAGCATCATCACCAAATCCCCAAATAATCCACTTTCTAAGAATTAGTTAGAACAGAACTCTAAATAATTTAGAACGCAACTTGGAGGCGTACACGAGGAGCATTGAAAATATTATATCCCCGTCAATTTTGTAGGTATATCGTGTTTCGTTTGTCCGTCGGTCGTTGTGCATTTATAGCCCCTTCCCCTTGTCTCTCTATTTTACTATGCTACCGTGGTAAATAATCCCTAAAGAGCTTAGTGGGCTTTTTGTAAAAGGAATGAATATACATACATATATCTGAAATGATGGTAAATTTCATGGCAGTTGATAGCTTTTCGTAAATTGATTTTAGCAGCGAGAGAGGCCGAATGGAATAAAGCTAAAGCCTCTTCTCTGCATTTGACAGGCAATGGGAATATATTCGGACGATTTATATGTGATGAGATAATTCCTGTAAACGAGATATGTATACCTACCAGAGAGCTAGCTATGCGCAATTGTTTGTGCATATTATGCAGTAAAGGTGATTAACTGATTTTGTCAACGAATATTTATTTGTATATGCATGAGTATGTTAACAAACGGATAGATAAGACCCTTAAAAGGATATTTGACTAATATTTCCCTTTTTGGTTTAAAATTTTATACGAAGAAAACA